>NC_071400.1:5063356-5387493 GCF_022682495.2 Desmodus rotundus | reverse complement strand
ATGTAATCATTTTTTTATTATTTCTTACAACAAATAAGAGAAAGGGGACAAAGATGGGTCAGTTTTACCACTTTTAAAAAAAATTTTATTGTTATTCAATTACAGTTGTGTGCCTTCTCTCCCCATCCCTCCACCCCACCCCAGGTGAACCCACCTCCCTCCCCGCCCACCCTCCCCCTTGGTTCCGTCCATGTGTCCTTCATAGTAGTTCCTGCAATCCCCTCTACCCACTGTCCCTGCCCTGGCTATTGTTAGATTGTTCTTTTTTTTTTTTTTTAATTTATTTATTGTTATTTAATTACAGTTGTATGCCTTTTCCCCCATCCCTTCACCCCACCCCAGGTGAACCCACTTCCCTCCCCCCTCTCCACCCTCCCCCTTGGATTTGTTCATGTGTCCTTTATAGTAGTTCCTGTAATCCCCTCTACCCACTGTCCCCACCCCCACCCCCCACCCCCGCCCTTGCTATTGTTACATTGTTCTTAACTTCAATGTCTCTGGTTATATTTTGTTTGCTTTTTCCTTCTATTGCTTATGTTCCAGTTACAGGTGAGATCATATGGTATTTGTCCCTCACCTCCTGGCTTATTTCACTTAGCATAATGCTCTCCAGGTTCATCCATGCTGTTGCAAAGGGTATAAGCTCCTTCTTTCTCTCTGCTGCGTAGAATTCCATTGTGTAAATATACCATAGTTTTTGGATCCACTCGTTTGCTGATGGGCACTTCGGTTGCTTCCAGTACTTGGCTATTGTAAATTGTGCTGCTATGAACATTGGGGTGCACAGATTCTTTTGGATTGGTGTTTCAGTGTTCTTAGGGTATAATCCCAGCAGCGGAATTACTGGGTCAAAGGGCAGTTCCATTTTTAGTTTTCTGAGGAAATTCCATATTGTTTTCCACAGTGGCCTCACCAGTCTGCATTCCCACCAACAGTGCACGAGGGTTCCCTTTTCTCCGCATCCTCTCCAACATTTGTTTGTGGATTTGTTTATGTTGGCCATTCTGACTGGTGTGAGATGATACCTCATTGTGGTTTTGATTTGCATGTCTCTGATGGCTAGTGATGCTGAGCATCTTTTCATATGTCTCTGGGCCTTCTGTATGTCTTCCTTGGAGAAGTGTCTGTTCAAGTCCTTTGCCCATTTTTTAATTGGGTTGTTTGTCTTCCTGGAGTGGAGTCGTGTGAGTTCTTTATATATTTTGGAGATCAGGCCCTTGTCTGAGGTATCATTGGCAAATATGCTTTCCCATATTGTTGGTTCTCTTTGTAATTTGGTGCTGTTTTCTTTAGCCATGCAGAAGCTTTTTATTTTGATGAGGTCCCATTTGTTTATTCTTTCCTTTATGTCCCTTGCTTTAGGGGATGTGTCTGTGAGGATGTTGCTGCGTGGAATGTCTGAGATTTTCCTGCCAATGTTTTCCTCAAGGACTTTTATGGTGTTACGGCTTATATTTAAGTCTTTTATCCATCTTGAGTTTATTTTCGTGTATGGCGTAAGTTGGTGATGGAGTTTCATTTTTTTGCACGTAGCTGTCCAGATCTCCCAACACCATCTGTTGAAGAGACTGTTTTTGCTCCATTTTATGCTCCTGCCTCCTTTGTCAAATATTAATTGATCGTATAGATTTGAGTTTATTTCTGGGCTCTCTATTCTGTTCCATTGGTCTATGAGCCTGTTTTTATGCCAGTACCAGGCTGTTTTGATTACCGTGGCCTTGTAATACAGTTTGATATCAGGTATTGTGATACCTCCTGCTTTGTCCTTCTTTCTCAAAATTGCTGCTGCTATTCGAGGTCGTTTATGGTTCCATATGAATTTCTGCAATGTTTGTTCTATATCTGTGAAATATCTCATGGGTACTCTAATAGGGATTGCATTGAATCTATAAATTGCTTTGGGTAGTATGGCCATTTTGATGATGTTAATTCTTCCAATCCATGAACATGGTACATGCTTCCATTTGTTTGTATGTTCCTTAATTTCTTTCTTCAGTGTTGTGTAGTTTTCTGAGTACATGTCTTTTACCTCCTTGGTTAGGTTTATTCTTAGGTACTTTATTTTTCTTGTTGCTATATCGAATGGGATTTTTTTCCTGATTTCTGTTTCTGCAGTTTCCTTGCTGGTGTACAGGAATGCCTTTGATTTCTGGGTATTGACTCTGTATCCAGCTATTTTGCCAAATTCATTTATTAGGTCGAGTAGTTTTTTGGAGGAGTCTATAGGGTTTTCCATGTACACTATCATGTCGTCTGCAAACAGTGACAGTTTCATTTCCTCCTTTCCAATTTGGATGCCTTTTATTGCTTTTTCTTGTCTGATTGCTGTGGCTAGGACTTCCAATACTATGTTGAATAGGAGTGGTGTGAGAGGGCATCCTTGTCTTGTTCCTGATCTTAGTGGGAAAGCTCTAAGTTTTTGTCCATTGAATGTGATGTTGGCTGTAGGTCTCTCATATATGGCCTTAATTATGTTGAGGACTGCTCCCTTTATTCCCACTTTGCTGAGTGTTTTTATCAGAAATGGGTGCTGTATCTTATCGAACGCTTTTTCCGCATCTATTGATATGATCATGTGATTTTTGTCTTTGCTGTTGTTGATGTGATGTATTATGTTTATTGATTTGCGAATATTGTACCATCCTTGCATCCCTGGGATGAATCCCACTTGGTCATGGTGGATGATCTTTTTAATATATTGCTGGATGCAGTTTGCTAATATTTTGTTGAGAATTTTAGCGTCTATGTTCATCAGCGATATTGGCCTGAAGTTTTCTTTCTTCGTTGTGTCTTTATCTGGTTTTGGGATTAGGATGATGTTGGCTTCATAAAAAGAGTTTGGGAGTCTTCCATCAGTTTGGGTTTTTTCGAATAGTCTGTGAAGGATAGGGGTTAGTTCTTCCTTAAATGCTTTGTAGAAATCTCCTGTGAAACCATCTGGTCCAGGGCTTTTGTGTGATGGGAGTTTCTTGATGACTGCTTCAATTTCCTTTGCTGATATTGGTCTGTTCAGGTTTTCTGCTTCTTCTTCAGTCAGTTTTGGAAGATTATATTTTTCTAGAAATGTGTTCATTTCATCTAGGTTTTCAAATTTCTTAGCATATAGGTCTTCATAGTAATTTCTTACGATCCTTTGTATTTCTGTGGTATCAGTTGTAATCTCTCCACTTTCATTTCTAATTCTGTTTATTTGGATCCTCTCTCTTTTCTTCTTGATAAGCCTACTTAAAGGCTTGTCGATTTTGTTTATCTTTTCAAAGAACCAGCTTCTGGATTCATTGATCCTTACAATTGCGCTTTTAGTCTCTATGTCATTTAGTTCTGCTCTGATCTTGGTTATTTCCTTCCTTCTGCTTGCTCTGGGCTGTCTTTGTTGTTGTTCCTCCAGTTCTTGTAGGCGTAGGGTTAGGTTGTTTGTGTGAACTGTTTCTAACTTCTTAAGGTAGGCCTGTATTGCTATGAACTTCCCTCTCAGGACTGCCTTTGCTGTGTCCCATAGGTTTTGGGTTGTTGTGAGTTCGTCTTCATTTGTTTCCAGGAAGTTTTTGATTTCTTCCCTAATCTCGTTCTTGACCCATTCATTGTTTAATAGCATGCTATTCAGTCTCCATGATTTTGAGTGTTTTGGGTTTTTACCCTTGGGGTTGGTTTCTAGTTTCAGACCCTTGTGGTCAGAGAAGATGCTTGATATGATTTCAATTTTCTTGAATTTGTTGAGGGTTGCTTTGTGTCCTATCATGTGGTCTATCTTTGAAAAAGTTCCATGGACACTTGAAAAGAATGTGTATTTTGCTTCTTTGGGATGAAAAGCTCTGTATATATCAGTTAAGTCCATTTCCTCTAGGGTATTGTTAAGTGACACAATATCTTTGTCGCTCTTTTGTTTGGAAGACCTGTCCATTTTTGATAGTGGGGTGTTAAAGTCCCCTACTATAATTGTGTTGCTGTCAATATCTTTCTTGAAATCCTCCAAGATTTTCTTTATGTATTTGCGTGCTCCTATGTTAGGTGCATATATATTTACAACGTTTATGTCTTCTTGGTGGATTCTTCCTTTGAGTATTATGAAGTGACCTTCTGGGTCTCTCTTTATGGCCCTTTGGAAGTCTATTTTGTCTGATATGAGTATTGCTACCCCTGCTTTTTTTTCCTGTCCGTTTGCTTGGAAAATTTGTTTCCAGCCCTTCACTTTCAGTCTGTGTAAGTCTTTTGTCCTGAGATGGGTCTCTTGTAGGCAGCATATGTGTGGGTCATGTTTTCTTATCCATTCAGCTGTTCTATGTCTTTTGATTGGAGCATTTAATCCATTTACATTTAAGGTTATTATCGATAGGTCGTTATTCATTGCCATTATTTCCTACCTGTGTTCCTCTGTCTTTCTCTTTTCCTTCCTTTCCTTAAAGCAGTCCCTTTAGCATCTCTTGCAGAGCTGGTTTGGTGGAGCTGTATTCTTTTAGACTTCTTTTGTCTGGGAAACTCCTTATTTGGCCTTCTATCTTGATTGAGAGCTTTGCTGGGTAAAGTAGTCTTGGTTGCCGGCCTCTGGTTCTCATTACTTGGAATATTTTTTGCCATTCTCTTGTGGCTTGGAGCGTTTCCATTGAGAAGTCAGTTGCTAACCTTTTTGGGGCTCCCTTGTATGTTACTTCCTTTTTCTCCCTTGCTGCCTTTAAGATCCTCTCTTTGTCTTGGAAATTTGCCATTTTAATTATGATGTGTCTTGCAGTGGGCCTCTTTGGGTTCCTCTTGCTTGGGACTCTCTGTGTTTCCTGGATTTGGGTGACTTTTTCTCTCCTCAGATTAGGGAAATTTTCCATCATTACTTTTTTAAACAGGTTTTCTATCCCTTGCTCTTCTTCTTCTCCTTCCGGTATTCCTATTATATGGATATTGTTACGTTTCATGTTGTCCTGCATTTCCCTTATTGCCTCTTCATTCTTTCTGAGCCTCTTTTCCTTTTCTTGCTCTTTCTGGGTGTTTTTTTCTACTTTGTCCTCCAGCTCGCTGATCCGATCCTCTGCTTCATCAAGCCTGCTTTTAATTCCTTCTACTGTGTTCTTCAATTCAGAAATTGTATTCTTCATTTCCTCTTGGCTCTTGTTGATATTTTCTATTTCCTTTTTCATGTTGATATAGTTTGCAGTGAGTTCATTGTAGTTTCCTTGTAGTTTCTGGTAGTTCTCTTTGAGCTCAGAGAGCTCAGTGAGCTTCCTGATGACCATTGCTTTGAACTCAGTATCTGATAGTTGGCTTGCCTCTTTTTCGGTTAGCATTCTTTCTGAGACTTCCTCCTTTCCTTTCATTTGGGAATTGTTTCTTTGTCTTCCCATTTTTTGTGAGACCCTTCTTGTTGGCCTCTGCTTCTTAAATTGGTCTATTCTGACTCCCTGGGTTTATGATATGAACTTCTATGGTAGAATGCCAATGGGATTCGGTGGTGCTGTCTCCTTAATCTCCTGTGCTCACTGGTCTTGAGCTGATGTTTATGTGTTTAACACGGTCTAACTCTAGTCTTTTCAGCACTCCAGGTTTTGTTGTCTCACCTGTGGGAAAAAGAGAAAGGGGGGAAGAAAGAAAAGAAAGAAAAAACAAACAAACAAACAAAAAAACCAAAAAAAACAAAAACAAAGATGGGAAGGAGGGAAAAAGGAAATAGAAAAGGAGGAAAGGAAGGAAGGAGGGAAGAAGGAATAAAGAAAGCTCGGAGGCAAGATAAGAAGGAATGTTAACAAAAATTAAAACATAGAAATAGATAAAAGAAGGCAGGAAGAAGACATAAAACTGGTAAAGGATGGGAGGAAGAAGGAATGAAGAAAAAAAAGAGAGAGAGGAAGAAGGAATTCAGGGGGAAAGGAAAAAAAAAAAAATCTTCTGCGGGCTTTAAACCGGTCAGGTTAGTTTTGCTGGTGTCCTGTCTGTGCAATGGGAGGGGGTGGTTGGAAGGATTGGTTTCACTTTTCTCCCTTCCCGGGTCACACTCTTCGCTGTTGTTCAGCCTACAGACTCCACTATCACTGTAGCTCCCCTCTGCTGGGTGTTCTGCCTTTGTCCTAGAGAGCTAGTAGGGTCTGCAGGGTGCGCATGTGTTAGGTAGGTGTTGTAGGTGTGGTCCCTGGCAGGCAATCAGGCTGTTGATCAGCCAATCCAGCCTCCTGGGCTTGGGGCGCTTGCCCGCGCAGGCGGCAGATTCAGCCGCCTTGGGGTTAGGATGCTCGCCAGCAGCTTTGTGCTTGGAAAACGCGCATCCAGCCGGCCCAGCGCTTGGTGAGCGCGCAGCCGGCCGAGCCAGCGGCCCTGTGCTTGGGGGGCTGATCCAGCCGCCCTGGGCTTGAGTCTCTCGGGCAGGCGGGGCCGCCCTGGGACTGAATCACGTGGCACTCGGTTCCGAGGTTTTGGGCCTGTGGGTGGAGCAGCTAGCCTCTGCTCCAGATGATCTGGGAGGTTTCAGGTGTGGGCGCCCCTCCGGGGTTTCATGTATGGGCCCCCCCCCCCCCCCCCCCCCCCCGTTGCTAATCTGCGCGCGCGTGCGCGACCCGACCTCAGGTGAGCGCCCTGGCTCCGGTGCTGCTTATGCTGCTCGCAGTCCAGGGCTGGAGAGGGGAGGGGCACCAGGGGCCTCGGCTGCTACTGAGAGTTCTCTAACTAGCCCCTGAGTGTCTCTATTTTCTTTTTCTTTTTGAGAAATTCCTCCTTTTCAAGCCCCCCTGGTCCAATCAAGCACCTGGCTGCTCACAGCTCAGCCTGGCCCTCTCCCAAGACTCCTGCAGCAGCCCCTGCGCCTGGGCTGGTGCTTCTGCCGCCCTTGGCCCTTGTACCGCGTAGTCCCGGTCCCGGGTCCTGGGGACCTTATTGTCCTTGAGCGCTCTTCTTACCGTCAGATCTTTCAATGTCCTCTATCTTTGGTCTCTGATCTTCGTATATGCTGGAATACTGTTGGCTGTTCGCTCTGCTCCTCAGATCAGCTAGGTATTTCCCTTGCGTTGAGGGGAAGTGGATTCCGCTCCCACCTATGTTGCCGCCATCTTCCGGGCAACCTATTTTTATATGCCGACACTGTCTTTTCTAAATTTTCAGTTAATCACGGATGACGAGGATCCCGGCCCACAGGATCCTGTTTTGTGCCGGCAATAGACAAATACACACGGACCACTGAGTCCTGTGGAGGAAAAGGGACGGGCGCGGGCAGTCTCTCAAGGGCTCTCTCTTTGATCTTTATCCACAAACATTATTTTTATGTAGTTGTGGTCACAGAATAAATTTAATTTTTATTTCTTTCAATCATTGAACTTCATGAGGAATTTTCATGTTTGTTACACAGTCTTGTTAATTATAAAGTTAATTGACAACTAATATTTTATTCAAGACATACATCATAATCTACTACATGATTTGCTGGAAATTGTTTTTAAATAGTACTAAAATGAGCAACTTCATACATTTATATTTCTATCATTGGCTTAATTTCTTTGCCTAAATCAGTAGGACAATGGATATTGAGTGAAAAAGTAAGAACATTTTTTATTTTTGCCACTATCTCAGATGTCCCCCATTTCCCCCCCTTTTCCTTCCTCCACAGAACCCCCTCCCCAGCCTTCACCACTGTTGTCTGTGTCCATGGGCTATGCATATATGCATATATGTTCTTCAGCTAATTTTGTCCAGTCCTCCTCTCTGTGATCTATCAGTCTGTTCTACATGTCCATGCCTCTGGCTTTATTTTGTTCCTCAATTTATTTTGTTCTTTAGATTCCACATATCAGTGAGATCATATGATACTCATCTTTCTCTGAATAGCTTATTCCATTTAGCATACTATTCTCCAGGTCTATCCATGCTGTCACAAAGGGTAAAAGTTCCTTTTTCTTAAATAGAAATATAGGATTCCATTGTGTAATGTACCACTGCTTTTGTATCCACTCATCTATTGATGGGCACTTGGGCTGCTTCCAGACATTGGCTGTTGTAAGTGACATTGCTATGAACATAGCAGTGCATATATTCTTTCTGATTAGTCTTTCTGGATTCTTATATTCCCAGAAGTGGGATTGCTGGGTCAAAAGGCAGTTACATTTTTAATTTTTTTATCATTCTTTAAAAAAATATTTTATTGTTGTTCAAGTACAGTTGTCTGCATTTACCCCTTACCACTACCCGTACCCCATCCAAACCCACCTCCCTCCCTTGCTTCCACTCTCCCCCTTGGTTTTGTCCATGTGCCCTTTGTAGTTGTTCCTGAAAACTCTTCCCCCCATTATCCCTTCCCACCTGCCCTCTGGTTACTGTCAGTTTGTTCTTAATTTCAATGTCTCTGCTTATATTTCGCTTGCTTGTTTGTTTTGTTGATTAGGTTACAGTTATAGGTGAGATCATATGGTATTTGTCTTTCACTGCCTGGCTTATTTCACTTAGCATAATGCTCTCCAGTTCCATCCATGCTGTTGCAAAGGGTAGGAGCTTCTTATTTCTTTCTGCTGCATAGTATTCCATTGTGTAAATGTACCATAGTTTTTTGATCCATTCATATACTGATGGACACTTAGGTTGCTTCCAGCACTTGGCTATTGTAATTTGTGCTGCCATGAATATTGGAGTGCATAGGTTCTTTTGAATTGGTGTTTCAGGCTTCTTAGGGTATAATCCCAAAAGTGGAATAGCCAGGTCAAAGGCAGTTCCATTTTTAGTTTTCTGAGGAAATTCCATACTGTTTTCCACAGTGGTTGCACCAGTCTGCTATCCCACCAACAGTGTACTAGGGTTCCATTTTCTCCACATCCTCTCCAACACTTGTTGTTTGTTGATTTGGTTATGATGGCCATTCTCACAGGTGTGAAGCGGTATCTCATTGTGGTTTTAATTTGCATCTCTCTGATGGCTAGTGATACTGAGCATCTTTTCATACATCTCTGGACCCTCTGTATGTCCTCCTTGGAGAAGTGTCTGTTCAAGTACTTTGCCCATTTTTTAATTGGATTGTTTGTCTTCCTAGAGTGGCATCATGTGTATCTTTTATATATTTTGGAGATCAAACCCTTGTCTGAGTTATCATTGGTAAGTATGTTTTCCCATATTGTTGGTTCTCTTTTCATTTTAATGCTGTTTTCTTTAGCCATGCAGAAGCTTTTTAATTTGATGAGATCCCAGTTCTTTATTTTTTTCTTTATTTCCCTTGCTCTAGTGGACATATAAGTATAAATATTGCTGCATGGAATATCTGAAATTTTCCTGCCTATGTTCTCCTGAAGTATTTTTATGGTGTCATGACTTATATTTACGTCTTTTATCCCCCTTGAAATTATTTTTGTGTATGGTGTAATTTTGTGAATGTTTCTTTCTTTTTTCTTTTTCATGTAGCTGTCCAGATCTCCCAACACCATTTGTTGAAGAGGCTATTTTTGCTCCATTTTATGCTTCTTTTCCCTTTTCAAATATTAATTGACCATAGAGACTTGGGTTTATTTCTGGGCTCTCTATTCTGTTCCATTGGTCTATGTGTCTGTTCTCATGCCCATACCAGGCTGTTTTGATTACAGTGGCCTTGTAATACAGTTTGATATCAGGTATTGTGGTCCCTCCTACTTTGTTCTTCTTTCTCAAAATTACCGCAACTATTTGGGTCATTTATGGCTCAATATAAATTTTTAAAATGTTGTTCTCTATCTATGAAATATGTCATTGGTATTTTAATAAGGATTGCAATAAATCTATAAATTGCTTTGGGTAGTATGGACATTTTGATGATGTTAATTCTTCCAATCCATGAATATGTTATGTGCTTCCATTTATTAGTGTCTTCCTTAATTTCTTTCTCTAGTGTTGTGTAGTTTTGTGAGTACAGGTCTTCTCCAGAAGTCCTCATATTTAATGCTTTTAATAATGCATATCAAACTGATAAAAGTTCAGCTGGGGTGGGGTGGAGGGATAGGGAGAAAAGGTACACATCTATAATTGAATAACAATAAAAAATTAAAATTAAAAAAATAAAAATAATACATATGAAAATGTCCATCAATAATAACTGATTGAAAACTTAGGCAAAAAGGAGTTCCATCCAAGATGGAGGCATAGGTAGCTATACTTTGCTTCATCGCAAAACAAAAAGAAGAATAACAACCAATTAAAAAAACAAAAAGCAACCAGAACTGCCAGAAAATCAATGTGCATGGAATTCTGACAACCAAGGCGTAATAGAAACATTCATCCAGACTGGTAGGAGGGGTGGAGATGGGCAGCCAGGCAGAGATGATGTGCAGCAAGGTAGTAGACTACACAGGCAAGGTAGGGCTGGTGGACTGAGAGATCCCATATTCCCGTGCAGATAATCTCAGAGGAACAACTGAGGAGGGAGACATACTGTGAAACCTAGGACTTCAGTGCAGGAAATTAAAGACAGAAAACCTCTGGCAGTAGAATTCTGTGGAGGTTGTGAAGGTAGGAGAAACTCCCAGCCTCACAGGAGAGTCCATTGGAAAGGCTCACAGGGTCCTAGAATATATACTAACCCACCGACCTGGGAATCAGCACCCTCATTTGTGGGAAGCAAGGGAGGTTGTGGAAAGTGGGGCCAGATCCAAGCAAGCGACTTTGTTCCCTCTCTGACCCCTCCCCCACAGACAGCACCACAACACAGCAAAGAAGGTTGCCCCACCCTGGCAAATACCTAAGGCTCTGCCCCATACAACATAAGAGGTGTGCTGAGACAAAGAAATGTGGCCCAAATGAAAGAACAGATCAAAACTCCAGAAAAAGAACTAAGCAAGAAGGAGATAAACAACCTATCAGATGCAGAGTTCAAAGCACAGGTAATCAGGATGCTCACAGAAATTCTTGAGTTTGGTCACAAAGTGAAGGAACAATTGAAGGCTACACAAAGTGAAATAAAGGAAAATATACATGGAACCAACAGTTATGCAAAGTAAACTGGGACTCAAATCAGTGATTTGGAACAATTGGAAGAAATAAACATTCAATTGGAACAGAATGAAGAAACAAGAATTTAAAAAAAAATGAGGGAGACTTAAAAAGAACAGAGAGTGGAGAGTGTGCCTCTGAAAAAAATCAGGTAGAGTAAATAGGCCCTATTGGGTACCAACCAATGAAAAATATGGACAGATAAGCTGGGGAATCTAAAGATCTTTGTCAAGGAAAAAGAGAAAAAGTGAGGGAGCCTGCATGAAGATTATGGGTGGATGTCAGTGTTTTATCCTCTGCTCCCAGCTTTTCACAACCAACATCACCTCTACCATCATCATTAGATTCTCTACAAATGCTATATTTGTTTTCTTTGAAACACTTATGTAATTTTTAATTATGTATTTATTTGTGGATCTATTTGTTCTATTGTTCTATACCCCATTAGACTGGAATTTCTTTTCAGGTAAGCAATGGTGTTCAGCTCTATGCATATACCTACTTAGGACAATTACAGACACATTATAGATTTCCCTTAAGCATCTGTTGAATGAATGAATGAATGAATGAATGAATTATATATCTATGGCTCCAATAACCAAGAGAAGCTACAATACCAGGGTCTTAGAAAGAAAAATTCTGGCCTTGTAAATCAGAGAATAAAATCATCTGACTAAGCTTTTATTTTCTTTTTTAAAGTACATTTTATTGATTATCCTATTACAGTTGTCCCAATTTTTTTTGCCTTTTATTCTCCTCCATCCTGCAAACCCCCACCCTCCAGCATGCTCCCTCCCCTTAGTTCATGTTCATGGGTTGTACATATAAGTTCTTTGGCTTCTCCATTTCCTATACTGTTCTTAACCTTCCCCTGTCTATTTTATGCCTACTAATTATACTTCTTATTCCCTGTGCATTTTCAGCCCATGCTCCCCCTTCCCTCCCCACTGATAACCTCCATGTGATCTCCATTTTTATGATTCTGTTCCTGTTCTAGTTGTTTCCTTAGCTTTTGTTTTTGTTTTTCTAATTCAGTTGCTAACAGTTGTGAGTTTGTTGTCATTTTACAGTTCATACTTTTTGATCTTCTTCTATTTCTTAGATAAGTCCCTTTAACATTTCATATAATAAGGGCTTGGTGATGATGAACTCCTTAAACTTGACCTTATCTGAGAAGCACTTTATCTTCCCTTCCATTCTAAATGATAGCTTTGCTGGATACAATAATCTTGGATGTAGGTCCTTGCCTTTCATGACTTTGAATACTTCTTTCCAGTCCCTTCTTGCCTGTAAGGTCTCTTTGGAGAAATCAGCTGACAGTCTTATGGGAACTCCTTTGTAGGTAACTGTGTCCTTTTCTCTTGCTGCTTCTAAGATTCTCTCCTTCTGTTTCATCTTGGGTAAGGTAATTATGATGTGCCTTGGTGTGTTCCTCCTTGGGTCCAGCTTCTTTGGGACTCTCTGAGCTTCCTGGACTTCCTGGAAGTCTATTTCCTTTGCCAGATTGGGGAAGTTCTCCTTCATTATTTGTTCAAATAAGTTTTCAATTTTTTGTTCTTCCTCTTCTTCTTCTGGCACCCCTATAATTCAGATGTTGGAATGTTTAAAGATGTCCTGGAGGTTTCTAAGCCTCTCCTCATTTTTCCGAATTCTTGTTTCTTCATTCTTTTCTGGTTGGATGTTTCTTTCTTCCTTCTGGTCCAAACCATTGATTTGAGTCCTAGTTTCCTTCGCATCATTATTGGTTCCCTGTACATTTTCCTTTGTTTCTCTTAGCATAGCCTTCATTTTTTCATCTAGTTTTTGACCAAATTCAACCAATTCTGTGAGCTTCCTGATTACCGGTGTTTTGAACTGTGCATCTGATAGGTTGGCTATCTGTTCACTGCTAAGTTGAATTATTTCTGGAGCTTTGATCTGTTCTTTCATTTGGGCCATTTTTTTTTTTAACTGGAACATAATCAACAAAAGAAAAAGCAAACAAAATATAACCAAATACATTGAAATTAAGGACATTGTAACAATAGCCACACGGAGTGGGGAGGGGATAGTGGGGAGAGGGGTGTATAAGAGCTACTATAAAGGACACAAGGACAAAATCAAGGGGGAGGGTAGAGGTGGGGGAGGGAGGTGGGACTGGCTGGGCCATTTTTTTTTGTCTTGGCGCACTTGTTATGTAAAGGGGTGGAGCCTTAGGTGTTCACCAGGGTGGGGTAACGCTGGTCACTGTGCTGTGATGCTGTATGTGGGGGAGGGGACAAGAGGTAGCAATGGTGCTTGCTCCAATCTCTGCTGGATTCCAGTCACTCCCTCCACTACCCACAATCAAACTGGGCCCCTCTGGTGCTGATTCCTGAGTGGGTGGGCTTGTGCATGCTCTAGGCCCCTGTGAGTCTCTCCAACAAACTCTCCTGTGAGGCTGGGAGTTTCTCCTGCTGCCACCTCAACCCCAATGGGTGTTTTCACTCAGAAGTTTGAGGCTTTATTTCCCCGAGCTGGAGCCCTGGGTTGGGCAGTCTGCTTCACTCCCCCACCGTTCCTCCCAGTTTATCTATGCGAGAATGTGGGGCCACGGGGTCTGCTAGCTGTCACACTGTCTGCCTGGTTTGCTCCACAATCCGCCACCTCTCCCAGTCCGGTCCTCCTGGTTTATCTATGCGTGAATGTGGGGCCGTGGGGTCTGCTAGCGGTCGCACTGCCTGCCCTGTTCATCCCACAATCTGCCACATCTCTGGGTCCAGCCCTATTGCCGCAAGGCCTGTGTGCCCCGGCTGCCCATCTCCGCCCCTCCTACCGGTCTGGATGAATGTTTCTTCTTTATCTCCTTGGTTGTTGGACTTCCGTGCAGTTTGATTTTCTGTCAGTTCTGGTTGTTTTTTGTTTTTAAATGGTTGTTGTCCTTCTTTTGGTTGTGCAAGGAGGCACAGTGTGTCTACCTATGCCTCCATCTTGGCTGGAACTCCCCAATTTTTCTTTTTACAAAATCTTTTATTATAAAATCATAAGTATGGGATAGAGAACCAAGATTGAGTTTGTGTATGTTATAGGACCCTGTGGGTCTCTCCAACAAACTCTCCTGTGAGGCTGGGAGTTTCTCCCACTGCCACAACACTCACAGGTTTTCTCAGTTAGAGGTTTTGAGGCTTTAGTTCACTGGAACCCTGGGTTGCATGGTGTGTCTCTTTCCACCATTGTTTGTCTTGGTTTATCTACTCACAAATGTGGGTCCGCCCACTCTGCCAGCAGCTGCCTCACCCATCCTGATCCTCCAGCAGCCACTTTCCCACAAGTCCTCTCTGCCCAGCTGCCTGTGTCCACCCCTCCTACTGCTCTGGATGAATGTTTCTTCTTTAACTCCTTGGTTGTGGGATTTCCATACCATTTGATTTTCTGTCTGTTGTGGTTGTCTTTTGTTTTTTAATTTGTTGTTTTCCTTCTTCTGGTTGTGTGAGGAGGCACAGTGTATCTACATATGCCTCCATCTTGGCCAGAAGTCTGATTACTCCTTCAATTTAAATAATTGTTATTGGACTATTCAAACTTTATGCTCCTTCTTGATTCAGTTTCAGAAGATTATGTGTTTCTAGAAATTTATCCATTTCACCAATGTTGTCAATTTTCTTGGTATATAGTTGTTTGAGTGATTTCTTACATCCTTTGTATTTCTGTGGTATTGGTTATAATTTCTTCTCTTTCATTTGTGATTTTATTTATTTGAGTCCTCTCTCTCTTTTTCTTGATGTGTCTGGTTAATGGCCTGTAGATTTTGTTTACATTTTCAAAGAACCAGCTGCTGGATTTATTGATCCTTCAAATTTTTTCTTTTTGTCTCTATGTCATTCACTTCTGCTCTGATCTTGATTATTTCCTTCCTTCTGTTCACTCTGGGCTTTGCTTGTTATTATTCCTCCAGTTCTTGCAGATGTAGGGTTAGGTTGATTATTTGAAATGTTTGTATCTTTTTTGGTAGGCCTGTATTGGTATGAACTTCCGTCTCAGGACTGCCTTCATTGTGTCCCACAGACTTTGGGCTGCTGTGTGTGCATTTTCATTTGTTTCCAGAAACTTTTTTATTTCTTCTGTGATTTCATTGTTAACTCATTCATTGTTTAATAGCATGTTATTTAGTTTCCATGAATTTGAGTGCTTTTGAGTTTTTTCCTTGAGGATGGTTTCTAGTTTCAAGCCATTGTGATCTGAGAAGATGCTTGATATGATTTCAACTTTCTCAAGTTCGTTTAGACTTGTTCTGTGACCTATTAGATCTATCTTTGAAAATGTTCCATGTGCATTTGAAAAGAATGTTCATTTTGCTTCTTTGGGGTGAAAGGTTCTGTACATATCAATGAAGTCCATTTGATGTTGAGTGTTGTGCAATGCCCCAATAGTGTTGTTGATTCTTTGCTTGGAAGATCTATCCATTATTGACAATGGGTTATTAAAATCCTCTCTGATAAGTGTGTTGTCGATATCTTTCTTGAAGTCCTCCAAGGTTTTCCCTATATATTTTGTTACTCCTATGTTGGGTGCCTATATGTTTACAAGGATTATATCTTCTTGGTGGTTTGTTCCCTTTAGTATTATATAATGTCCTCCTTTGTCTCTTTTTATGGTCTTTGTTTTGAAATCTATTTTTGTCTGATATAAGTATTGCTACCCTAGCTTTTTTTTCAGGTCTGTTTGCTTCAGATACTTTTTTCTAACCCTTCACTTTTAGCCTGTGTAGATCTTTTGTTCTGAGGTGAGTCTCTTGTAGACAGCATATTTGTAGGCCATGTTTTCTTATCCATTCACCTACCCTATGTCTTTTGATTGGAGTATTTAATCCATTTTCATTTAAAGTTATTATTGATAGGTACTTATTCATTTCCATTTTTTCCCTTTGCACCTGTGTCTCCCCCCCCCCCCCACTTTCTTCATTTTCTTGAAGCAGTACCTTTAGCATTTCTTGCAATGCTGATTTGGCAGAGATATGTTCTTTTAACCTTGTTTTTTTTTTTTTTTTTTTGTCTGGGAAGCTCCTTATTTTGCCTTCCTTTTCAAATGAGTATCTGGTTGTGTAGAGCAGTCTTGGTTGCAGGCCTTTGCTTTTCATTACTTGGAATATTTCTTGCAATTCCCTTCTGGCTTGTAGTCACACCTCTCATCTCTTAACATGCTCCTTTGTCCTTCCTTGCTTCTCTCCTTCCACTAGTACTTAACTCATTTATTTAGTTATTATAGAGAACATCAAGGACTTTCAATAAGAATGACTTAACTCTTTTGCCAGGTGGCAAAACCATGCTGTTCTCTTTCAAATGCTCCTACAAGAAAAATACATGTCCAAATGTGTCAATCAGTATTACTGAATCAACAAGGCTGATGCATACAATTGTGCAGATTGTTCACTACACAATGGTGTCTGGCTGAGAAGGTGAATTGGTGCAATCTGCCATTTTATATGCTTAAATTTACAGGGTGCTTATTTCTAATTTATGGAAAATCACCATAAGGACCAGTGCCAGCACTGTGAATGTGTAATTAAGATACTGTGGGGCATTGAAACTGATCTTGGGGTGCTAAAATCATAGATACTTGCAAAAGAAAAAGGAACAAAAAACTTCTTATTGGCTCCAGGGATGACGGGTAAGAAAAGCTATTAGATCTCAGCTAGAAAGTGGCCTTTCTCACTCATGTCTTATACTTCTCCTTACTTCTTCCCCAAATGGTAACTACCCCCTACCCATCACCACTGACACTAACTAGCTTCTGATTGAAGATTCTAGAGTGAATGAAGGGACATAGAGGCTACCCCTCTGCTCCCAAGACAGAAAACAGTCTTCTGCTTATTCATAACTCAGAAGTTCTTCATCCTACCCAACCCATTTCTTATAAAAGGTTTGTACACAAAGTTGTGATTACACTGGTATTCAGGCAAGAGACTTTACTTCACTGGAACTGGCTTAATGGTGGGCATTCATTGAACCTCAGACTCTTGGGGAAAGAAAGGGATTAGGAATCTTCTAACTCTGTTTCCTAATTGGCCAAACCTTCATTTTCCTTGGTATTCTGTCTACTGAGAATTATAGAAGGATGGTTGCACATTTAGCAGGTGAGTGGGTTCAACTGAAATTTTTTCACCACTGTGTGTGTATATCATCACTTCATAACAAACCCTTTCTCTATCCCTCTCCCATTCTCTTTGTATTTGTCTCTCTTTCTCCTCCCCCTCTGAATGGGTTCCTCATCATCCCTGTAATTTTCCATTATTCTGGCATGCCAGGAGATAAGTACAAGAATCCTCAACTTTCTGTGCTCCTCAAACACTTAACTCAGTCTTATATCTGCTCTGAAAATCATGTCCGCAATGCATATGCATCATGATTTTACAAATACTTATTAAGCACCTGCTATGGTCCAAGCACTGTGATGTGGAAGAGAATAATTATAGCTAAAACTTACATAGCATTGACTATGTGCCAGACATTCCTCTGACTGCCTCATATGGAATTGTCTCATTTCTTTTGTTTTTACAACATTATGAGATGGTTTTCATCCTCATTCCATTTTTCAGATGAGGAAACTGAAAAATGGAAAGGTTAAGTAACTTTCTCAAGGTCATAAGTCTGTAAGTAATGGAGCCACGAAGTCAGAATTCAAATCCAAAATGTCTAGTGGAATATACACCCTTAACCACTGTTATATCTTGTTCTCATGAAGTTTATATTTTATTTGTGAAAGCACAAAAAACATGTAAATAAATCAAAATACAAATTTTATGGTAGTGTTTAGGTCTATATATAATAAAGCAAGGTAAGGTAGAAAAGAGTGACCAGATATGTGTGTTATTTCTAATAGGATGATAGGGGAGGGCCTGAAGGAAGTGAGGGAGTTTGTTAGGGATTGTAGGTAGAGTGAACACAAAGCACAAAGGACCTAAGACAGGAATTAACAAGAAAGATTCTAGCATTATTAGAAGGCCTGTATGTGTGTTAGAAATGATCAACAGAAAGTGTATCATACTAAACAGAATACAAGGAATAGGCATTGATCATATCATGTAGGACCTTTCCAGCTATGGTAAATACTTGACATTTTATTTTAAATATTATGGGGTCAGTGATTTTAAATGGTGAAGAAATATTATCTGATTTGTGTTTCATAAAAGATCACTCTGGTTTCTGTGAGGAGAACAGACAGTAGGAGGATAACAATGGCAACAGTGATAGTTTGATTGAGGATAGTGAAGGTGGTGAGAAGTGGACAGATTAAGGACATGTTTTGAAGGCTAAACTTGACAGGTCTCCCTAATAGATTGAATATAGAGAAGATTGGATTAGTTGGTTAGCTCTCACAAGTCATTAATATCTTTATAACTTCATTTTTTCCTTCCTTTTCCATTTCCCTCTCCTATCCTCTCCTTTCCCATTCCCTCCTTTTCTCTTTCTCTCACTGCAGAAAATAATTTTTTAATCTGGGATAATATATGGTCCTTCATACCATAATAGGGATTTTTTTCAAATTGTTATTAAATAAATTAACACATGCATGCTTTAATTTATTAATAGTATGTGTAGGTTCTAGTTCTAGGTGTTCAGTATTCAATGAAGAAAATAGTTATGGTTTCTGAACTCATACCTTGTTCAGACTCAGGGCTAGGCACTTTAAACATTATGTTTAATCATTATGACTTCATCCCCCATAATGCACCCATTTTAAGAAAAGTTAACAGTTACTGGAGGCTTTAAATGTTCAACACTTTACATTTACTACCTCTATTCCCTATAACAGCTTTTCAAGGTTGGTATTATTGCTTTGATTTTATTTATTTATTTATTTTTAAAGATTTTATTAATTTATTTTTAAGGAGAGGGGAAGGGAGGGAAAAAGAGAGGGAGAGAAACATCAGTATGGTTGCCTCTCACATGCCCCGCACTGGGGGGACCTGGCCCACAACCCAGGCATGTGCTCTGACTGGGAATTGAACCCGTGACCCTTCAGTTCTCAGGCCAGCACTCAAGCCACTGAACCATACCAGCCAGGGTGGTTTTTATTTTTTTAATTTATTAAATTATACTTAATGGGGTAACAAAGGTTAATAAGATTATATAGATTTCAACTGTACAATTCTATGATACATCATCTGTATATTGCATTGTGTACCCACCACCAAAGTCAAATCATCTTCCATCACCATACATTTGACCCCTTTAACCTTTACTATTCCCTACACTCTTCCCTCTGGTGACCACCAAACTGTTGTTGTCTGTGTCCATGAGTTTTTGCTTGGTTGTAAATGGCAACAATTCAGAGATCTAGCCATAACACTGCCTACATCTCAAACTGGTTCCTCCTTGTCAGCCATTCTAGCTTCCTAGAATGTCAGAACCATAGGTTGAGAGGGAATCTTACAGGTCACTTAGGACAACCCTCTAATCTGAAGAATCTTTACATAGTTTTGAGCCACAGGCCCCTCTGGTCCTTTTCTAGAATAATAATATTTTTAACTGAATAAAAAAAACCACATAAGGCTACAAAAGGATTCAGTTATATTGAAATACCAAAAATAATGTAACATACTAATATATGTTTCTTTATTAAGAAAATAAAAAATGAGGTTGGTTGTTAGGTCAAACAACTTCTATAATTTAAAACTAAGGATAAGCATGCATGATATTTCAAGATGTCTGCAACAAACATCATGTTATTTAAAATTATCTGTGATTTATATGGGAAACAAAGTTTCAGTGTTGTTAATATTTAATATTATTTTAATTTGTTGTTTACATTCATGATTGAAGGAAATGATAAATCACAGTCAGAGATTAGTACAAATAAAGATTTAGCATTTTTTTCATCAAAATTCATGGATTCTATGAATTCTACCCAAGGACACTAGGTCAAGATCCTGGCACCTGATGTATGAGTTGTATCTATGCTCTTCTTGGTATATGTGCTTGAAAAACTCAAGCAATTTTTGCTTGAATTACACCAATTATGGGGAAATTATTACCCAATGAATAGTGAGTCTTCCATCATTCTGTTATCAAAGAGCTCAGTAAGGTTGTTTCTCAAGGAAACTGTAATCTGTTTTCCCACAGATTTCTACCATCAGTCCTCCTCCCTCTAGGAATTAGAGCTAAATCTGCTTTCTCTTACAAACAACAAACTTTTAGCTGTGGAAATATAATGCTTCTGGCCTTGACTGGTGTGGTTCAGTTGGTTAAGTATTGTCCTGCAAACCAAAACGTTGTGGATTTGATCCTCAGTCAGGGCACATACCTAAGTTGGGGGGATTCATCCCTGATCAATCAGGGCATGTTCAGGAGGCACCAATCGATGTTTCTCTCTCATTTCTCTCTCTCTTTCTTTCTCTCTCTCTCTTCCTCTCCTCTCCCTTCCTTTCTCTCTAAAATCAATAAAACATATCCTTGGGTGAGGATTTTTTAAAAAAGATAATGTTTCTGCTCTTCCACTTGTCTATTTTCTTTTTGTTTTTCTCAACAGCCACAGTTCTTTCATCTTATTATTCTAGATTGTGGATTTGAGACCTTTGTCCCCTTTGGACCATCTTTGAATGTATTTCTAATTGGCAATATCCCTTCAGAATAAATCAGAAAATCCAGGATAGTACAAGGAAATTGCAGTGTGAAATTATCACTCTCCTCATAATATTGACACTATTTATTTATGGAACTAAAGATTAAAAGATCATGTTATTTTGGAAAAGGGAGAGAGACATTTCACCATCACAGGCACACACACATACAAAATCTCACAAGTAATTGACCACTTTCATTCAAGCAACAAGTTCAAGTTGTCTGTGACCTGGATTTACATACTGTTGATCACTACTCTTAACTCCAGTGACCTATCTCCATGTATTCCTATGAAGAGATGGCTGGAAATATATAAGGGCTACATATAACAGTGATTCCATCATGGATACAGCTACTTTTGGAGAAACACTGAGTGTGTTGCCTTTGCGACAGTGTAATTGAACTTCTCCAATACCACCAAATCAGATTTTATTTATATGGTTAAGTGATTTTGGAACAAGGGTCAAGAATCTATTGAAAATTGTATCATTTTCAGTGATATGTTGCTATTTTGTTCATTTTCTAACTCTTATATGTCTAACTGCCACTTGCTTAACCTAACAAACCTGTTACCATGAATTGCAGATATCCTCCTATCAAAATATCTTCAGAAAAGTGACAGTGACACTTCTCCACTACCTCTAACAGGGTTCATTCCCTTAAATTTTGTAATAATAATCATTAATATCTATTGAACTCCTTTCATATGTTGAGCACCGTGTTAGACATTATATATACATCATCTCATTTAATTCTCACAATTTATGAGTTATGTACTATTAGCCATTTCATTGTGTAGATGAAGGAACTGAGGCACATAAGGTTAAGTAACTTGATCAAGATTACACAGTTAGCCCTAGCTGGTGTGGCTCAGTGTACTGAGTGCCAGACTGTAAACCAAAGACTCACTGGTTCGATTCCCAATCAGGGCACATGCCTGGGTTGTGGGCAAGGTCCCCAGCAGGCACACACAAGAGGCAACCATACATTGATGTTTCTTTCTCACTCTTTCTCCTCCTTTCCACTCTCTCTAAAAATAAATAAAATCTTTAAAAAAAGATCACGTAGCTAATGAGTGGTTGAACTAGAATTTGAATATAGGTAACTTATCTGCAGAAACTTTATTCTTATTATTAACCTACCTCCATGTCTCCTTCTGTTCTATTTACACACTAACCTTAATTTAATATCTGTGACAACCATAGTCATGTGGCACATTTAATAAAATACAGATTCTCATGTTGGTCCCCCAAAAGCTGGTATAACATATCTGTAACAAGGCATAAGAATATGTATTCTTTTTTTTTGAAAATTAATTTTTAAAAATTTGCATGTTTAATAAATTGTGTATTAACTTGAAATATAGTTAGTCATCCTTTCTTTTTTTGTTGTTATTCAATTACAGTTGTGTGGGGTGGGGTGGAGGGATGGGGAGAAAAGAATATGTATTCTTAACAAGCTTCCAGGCAATTCTGCTGCACTGGTGAGAGGCCACACTTTGAAAAACATTGTCTGGGCTCAAAAAATTCAAGAAAATTGAAATCATATCAAGCATTTTCTCAGAACAGAATGCCTTGAAACAATAGATCAATGTCAAGGAAAAAACTCAAAAACAGTCAAATTCATGGAAACTAAATAACATGCTATTAAACAATGAATGTGTTAACAATGAGATCAAGGAAGAAATAAAAAAGTTTCTGGAAACAAATGAAAATGCACACACAACAGCCCAAAACCTATGGGACACAGCGAAGGCAGTCCAGAAAGGGAAGTTCATGCAATACAGGCCTACCTAAAAAAAAAAGATAGAAACATTTCATATCCTGACTGCTGTGGCTCAGATGATTGAGCACTGGCCTGCAAACTGAAGGGTCACTGGTTTGATTCCCAGTCAGGGCACATGCCTGGGTTGTGGGCCAAGTCAGGTCCCCAGTAAGGGGCATACGAGAGGCAACTGCACATTGATGTTTCTTTCCCTCTTTCTCCCTCCCTTCCCCTCTGTCTAAAATAAATAAAATATTTAAAAAAGAGAGTGATCACCCAAATAAATAATATGAGAAATGAAAGAAGAGAAATTATAACCAACGCCACAGGAACACAAAAGATTGTAATAAATTAATATGAACAACTATATGCCAAGCAATTTGACAAACTTGGTGAAATGGACAAATTTCTAGAAAATGTATAGTCTTCCAAAACAGAATCAAGAAGAGGCAGAAAGCCTGAATAGACTGATAACAACTAGTGAAATTGAAGCTATAAGCAAAAAACTCCTGTCACACTAAAGCCCTGGACCAGACACCTTCACAGGCAAATTATACCAAACATTTAGGGAAGAATTAAACCCTATCCTTTTCAAACTGTTCGAAAAAATTCAAGAAGAGGGAAGACTCCCAACTCATTTTATAAGGCCAGTATTAAAATAATTCCAAACCAGGTAAAAACACAACAAAGAGAGTAAACCACAGGACAATGTTACTGATCAACATAGATGCTCAAATCCCCCCAAAATATTGGCTAACCAGATCCAGCAATTCATTAAAAAGATCATACACCATGATCAAATGGGATTCATCCCAGGGAAGCAGGGATGGTATAATGTTCACAAGTCAATAAATGTGATACACCACATAAAAAAAGGAAGACAAGGGAACTTTGGAAGATGGCAGCGAGATAGGTGGGAGCAGAGTCCACTTCCCCTCAACGCCAGTGAAATACCTAGCTGATCTGAGGAGCAGAGCAAACAGCCAACAGTATTCCAGCATATATGAAGAACAGAGACCAAAGATAGAGGACATTGAAAGATCTAATGGTAAGAAGAGTGCTTAAGGACAATAAGGTCCCTGGGACCAGCGCGGGGACCAGGGCGGCTGAAGCCCCACCCCGGGTGCAGGGTCTGCTGCAGGATTCTTGGGAGAGAGCCAGGCTGGGCTGTGTGAGAAGCCAGGTGCTTGTTTGGACCAGGGGGGCTTGAATAGGAAGAATTTCTCAAAAAGGAAAAGAAAATAGAGGCACTCAGCAGCTAGTTGGAGAACTCTCCACAGCAGCCCAGGTCCCTGGAGCCCCTCACTCCTCAGCCCCTGGACTGTGAATGAGGAAAAGCAGCCCCAGCGCTCACCTGAAGCCCGGCTGGCGCACACCCAGATTAGCGGACTGGGGGCCCATACCTGAAAACCTGGCGGGGCGCCCACACCTGAAACCTCAGGTGGGTGTGCACCAGGAGCAGAGGCTAGCTACCCCAAGCACACGCCCAAGGCGGCAGACCAGCCAGCTGTGCGACTCTGCCCAGAGCAGCGAAACCAGCCAGGATAGCGTGACTCAGGCCCAAAGCAGAAGATCGGCTGATCAACGGCCTGGCTGCCTGCGAGGTAACACACGGAAGAGCACCGGTTCTGAACAACTCCTACCTAGCCCCTGCGCACAGATCCCTGCAGGGACTACTGGCTCTCTAGGACTAAGGCAGAACACCCAGCAGAGGGGAGCTGCAGGGCTAGGAGAGACTGCATTCCCAGGAAAGACATGACCCAGTAGGGGGCTGAAATACCCCATAGCAGCACCCAGAGCCCCTAGCATCTAAGACAGCAAAGAGCAAGAAGGGGGAGTGTGAGTTGCCCCTAATTGGTGCAACTCAAGGACAGCACAACTGCTGAACTAAAGGCCTAGTGGGGAGCAGAAGGACCCAGAAGAACTGGACTGGAGGCTGAACAACAGCGAAGAGTGTGACTCGGGAAGGGAGAAAAGTGAAACCAATCCTTCCAACCACCACCTCCCGTTCCACAGACAGGAAGACAGCAGAAATAACCTGACCGTTTAAAGCCAACAGAAGATTTTTTTTTTCTCCTTTCCCCCTGAATTCCTTCTTCCTTTCTGTCCTTCTTTCTTTTTTTATTCCTTCTTCCTTCCATCCTTTACCTTTTTTATACCTTCTTCCTGCCATCTTTTATTTATTCTTTTGTTTTAATTTTTGTTAAAATTCATTCTTATCTTGCCTCCGATCATTCTTTATTCCCTCTTCTTTCCTTCCTTTCCTTTTCAATTCCCTTTTTCTCTCCTACCCGTCTTTTTTTTTCTTCCCTCCCCAGTCACTATTTCCCACAGGTGAGACAATAAAACTTGAAGTGCTGAAAGACCAGAGGTAGACTGTGTTACACCCATAAACATCAGCTCAAGACCAGTGAGCACAGGAGATTAAGGAGACAGCATCACTGAATCTCATTGGCATTCTACCATAGAAGTTCATACCATAAACCCAGGGAGTCAGAATAGATCAATCTAAGAAGCAGAGGCTAACAAGAAGAGTCTCACAAACAATGGGAAGACAAAGAAACGATCCCCAAATGAAAGGAAAGGAGGAAGCCTCAGAAAGAATGCTAACTGAAAAAGAGGCAACTCAAGTATCAGATACTGAGTTCAAAGCAATGGTTATCAGGAAGCTCCCTGAGCTCTCTGAGCTCGCAGACAACTACTAGAAAATACAGGGAAACTACAATGAACTCACTGCAAACTATATCAACATGAAAAAGGAAATAGAAACTATCAACAAGGACCAAGAGGAAAGGAAGGATACAATTTCTGAATTGAAGAACACAGTAGAAGAAATGAAAAGCAGACTTGACGAAGCAGAGGATCGGATCAGCGAGCTGGAGGACAAAGTATTAAAAAACACCCAGAAAGAGCAAGAAAAGGAAAAGAAGCTCAGAAAGAATGAAGAGGCAATAAGGGAAATGCAGGACAACATGAAACGTAACAATATCCGTACAATAGGAATACCAGAAGGAGAAGAAGAAGAGCAAGGGATAGAAAACGTGTTTGAAAAAGTAATGATGGAAAATTTCCCTAATCTGAGGAGAAAAAAAGTCACCCAAATCCAGGAAACACAGAGAGTCCCAAGCAAGAGGAACCCAAAGAGGCCCACTGCAAGACACATCATAATTAAAATGGCAAATTTCCAAGAAAAAGAGAGGATCTTAAAGGCAATAAGGGAGAAAAAGGAAGTAACATACAAGGGAGCCCCAAAAAGGTTAGCAACTGACTTCTCAATGGAAACGCTCCAAGCCACAAGAGAATGGCAAAAAATATTCCAAGTAATGAGAACCAGAGGCCTGCAACCAAGACTACTTTACCCAGCAAGGCTCTCGATCAAGATAGAAGGCCAAATAAAGAGTTTCCCAGACAAAAGAAGTCTAAAAGAATACACTTCCACCAAACCAGCTCTGCAAGACATGCTAAAGGGACTGCTCTAAGAAAGGAGGGCAAAGAGAAAGAGAGAGGAACACAGGTAGGAAAAAATGGCAATGAATAACTACCTATCGATAATAACCTTAAACATAAATGGATTAAATGCTCCAATCAAAAGACATAGAATAGCTGAATGGATAAGAAAACATGACCCACATATATGCTGCCTACAAGAGACCCATCTCAGGACAAAAGACCTACACAGACTGAAAGTGAAGGGCTAGAAACAAATTTTCCAAGCAAACGGACAAGGAAAAAAAGCAGGGGTAGAAATACTCATATCAGACAAAATAGACTTACAAAGAAGGGCCATAAAGAGAGACACTGAGGTCACTTCATAATACTCAAAGGAAGAATCCGCGAAGAAGACATAAACATTGTAAATATATAGGCACCCAACATAGGAGCACCCAAATACATAAAGAAAATCTTGGAGGACTTCAAGAAAGATATTGACAGCAACACAATTACAGTAGAGGACTTGAACACCCCACTGTGAAAAATGGACAGGTCTTCCAAAGAAAATATCAAGAAGGATATTGTGTCACTTAACAATAACCTAGATGAAATGGACTTAACTGATATATATATAGACAGCTTTTCATCCCGAAGAAGCAAAATACATATTCTCTTCAAGTGTCCATGGAACATTTTCAAAGATAGACCACATGATAGGACACAAAGCAAGCCTCAACAAATTCAAGAAAATTGAAATCATATCAAGCATTTTCTCTGACAACAAGGGACTGAAACTAGAAAACAACCCCAAAGGAAAAAACCCAAAACACTCAAAATCATGGAGACTGAATGGCATGCTATTAAACAATGAATGGGTCAAGAACGAGATTAGGGAAGAAATCAAAAACTTCCTGGAAACAAATGAAAATGAACTCACAACAACCCAAAACCTATGGGACACAGCAAAGGCAGTACTGAGAGGGAAGTTCATAGCAATATAGGCCTACCTTAAAAAGATAGAAACATTTCAAACAAACAACCTAACCCTATGCCTACAAGAACTGGAGGAACAACAACAAAGACAGCCCAGAGCAAGCAGAAGGAAGGAAATAACCAAGATCAGAGCAGAGTTAAATGACATAGAGACTAAAAGCACAATTCTAAGGATCAATGAATCCAGCAGCTGGTTCTTTGAAATGATAAACAAAATCGACAAGCCTTTACGTAGGCTCATCTAGAAAAAAAGAGAGAGGATCCAAATAAACACAATTAGAAATAAAAGAGGAGAGATTACAACTAATACTACAGCAATACAAAGGATAGTAAGAAATTACTACGAAGAACTGTATGCCAAGAAATTTGAAAACCTAGGTGAAATGGACACATTTCTAGAAAAATATAATCTTCCAAAACTGAATGAAGAAGCAGCAGAAAACATGAACAGACCAATAAGACCAGACAAAATTGAAGCAGTCATCAAAAAACTCCCAACACACAAAAGCCCTGGACCAGATGGTTTCACAGGAGAATTCTACAAAGCATTTAAGGAAGAGCTAACACCTATCCTTCACAGACTATTTGAAAACTGCAAACTGATGGAAGACTCCCAAACTCTTTTTATGAAGCCAGCATCATCCTAATCCCAAAACCAGATAAAGACACAACGAAGAAAGAAAACTTCAGGCCAATATCGCTGAAGAACATAGACGCTAAAACTCTCAACAAAATATTGGCAAACCGCCTCCAGCAATACATTAAAAAGATCATAAACCATGACAAAGTGGGATTCATCCCAGGGATGCAAGGATGGTACAATATTTGCAAATCAATAAACATAATACATCACATCAACAACAGCAAAGACAAAAATCACATGATCATATTAATACATTCGGAAAAAACATTTGATAAGATACAGCACCCATTTCCGATAAAAACACTCAGAAAAGTGGGAATAAAGGGAGCATTCCTCAAAATAATAAAGGCCACATATGAGAGACCTACAGCCAGCATCATACTCAATGGACAAAAACTTAGAGCTTCCCCACTAAGATCAGGACAAGACAAGGATGCCCTCTCTCACCACTCCTATTCAACATAGTATTGGAAGTCCTAGCCACAGCAATCAGACAAGAAAAAGCAATAAAAGGCATCCAAATTGGAAAGGAGGAAATGAAACTGTCACTGTCTGCAGATGACATGATAGTGTACATGGAAAATCCTATAGACTCCACCAAAAAACTACTTGACCTAATAAATGAATTTGGCAAAACAGCTGGATACAAAGTCAATACTGAGAAATCAAAGGCATTCATGTATACCAACAATGAAACTGCAGAAACAGAAATCAGGAAAAAAAAACCCCATTTGAAATAGCAACAAGAAAAATAAAGTACCTAGGAATCAACCTAACCAAGGAGGTAAAAGGCCTGTACTCAGAAAACTATACAACACTGAAGAAAGAAATTAAGGTAGACACAAACAAATGGAAGCATGTACCAGGCTCATGGATTGGAAGAATTAACATCATCAAAATGGCCATACTTCCCAAAGCAATTTATAGATTCAATGCATCCCTATTAGAGTACCCATGACATATTTCACAGATATAGTACAAACATTTCAGAAATTTATATGGAACCATAAATGACCCCGAATAGCTGTAGCAATTTTGAGAAAGAAGAACAAAGCAGGAGGGATCACAATACCTGATATCAAACTGTGTAACAAGGCCACTGTCATCAAAACAGCCTGGTACTGGCACAAAAACAGGGACATAGACTGATGGAACAGAACAGAGAGCCCAGAAATAAACTCAAGACTTTACGGTCAATTAATATTTGACAAAGGAGGCAGGAGCATAAAACGGAGCAAAAACAGCCTCTTCAACAGATGGTGTTGGGAGATCTGGACAGCTACATGCAAAAATTGAAACTCAATCACCAACTTATGCCATACACGAAAATAAACTCAAGATGGATAAAAGACTTAAATATAAGTCGTAAGTGGAGTGGAGTTGTGTGAGTTCTTTATATATTTTGGAGATCAGGCCCTTGTCTGACGTATCATTGGCAAATATGTTTTCCCATACTGTTGGTTCTCTTTGTAATTTGGTGCTGTTTACTTTAGCCATAATGAAGCTTTTTATTTTGATGAGGTCCCACTTGTTTATTCTTTCCTTTATGTCCCTTGCTTTAGGGGATGTGTCTGTGAGGATGTTGCTGCGTGGAATGTCTGAGATTTTCCTGCCAATATTTTCCTCGAGGAGTTTTATGGTGTTAGAATGTATATTTCAGTCTTTTATCCATCTTGAGTTTATTTTTCTGTATGGCGTGAGTTGGTGATCGAGTTTCATTTTTTTCCACGTAGCTGTCCAGATCTCCCAACACCACCTGTTGAAGAGGCTGTTTTTGCTCCATTTTATGCTCCTGCCTCCTTTGTCAAATATTAATTGACCGTAAAGACTTGAGTTTATTGCTGGGCTCTCTGTTCTGTTCCATTGGTCTATGTGACTGTTTTGATGCCAGTACCAGGCTGGTTTGATGACAGTGGCCTTGTAATATAGTTTGATATCAGGTATTGTGATCCCTCCTGCTTTGTTCTTCTTTCTCAAAATTGCTACAGCTATTCGGGGTCGTTTATGGTTCCATATGAATTTCTGAAATGTTTGTTCTATATCTATGAAATATGTCATTGGTACTCTAATAGGGATTGCATTGAATCTATAAATTGCTTTGGGTAATATGGCCATTTTGATGAAGTTAATTCTTCCAATCCATGAGCATGGTACATGCTTCCATTTGTTTGTGTCTACCTTAATTTCTTTCTTCAATGTTGAGTAGTTTTCTGAGTACAGGTCTTTACCTCCTTGGTTAGGTTGATTCCTAGGTACTGTATTTTTCCTGTTGCTATTTCAAATGGGATTTTTTTCCTGATTTTTGTTTCTGCAGTTTTGTTGTTGGTGTACATGAATGCCTTTGATTTCTGAGTACTGACTTTGTATCCAGCTGTTTTGCCAAATTCATTTATTAGGTCAAGTAGTTTTTTGGTGGAGTCTATAGGATTTTCCATGTACACTATCATGTCATCTGCAGACAGTGACAGTTTCATTTCCTCCTTTCCAATTTAGATGCCTTTTATTGCTTTTTCTTGTCTGATTGCTGTGGCTAGGACTTCCAATACTATGTTGAATAGGAGTGGTGAGAGAGGGCATCCTTGTCTTGTCCTGATCTTAGTGGGGAAGCTCTAAGTTTTTGTCCATTGAGTATGATGCTGGCTGTAGGTCTCTCATATGTGGCCTTTATTATTTTGAGGAATGCTCCCTTTATTCCCACTTTTCTGAGTGTTTTTATCAGAAATGGGTGCTGTACCTTATCAAATGCTTTTTCTGCATCTATTGATATGATCATGTGATTTTTGTCTTTGCTGTTGTTGATGTGATGTATTATGTTTATTGATTTGCGCATATTGTACCATCCTTGCATCCCTGGGATAAATCCCACTTTGTCATGGTTTATGATCTTTTTAATGTATTGCTGGAGGCGGTTTGCCAATATTTTGTTGAGAGTTTTAGCGTCTATGTTCTTCAGCGATATTGGCCTGAAGTTTTCTTTCTTCGTTGTGTCTTTATCTGGTTTTGGAATTAGGATGATGCTGGCTTCATAAAAAGAGTTTGGGAGTCTTCCATCAGTTTGGAGTTTTCAAATAGTCTGTGAAGGATAGGGGTTAGCTCTTCCTTAAATGCTTTGTAGAATTCTCCTGTGAAACCATCTGGTCCAGGGCTTTTGTGTGTTGGGAGTTTTTTGATGACTGCTTCAATTTAATCTGCTGTTATTTGTCTGTTCATGTTTTCTGCTTCTTCTTCATTCAGGTTTGGAAGATTATATTTTTCTAGAAATGTGTCCATTTCACCTAGGTTTTCAAATTTCTTGGCATACAGTTCTTCGTAGTAATTTCTTACTATCCTTTGTATTGCTGTGGTATCAGTTGTAATCTCTCCTCTTTCATTTCTAATTGTGTTTATTTGGATCCTCTCTCTTTTTTTCTAGATGAGCCTACTTAAAGGCTTGTCGATTTTGTTTATCTTTTCAAAGAACCAGCTGCTGGATTCATTGATCCTCAGAATTGTGCTTTTAGTCTCTATGTCATTTAACTCTGCTCTGATCTTGCTTATTTCCTTCCTTCTGCTTGCTCTGGGCTGTCTTTGTTGTTGTTCCTCCAGTTCTTGTAGGCATAGGTTTACGTTGTTTGTTTGAAATGTTTATATCTTCTTAAGGTAGGCCTGTATTGCTATGAACTTTCCTCTCAGTACTGCCTTTGCTGTGTCCCATAGGTTTTGGGTTGTTGTGAGTTCATTTTCATTTGTTTACAGTAAGTTTTTGATTTCTTCCCTAATCTCGTTCTTGACCCATTCATTGTTTAATAGCATGCTATTCAGTCTCCATGATTTTGAGTGTTTTGGGTTTTTTCCTTTGGGGTTGTTTTCTAGTTTCAGTCCCTTGTTGTCAGAGAAAATGCTTGATATGATTTCAATTTTCTTGAATTTGTTGAGGCTTGCTTTGTGTCCTATCATGTGGTCTATCTTTGAAAATGTTCCATGGACACTTGAAGAGAATATGTATTTTGCTTCTTCGGGATGAAAAGCTGTCTATATATATATCAGTTAAGTCCATTTCATCTAGGGTATTGTTAAGTGACACAATATCCTTCTTGATATTTTCTTTGGAAGACCTGTCCATTTTTCACAGTGGGGTGTTAAAGTCCTCTACTGTAATTGTGTTGCTGTCAATATCTTTCTTGAAGTCCTCCAAGATTTTCTTTATGTATTTGGGTGCTCCTATGTTGGGTGCCTATATATTTACAATGTTTATGTCTTCTTCGCGGATTCTTCCTTTGAGTATTATGAAGTGACCTCAGTGTCTCTCTTTATGGCCCTTCTTTGTAAGTCTATTTTGTCTGATATGAGTATTTCTACCCCTGCTTTTTTTCCTTGTCCGTTTGCTTGGAAAATTTGTTTCTAGCCCTTCACTTTCAGTCTGTGTAGGTCTTTTGTCCTGAGATGGGTCTCTTGTAGGCAGCATATATGTGGGTCATGTTTTCTTATCCATTCAGCTATTCTATGTCTTTTGATTGGAGCATTTAATCCATTTACATTTAAGGTTATTATCGATAGGTAGTTATTCATTGCCATTTTTTCCTACCTGTGTTCCTCTCTCTTTCTCTTTGCCTTCCTTTCTTAGAGCAGTCCCTTTAGCATCTCTTGCAGAGCTGGTTTGGTTGAAGTGTATTCTTTTAGACTTCTTTTGTCTGGGAAACTCTTTATTTGGCCTTCTATCTTGATCGAGAGCCTTGCTGGGTAAAGTAGTCTTGGTTGCGGGCCTCTGGTTCTCATTACTTGGAATATTTTTTGCCATTCTCTTGTGGCTTGGAGCGTTTCCATTGAGAAGTCAGTTGCTAACCTTTTTGGGGCTCCCTTGTATGTTACTTCCTTTTTCTCCCTTATTGCCTTTAAGATCCTCTCTTTGTCTTGGAAATTTGCCATTTTAATTATGATTTGACTTGCAGTGGGCCTCTTTGGGTTCCTCTTGCTTGGGACTCTCTGTGTTTCCTGGATTTGGGTGACTTTTTCTCTTATCCGATTAGGGAAATTTTCTATCATTACTTTTTCAAACACGTTTTCTATCCCTTGCTCTTCTTCTCCTTCTGGTATTCTTATTATACGGATATTGTTATGTTTCATGTTGTCCTGCATTTCCCTTATTACCTGTTCATTTTTTCTGAGCCTCTTTTCCTTTTCTTGCTCTTTCTGGGTGTTTTTTTCTACTTTGTCCTCCAGCTCGCTGATCTGATCCTCTGCTTCATCAAGCCTGCTTTTCATTTCTTCTACACTGTTCTTCAAATCAGAAATTGTATTCTTCCTTTCCTCTTGGCCCTTGTTGATAGTTTCTATTTCCTTTTTCATGTTGATATAGTTTGCAGTGAATTCATTGTAGTTTCCCTGTATTTTCTGGTAGTTCTCTGTGAGCTCAGAGAGCTCAGTGAGCTTCCTGATGACCATTGCTTTGAACTCAGTATCTGATAGTTCGCTTGCCTCTTTTTCGTTTAGCATTCTTTCTCAGACTTCCTCCTTTCCTTTCATTTGGGAATTGTTTCTTTGTCTTCCCATTGTTTGTGAGACTCTTCTTGTTAGCCTCTGCTTCTTAGATTGATCTATTCTGACTCCCTGGGTTTATGGTATGAACTTCTATGGTAGAATGCCAATGGGATTCAGTGGTGCTGTCTCCTTAATCTCCTGTTCTCACTAGTCTTGAGCTGATGTTTATGGGTGCAACACGGTCTATCTCTGGTCTTTTCAGCACTTCAGGTTTTGTTGTCTCACCTGTGGGAAAAAGAGAAAGGGGGAAGAAAAAAAAAGAAGGGAAGGAGGGAAAAAGGGAATCGAAAAGGAAAGGAAGGATGAAGAGGGAATAAAGAAAGATGAGAGGCAAGATAGGAAGTAATTTTAACAAAAATTAAAACAAAGGAATAATTAAAAGAAAGCCAGAAGAAGGCATAAAAAAGGTAAAGGATGGAGGGAAGAAGGAATAAAAAAAAGAAGGAATTCAGGAGGAAAGGAGGAAAGGAAAACAAAAAAGAAGTCTTCTGCTGGCTTTATACTGGTCAGGTTAGTTCTGCTGGTCCTCCTGTCTGTGGAACAGGAGGGGGTGGTTGGAAGGATTGGTTTCACTTTTCTCCCTTCCTGGGCCACACTCTTCGCTGTTGTTCAGCCTGCAGTCCAGTTCCTCTGGGTCCTTCTGCTCCCCACTAGGCCTTTAGTTCAGCAATTGTGCTGTCCTTGAGTTGCACCAATTAGGGGCAACTCACACTCCCCCTTCTTGATCTTTGCTGTGTTAGATGCTAGGGGCTCTGGGTGCTGCTATGGGGTATTTCAGCCCCCTACTGGGTCGAGTCTTTCTGGGGAATGCAGTCTCCCCTAGCCCTGCAACTCCCCTCTGCTGGGTGTTCTGCCTTAGTCCTAGAGAGCCAGTAGGCCCTGCAGGGCCCTATGCGCAGGCATTAGGTAGGAGGTGTAGGTGTGGTCCTTGGCAGGCAGGCAGGGGTTTGATCAGCCGATCTGCTGCTTTGGGCCTGAATCATGTGCAGCCAGCAGATCCAACTGCTTTGGACCTGAGTTGCACAGGCTGGTGGGGCAGCTTTGGGACTGAGTCATGCGGGGTCCGCTGTTTTGGGCCTGTGGTTGGGGCAGCTAGCCTCTGCTCCCAGTGCACACCCACCTTAGGTTTCAGGTGTGGGCGCCCTGCTGGGGTTTCAGGTGTGGGCTCCCAGTCCGCTAATCTGTGTGCACGCAACTGGGCTTCAGGTGAGCGCTGGGGCTGTTTATCCCTGTTCACCGTCCAGGGGCTGAGGGGGAAGGGGAGCCAGAGGCTGTGGCTGCTGCAGAGAGTTCTCTAACTAGCCCCTGAGTGCCTCTATTTTCTTTTTCTTTTTGAGAAATTCTTCCTATTCAAGCCCCCCTGGTCCAGACAAGCACCTGGCTGCTCACAGCTCATCCTGGCTCTCTCTGAAGAATCCTGAGCAGACCCTGCACCCGGGCTGGGGCTTCAGCCGCCCTGGTCCCTGCGCTGGTCCCAGGGACCTTATTGTCCTTAAGCACTCTTCTTACCATCAGATCTTTCAATGTCCTCCATCTTTGGTCTCTGATCTTCATATATGTTGTAATACTGTTGGCTGTTCGCTCTGCTCCTCAGATCAGCTAGGTATTTCACTGGTGTTGAGGGGAAGTGGACTCTGCTCCCACCTATCTCGCCGCCATCTTCGGGTCATAATTTCTTATCCATTCAGCTAGTCTTATTCATTCAGTCTTTTGATTGGATCATTTAATGCATTTACATTTATGATTATAGTGATAGGTACTTATTCATTGCCATTTTACCCCCTTTGTACCTGTGTTCCACTCTCTCTCCCTTCATCTTCTTGAAGCAGTCCCTTTAGCATATCTTCCAATGCTAGTTTCGTGGAGGCCTATTCATTTAGCCTTTTTTGTTTTGTCTAGGTGACTCCTTATTTCACCCCCATTTTAAATGAGAGCCCTGCTGGGTAAAGTAGTCTTGGTTGTCGGACTTTGCTTTTTATTACTTGGAATATTTCTTGCCATTCCCTTCTGGCTTGTAATGTTTCTGTTGAGAAGTCTGCTGCTAGCCTTAATGTGGTTCCCTTGTATGGTATTTCCTGTTTCTCCTTTTCTGCCTTTAAGATTCTCCCTTTGTGTTGGAATTTTGCCATTTTAATTATGATGTTTCTTGGAGGTGCCTCTTTGAGTTCCTCTTGATTGGGACCCTCTGTACTTCCTGGATTTGTGAGACTTTTTCTCTCATCAGATTAGGGAAGTTTCTGATCATTACTTTTTCAAAGAGGGTTTCTATACTTTGCTCTTCTTCTTCTCCTTCTGGTATCCCTATTATATGGATATTGTTACGTTTCATGTTGTCCTGCATTTCCCTTAACATGTCTTTGTTCTTTCTGAGTCTTTTTTCCTTTTCTTGCTATTTCTGGGTGTTCTTTTCTACCTTGTTTTCCAGATTGCTGATTTGATCCTCTGCCTCTTCTAGCCTGTTTTTGATTCCTTCTACTGTGTTCTTCAACTCAGAAATTGTATTCTTCATTTCCTCTTGGCCCGCGTTGATAGTTTCTTTTTCCTTTCTCATGTTGATGTAATTTTCAGTAAGTTTCTTGTAGCTTTCCTCTAGTTCTTTGAAAATCTCACTGAGCTCAGTGGGCTTCCTGATAACCATTGCTGTGAACTCTGTATCTGACAGTTGACTTGCCTCTATTTCATTTAGCATTCTTTCTGAGGATTCTTCCTTTTCTTTCTTTTGGGGTTTGTTTCTTTATACTCTTCTTGTTAGCCTCTGCTTCCTAAATTGATCTGTTCTGACTCCCTGAGTTTGTGGTGTGAACTTCTGTGGTAGGAGACTTGTGAGATTCAGTGGTGCAGTCTCCTTAATCTCCTGAACTTGATGATCTTGGGATGCCATTTATGCTGGCTCGCTGTATGTATTTGGATTTTGATTGTAGTTGGGTTGTTCTTTGGTGGGTCCTTCCCTCCATCTGGTTGACTGAGGGTCACTCCACCCACCATGTCTTGTATGCTATTGTGCAGATGTTGCCAGAGGAAAACCACAAAGCCCAGGGAACCCACATCTGCAAAAATATCCTCCCCCCCAGCAATCTCAGTATCAATGGCAAATGAACCAGTATTAATAGGGCTGTAAAGAGATTAAGACTATTATAAGAAAGGAGAGAAATAAACTATAGTATAAATTCTATACTAGTGACTTATTTTGCACAAACTTTCTGGACAAGAAATGAATATTAAAAAGCTATGCAGGAAAGAAAATATCACTAATCATGGAGAAGACCACAGTGGATTTATCTCGGTAGCCTTTAGTATTTACCACTGTTTTTTTCCATCTGGATCCACCTCTGGTGATGTTAGATGTTGACCCCATCTTAGATATAGACCTTAGGCAGCCTGCTCTGAGACTGCCAGAGATCTACTATCTATAGTTGTCTCCTGCAGTTGTTAATTAGTCACTTTGCACTCAGCAGTCAGGCTTAAGCCCCATAGGGTGTGGCAGAATTCCTCCTGGGTTTGCGGGTATTGTTTCCTCTGAGGCTGCTGCTGCTTGGAGGGGAGTGGTCTGCCTGAGCAGGATGGCTGCTACAGTATGGGAGACGACTCAGCACTGGGATCCTGGTGGCCACTCTCTCAGCTCTCTCCCCCAATACTCCATCCCCTGTCTCTCCTCAAGTGTCTCTGGTCCACTCTGCCATCCCCCCCTTTGCCAGGGACTTACATCTGTGGCTGTCTCCTTTAGTTATTAATCTAGTCTCCCTGCACTCAGCAGTCAGGCTTAAGTGACACAGAGCTGGGGCAGAGTCTTTCTTGGGGGCAGGGCTATTGTTTCCCCTCAGGCTGCTGCCACTCAGAGGGGAGTGGTCTGCCTGAGCACACTGGCCACCACCATTCAGGGCATGACTCAACACCAGGTTCCCTGTGGCTACTCTCTCTGCACTCTCCCCAAAGATTCTGTTCCCAGCCTCTCCTCAGGCTTCTCCAGCTCACTCTGCTCCTGCCTTTGCTGGAACCCTGGGAGAGTGATAGCAAATGAAAATTTGTTTATTGGCCCTTTAAACAGCTTTTTGCATCTCTAGCCATCCATCTCTGGTAGAGAGAAACCCTGCTGCTTTTCGATCCTGGTTGTTATCTGTATACTTTTTGGGCTCTGGTGTTCTATGCTGAGGATCCCAGCTTAGGGTTTAGACCCCATTCTTCTTAGGGGGATCTAACCTGCCACTTAATTATCCCTCAGGTGCTGCTGCCTGTGGGCGCCCAGCCAGCACTCTCGAGTCTCTACTGCACTGTTTCTGGTTTCTAATGTATCTTCCTTTCCCTTCCTCTTGGGAGTCCTGGTTATTCACACCCCTGCTCTGTGTGCTATTTTGAGGTTTGCAGGCACCACACTGTAGAGCCCTATTTATTTTATGTTGGGCATCATCAAGTACTTAAAATGTTTCTCCTATCATCTTATCCTCACTCCAGTTTTCCATCCTATAGTTCAGTGACAACCTCAGTTTTCCTTTCATGTCCACCTTAGCATCTCTTGAGTCTACATGAGCTCTACTCCCCTATCTTATGGTTGGTTAGCTTTGGGGGCCTGCCCTGTCACTGCTGGAGTCTCTCTAGCAGATTATGATAAAATAAGCTCTCATAATCATGAATCACAATGTACTGAGACACATGGCTTTTTTATTCAGCTTTATGAGATATAATTCATATATAACATTGTATAAATTTAATGTGTATGATTTGATGATTTAATACATGTATGCATTGCAAAATGATTATAAAATTAAGGTTAGTTACATTAATCACATCACATAATAACCATTTTTGTAAGAAAGTTTAAGATATATTCTATGAGCAACTTTTAAGTACACAACAGAAATCTTTCATTCAGTGCCCATCTTCCAAAGCACCTGCTTATTTTCTTGAACATGACCAGAGAGCAAAATGTAGGTAAGTGGCTCCTGCCATTTCTTCAGTGGACAGTTTTGGCTTTGGGAGAGGTATTCTGGGAAATCTTGATTGGAAAGGTGTGTCTTTAGCCAGATTTAGTCCCCTCTACTTTCCATCTCCTGATCAATATCCCTTGAGAACAAGGTGGTCAGCCCATCATAGCTGCTGGCTGACCCCTTCTGGGAATTAAGATAAAGCTTAGAGGATTGGCTCCCATGAAATACTTTTATTAAAAGTAGATGCTGACTCCAGGCTGGCCAATAAGCAAAACCAAACTTATTAGGCATATTAGCACTCAGAATTGCTTAGACTGTACACAGCTCTCCTTTACCTAGTCAACTATGACACCATGGTGTATTTTTATGATGTCATAGAGCTTCTCCAGAGTACACAAGTATGCAACCATACTGAGAGTAATGTAATTGTAACGTATTTATATACAAACAAATGTTAAGGAAATTTCCCGAGTGAGTCAAGAGGCTGGAGTCAGAAATAACAGAGGAAGAGTTGGAGGCAATCACATTTATAAAAATAATTATTAAGTAGTATGTATTTCTCAAGCATTGTGCTAACCGCTTTATATACTTTATCTTATTTAGCCCTCACAGCAATCCTATCATATGAATGGTATTATCTGCATTTCACAAACAACGCATCTAAGACTCAGAAGTGTAGTTATTTAGTTAAGGTTGTAGGGGAACAAGAAGCTGAACTGTAATTTTAGTCTCACTATGATACAATCCAAAGTCCGTGCACTTTTCATTTCCTACACTGCCTCTCAGGGGAGGGGCAGAGCTTGACATAGGAAAAGAAGACATTGAACAAGAGAGAAGAGCCTGTAGGAATGCTTCAAGTTATAGAGGTGAATGTTGAGCAGATATCCCAGAATTTCAGGTTTGGAATGCTAATTCAAGGTTCCTCTTCTCCTGTGCAGAGTGGAACTTATGAGCTTTGAGAAGTGAAGAAAGCATCAGTTGATGGAAACTTCTGATGCCCCTTCTCTTCAGAGGTGGGAACTGAGTTATAGCATGAAACGTAGATCAAAAGGTCATAAGGAGTCTGGAAAGAGGATGACCCAGGAGGTCTGGATTCAAGGGCTATGCTATCTCTAATAAGAGCTGGGACAAGTTTTCTCCTAATTCACTAAAAAACTTCTTTGTATAGGCCTGTAAACCCTTTATGGGGTACAAGGTAGTAGACTCTGTTACACATGCCTCTCCCTCTCCCAAGAAGGTTTAACAGGGAAGTGTTACTTAAGGCCTTCACCTGGCCCAATTCTTACTTATTATCCCTACCTCTCACTCCCATAGAGTCTTCTCATTCCTTCAATATGTGCATTTAGTAACATGAAGACTATCTAGTCCTTTTCTCACATGTTAGAGCTTCAGTGTTTGAAGGTGATAGTCACACTGTCTATGGGTCTTGTATTTCTCAAAATAAACCATTTTTGTTTCTTGAACTCTTCTATCTAAACTACAACTTAAGTTGTACTTCAATGTTCTCTGGAGATAAACTCCAATCTTCCAATGTCTTTCACAAGAGTACAGTCAAAAACTAATGCAGGACTTGCAAGGAGTATAGGATTGACCTATCCAAATCAGATATCTAATCTTTGAAAACCTCCTTGGAAAAGTTCAATAACTTTTTTAAATTACCTGTGCTAACATTTAAGAACCTACACTTTTGGGAAGAAAACTTTTTATTTCATCTAATCTACATCTGTCATATTACCTTTCTGATGTCTTATTTCCATAAAGGTGCAAAAGAACATTTTACCTTCAGAAATCTTCTTCCTTCTTTACCTGTGCTCTAATTTCCTCTAGGAGACACAATCCTTAACTGTTCAAAGTAGGCCTCCTTCTTTCCAAATGGGACAGTGGTCCAGCATAGTTGGTGTCATCTGCATGGAGATAGGCTGGAATAACAAACAGACACAAGTCCTTAGGCCTGAGCTTTGATGCTCATGGGAAGAGCTAGGCAGGAGAAACTTCCTTAGTTTTGGGAGTTGGGTATTGGCCTATGCATTTGAATTCAGGCTGTTTTTGCCTTCATTTTCATGCCAACACATAAATTTTCTAAAGAAGACAGACAATAAACTAAGGCAATCACTAATAGAGTGATTCAGAGGTAGTGGAACAGGTTCTGGAAGAGGCCTGAAAGAAAAAAAAATTGGGGGCAAAATAAGAAGCAAGTAATCCGTAGACTGATTGGTAGTAGTGAATTGAGGTTTGGTCATTGTGATGGTGGAGATATAACAGACCAAAGTGTGGAAAGAAATGAAAGGTAAGAAGATCAAGAGGATAGAGTCATGCCAGAAATCATGTTGAATAGGTTGTTCCAAAGCTTCTCAGACTTGTGATCTCAATCCCACCAGCCTTCAAGAAATATGATTTCTAGTTTCCATTTGACAGCTTTCATGTGTCCTCAGTCCTTTCCCAAGTCAGACACCTTCTGCAATGTGGTTTCTCAACCTCCTTTTACCAGTGCCTGCCTCAGGTCAGCATTCTCCAAAACCTCGCCAACAGATTAAACTTAGCTTCACTTCAGAGATAAAAAGCATACTTTTTTTCCTTCCCTATATGCTGTCTTCCTAGATCATCAAGGCCCAGAGATATCCCACTGGCCAGGAGGAGTTACTTCAAGTTCACTCCAGCAGAAGGGGTAAACCTAGAAAAAAGAAACATGAAGAAAAGAGCATAGAGACTGCAAAGTGTGGGAGGAGAAAAAAGAGAAAAGATAGAAAGATACAAATAGAATAGCTGAACAAAAAAGTAAGTATAATAAAGGAGAAAGGGGAAAAAAGGAAGAAAAGAGAAGTAAAATGGATTTAAATGGAGTGTTTTTGACAGTGCCGAGGTACAGTAGAACAGAGTGTCCTTGGCAAAGCTGAAAAATTGGGCTCTGGCCAAGTGGTTCCATCCTAGTGACCTTTAGATACCTAACTGAGTCTGCTCAGCACAGACCAAATGGGTAAATAAATAAATACATTTTTAAAACAAAACAAAACAAACAAGATGAGGGGTAAAAAAGTCCAGCAATGGGGAGCTGATCAAAGGCCCCCTGTCCCTCATTATGGCCTAAAAGTAGCTTGCTGTTCCAACCTGCAGCTCCCCCTTCCCTGTTCCAGCTTCCTGGGGGAAGGGAGGCAGAAATGATCATGCCAACTGATAACTTCAGAACCTTTCCTCCTCCCTGCCACCAGCAAAGCTTAATGAAACAGAAAAAAGAAACTGGCAGGCCTGGTGAGGAAATGGCCTCAGGAAAAGTAGGTAGACTACAGGTTCTAGTCAAGAACTGCTGTGGTATAACTCACAGAATGGTCCGGGTTGCCAAAAATGGAAACCTTGGTTATTTACCCAAGAAAGCAGAAGAAAACCCATGGTTACAGAATTTTCTCTCTCCTTATTCTTTTAGACCTCCTGACAAGTATTCACATTTGCCACAAATCTTTCCTTCTGATGTTGTCACCTACTACCTCAGGCTTTTCTGCCATTCTTCTCAAGCTATATGTCTTACCCACCACTTCACCAGATGGTATTTTAGTCCCTAAATCATTGACCTAGAGCATATGCCGGCCCCTGTCCTCATGCCCCAAGACACAGGCAGCACCAGACTGCGTCTTACAAACTTTCCTAAAAGGAATTAAAATGTAGGAAAAGAAACTCTTTAAACTGAACTCTAGAGACAACAGTTTACATATTCCATCTACCATGCTCCATTTTCTCAGCCAATGTTCTCAATCCAGATGATGTTTCTCTCAGACCCTGATAGTTCTCCACCAAAGCCTGCACATAAAATCCATACCCTGAACCTCAAAGTGATAAAGCCAGATCCCAAAACCATAGAAATAGAAATATATTCGGTTTTAGTTTATCATTGTTCATTCCAGAATAAGATTATGGTTTTAATTTATCCCAACTGAATTTAATATGTTTATTTGAAATATGAAATACATTTAAATTTGTTTTTCCTTAAAACAGAACCTAAACCCTCAAATATGACTCTAGTCTTCAATTTTCTTTTTTTCTTTTTTAAAAATTTTTATTGCTATTCAATTACAGTTGTATGCCTTTTCTCCATATCCCTCCACCCCACCCCAGCTGAACCCACCTCCCTCCCCCACCTCCACCCTCCCCCTTGGTTTTGTCCATGTGTCCTTTATAGTAGTTCCTGTAATCCCCTCTTCCCACTGCCCCCCCCCCCCCGGCGATTGTTAGATTGTTCTTAACTTCAATGTCTCTGGTTATATTTTGTTTCCTTTTTTCTTCTATTTATTATGTTCCAGTAAAAGGTGAGATCATATGGTATTTGTCCCTCACCGCCTGGCTTATTTCACTTAGCATAATGCTCTCCAGTTTCATCCATGCTGTTGCAAAGGGTATAAGCTCCTTCTTTCTGTCTGCTGCGTAGAATTCCATTGTGTAAATATACCATAGTTTTTGGATCCACTCGTTTGCTGATGGGCACTTAGGTTGCTTCCAGTACTTGGCTATTGTAAATTGTGCTGCTATGAACATTGGGGTGCAGAGGTTCTTTTGGATTGGTGTTTCAGGGTTCTTAGGGTACAATCGCAGCAGCAGAATTGCTGGGTCAAAGGGCAGTTCCATTTTTAGTTTTCTGAGGAAATTCCATATTGTTTTCGACAGTGGCCTCACCAGTCTGCATTCCGACCAACAGTGCACTAGGGTTCGCTTTTCTCCACATCCTCTCCAACATTTGATTGTGGATTTGTTTATGTTGGCCACTCTGAATGGTGTGAGATGGTACCTCATTGTGGTTTTAATTTGCATCTCTGTGATGGCTAGTGATGCTGAGCATCTTTTCCTATGTCTCTGGGCCCTCTGTATGTCTTCCTTGGAGAAGTGTCTGTTCAAGTCCTTTGCCCATTTTTTTTTTTTTGTTTGTTTGTTTAATTTTTTTAATTTTTTAAATTTTTTTATTGTTATTCAATTACAGCTGTATGCCTTTTCTCCCCATCCCTCCACCCCACCCCAGGTGAACCCACCTCCCTCCCCCCCTCCACCCTCCCCCTTGGTTTTGCCCATGTGTCCTTTATAGTAGGTCCTGTAATCCCCTCTACCCACTTTCCCCGCCCCCACCCCCCCACCCCCGCCCTGGCTATTGTTAGATTGTTCTTAACTTCAATGTCTCTGGTTATATTTTGTTTGCTTTTTTCTTCTATTGCTTATGTACCAGTTACAGGTGAGATCATATGGTATTTGTCCCTCACTTCCTGGCTTATTTCACTTAGCATAATGCTCTCCAGTTTCATCCATGCTGTTGCAAAGGGTATAAGCTTCTCCTTTCTCTCTGCTGCGTAGAATTCCATTGTGTAAATATACCATAGTTTTTGGATCCACTCGTTTGCTGATGGGCACTTAGGTTGCTTCCAGTACTTGGCTATTGTAAATTGTGCTGCTATGAACATTGGGGTGCAGAGGTTCTTTTGGATTGGTGTTTCAGGGTTCTTAGGGTACAATCCCAGCAGCAGAATTGCTGGGTCAAAGCGCAGTTCCATTTTTAGTTTTCTGAGGAAATTCCATATTGTTTTCCACAGTGGCCTCACCAGTCTGCATTCCCACCAACAGTGCACTAGGGATCCCTTTTCTCCACATCCTCTCCAACATTTGTTTGTGGATTTGTTTATGTTGGCCATTCTGACTAGGGTGAGATGATATCTCATTGTGGTTTTAATTTGCATCTCTCTGATGGCTAGTGATGCTGAGCATCTTTTCATATGTCTCTGGGCCCTCTGTATGTCTTCCTTGGAGAAGTGTCTGTTCAAGTCCTTTGCTCATTTTTTAATTGGGTTGTTTGTCTTCCTGGAGTGCAGTCGTGTGAGTTCTTTATATATTTTGGAGATCAGGCCCTTGTCTGAGGTATCATTGGCAAATATGTTTTCCCATACTGTTGGTTCTCTTTGTAATTTGGTGCTGTTTTCTTTAGCCATGCAGAAGCTTTTTATTTTGATGAGGTCCCATTTGTTTATTCTTTCCTTTATGTCCCTTGCTTTAGGGGATGTGTCTGTGAGGATGTTGCTGCGTGGAATGTCTGAGATTTTCCTGCCAATGTTTTCCTCAAGGACTTTTATGGTGTTACGGCTTATATTTAAGTCTTTTATCCATCTTGAGTTTATTTTCGTGTATGGCGTAAGTTGGTGATCGAGTTTCATTTTTTTGCACGTAGCTGTCCAGATCACCCAACACCATCTGTTGAAGAGGCTGTTTTTGCTCCATTTTATGCTCCTGCCTCCTTTGTCAAATATTAATTGACCGTATAGACTTGAGTTTATTTCTGGGCTCTCTATTCTGTTCCATTGGTCTATGTGCCTGTATTTATGCCAGTACCAGGCTGTTTTGATTACCGTGGCCTTGTAATACAGTTTGATATCAGGTATTGTGATCCCTCCTGCTTTGTTCTTCTTTCTCAAAATTGCTGCAGCTATTCGAGGTCGTTTATGGTTCCATATGAATTTCTGCAATGTTTGTTCTATAGCTGTGAAATATGTCATGGGTACTCTAATAGGGATTGCATTGAATCTAAAAATTGCTTTGGGTAGTATGGCCATTTTGATGATGTTAATTCTTCCAATCCATGAACATGGTACATGCTTCCATTTGTTTGTATGTTCCTTAATTTCTTTCTTCAGTGTTGTGTAGTTTTCTGAGTACAGGTCTTTTACCTCCTTGGTTAGGTTTATTCCTAGGTACTTTATTTTTCTTGTTGCTATATCGAATGGGATTTTTTTCCTGATTTCTGTTTCTGCAGTTTCCTTGCTGGTGTACAGGAATGCCTTTGATTTCTGGGTATTGACTCTGTATCCAGCTATTTTGCCAAATTCATTTATTAGGTCGAGTAGTTTTTGAGTGGAGTCTATAGGGTTTTCCATGTACACTATCATGTCGTCTGCAAACAGTGACAGTTTCATTTCCTCCTTTCCAATTTGGATGCCTTTTATTGCTTTTTCTTGTCTGATTGCTGTGGCTAGGACTTCCAATACTATGTTGAATAAGAGTGGTGAGAGAGGGCATCCTTGTCTTGTTCCTGATCTTAGTGGGAAAGCTCTAAGTTTTTGTCCATTGAATGTGATGCTGGCTGTAGGTCTCTCATATATGGCCTTAATTATGTTGAGGACTGCTCCCTTTATTCCCACTTTGCTGAGTGTTTTTATCAGAAATGGGTGCTGCATCTTATCGAACGCTTTTTCCGCATGTATTGATATGATCATGTGATTTTTGTCTTTGCTGTTGTTGATGTGATGTATTATGTTTATTGATTTGCGAATATTGTACCATCCTTGCATCCCTGGGATGAATCCCACTTGGTCATGGTGGATGATCTTTTTAATGTATTGCTGGATGCGGTTTGCTAATCATTTGTTGAGAATTTTAGCGTCTATGTTCATCAGTGAGATTGGCCTGAGGTTTTCTTTCTCCATTGTATCTTTATCTGGTTTTGGGATTAGGATGATGCTGGCTTCATAAAAAGAGTTTGGGAGTCTTCCATCAGTTTGGAGTTTTTTGAATAGTCTGTGAAGGACAGGGGTTAGCTCTTCCTTAAATGCTTTGTAGAACTCTCCTGTGAAACCATCTGGTCCAGGGCTTTTGTGTGTTGGGAGTTTTTTGATGACTGCTTCAATTTCATCTGCTGTTATTGGTCTGTTCATGTTTTCTGCTTCTTCTTCATTCAGGTTTGGAAGATTATATTTTTCTAGAAATGTGTCCATTTCACCTAGGTTTTCAAATTTCTTGGCATACAGTTCTTCGTAGTAATTTCTTACAATCCTTTGTATTGCTGTAGTATTAGTTGTAATCTCTCCACTTTCATTTCTATTTCTGTTTATTTGGATCCTCTCTCTTTTCTTCTTGATGAGCCTAAAGGCTTGTCGATTTTGTTTATCTTTTCAAAGAACCAGCTCCTGGATTCATTGATCCTTAGAATTGTGCTTTTAGTCTCTATGTCATTTAACTCTGCTCTGATCTTGGTTATATCCTTCCTTCTGTTTGCTCTGGGCTGTCTTTGTTGTTGTTCCTCCAGTTCTTCTAGGTGTAGGGTTAGGTTGTTTGTTTGAAATGTTTCTATCTTTTCCCATACTGTTGGTACTCTTTGTAATTTGGTGCTGTTTTCTTTAGCCATGCAGAAGCTTTTTATTCTGATGAGGTCCCATTTGTTTATTCTTTCCTTTATGTCCCTTGCTTTAGGGGATGTGTCTGTGAGGATGTTGCTGCGTGGAATGTCTGAGATTTTCCTGCCAATGTTTTCCTCAAGGACTTTTATGGTGTTACGGCTTATATTTAAGTCTTTTATCCATCTTGAGTTTATTTTCGTGTATGGCGTAAGTTGGTGATTTGCCAACGATAACTCAGACAAGGGCCTGATCTCCAAAATATATAAAGAACTCACTCGACTCCACTCCAGGAAGACAAACAACCCAATTAAAAAATGGGCAAAGGACTTGAACAGACACTTCTCCAAGGAAGACATACAGAGGGCCCAGAGACATATGAAAAGATGCTCAGCATCACTAGCCATCAGAGAGATGCAAATTAAAACCACAATGAGGTATCATCTCACACCAGTCAGAATGGCCAACATAAACAAATCCACAAACAAATGTTGGAGAGGATGCGGAGAAAAGGGAACCCTTGTGCACTGTTGGTGGGAATGCAGACTGGTGAGGCCACTGTGGAAAACAATATGGAATTTCCTCAGAAAACTAAAAATGGAACTGCCCTTTGACCCAGTAATTCCGCTGCTGGGATTATACCCTAAGAACACTGAAACACCAATCCATAAGAATCTGTGCACCCCAATGTTCATAGCAGCACAATTTACAATAGCCAAGTACTGGAAGCAACCGAAGTGCCCATCAGCAAACGAGTGGATCCAAAAACTATGGTATATTTACACAATGGAATTCTACGCAGCAGAGAGAAAGAAGGAGCTTATACCCTTTGCAACAGCATGGATGAAACTGGAGAGCATTATGCTAAGTGAAATAAGCCAGGAAGTGAGGGACAAGTACCATATGATCTCACCTTTTAACTGGAACATAAGCAATAGAAGAAAAAAGCAAACAAAATATAACCAGAGACATTGAAGTTAAGAACAATCTAACAATAGCCAGGGCGGGGGTGGGGGGGTGGGGGCGGGGATAGTGGGAAGAGGGTATTACAGGAACTACTATAAAGGACACATGGACAAAACCAAGGGGGAGGGTGGAGAGGGGGGAGGGAGGTGGGTTCACCTGGGGTGGGGTAGAGGGATGGGGAGAAAAGGCATACAACTGTAATTGCATAACAATAAAAAAAAAAAAAAAGAAATTAAAAAAAAAAAAAAAAGAAAAAAAAAAAAAAAAAAAAAAAAAAGAAATGTTTCTATCTTTTTAAGGTAGGCCTGTATTGCAATGAACTTCCCTCTCAGTACTGCCTTTGCTGTGTCCCATAGGTTTTGGGTTGTTGTGAGTTCGTTTTCATTTGTTTCCAGTAAGTTTTTGATTTCTTCCCTAATCTCGTTCTTGACCCATTCATTGTTTAATAGCATGCTATTCAGTCTCCATGATTTTGAGTGTTTGGGTTTTTTCCTTTGGGATTGGTTTCTAGTTTCAGTCCCTTGTGGTCAGAGATAATGCATGGTATGATTTCAATTTTCTTGCATTTGTTTAGGCTTGCATTGTGTCCTATCTCGTGGTCTATCTTTGAAAAAGTTCCATGGACACTTGAAAAGAATGTGTATTTTGCTTCTTTGGGATGAAAAGCTCTGAAATATCAGTTAAGTCCATTTCCTCTAGGGTATTGTTAAGTGACACAATATCCTTGTTGATATTTTCTTTGGAAGACCTGTCCATTTTTGATAGTGGGTTGTTAAACTCCCCTACTATAATTGTGTTGCTGTCAATATCTTTCTTGAAATCCTCCAAGATTTTCTTTATGTATTTGGGTGCTCCTATGTTGGGTGCATGTATATTTACAATGTTTATGTGTTCTTGGTGGATTCTTCCTTTGAGTATTATGAAGTGACCTTCTGGGTCTCTCTTTGTGGCCCTTCTTTGGAAGTCTATTTTGTCTGATATGAGTATTGCTACCCCTGCTTTTTTTCCCTGTCCGTTTGCTTGGAAAATTTGTTTCCAGCCCTTCACTTTCAGTCTGTGTCGGTCTTTTGTCCTGAGATGGGTCTCTTGTAGGCAGCATATGTGTGGGTCATGTTTTCTTATCCATTCAGCTATTCTATGTCTTTTGATTGGAGCATTTAATCCATTTACGTTTAAGGTTATTATTGATAGGTAGTTATTCATTGGCATTTTTTCCTACCTGTGTTCCTCTCTCTTTCTCTTTTCCTTCCTTTCCTTAAAGCAGTCCCTTTAGCATCTCTTGCAGAGCTGCTTTGGTGGAAGTGTATTCTTTTAGACTTCTTTTGTCTGGGAAGCTCTTTATTTGGTCTTCTATCTTGATCGAGAGCCTTGCTGGGTAAAGTAGTCTTGGTTGCAGGCCTCTGGTTCTCATTACTTGGAATATTTTTTGCCATTCTCTTGTGGCTTGGAGCGTTTCCATTGAGAAGTCAGTTGCTAACCTTTTTGGGGCTCCCTTGTATGTTACTTCCTTTTTCTCCCTTGCTGCCTTTAAGACCCTCTCTTTTTCTTGGAATTTTGCCATTTTAATTATGATGTGTCTTGCAGTGGGCCTCTTTGGGTTCCTCTTGCTTGGGACTCTCTGTGTTTCCTGGATTTGGGTGACTTTTTTTCTCCTCAGATTAGGGAAATTTTCCATCATTACTTTTTCAAACACGTTTTCTATCCCTTGCTCTTCTTCTTCTCCTTCTGGTATTCCTATTGTACGGATATTGTTACGTTTCATGTTGTCCTGCATTTCCCTTATTGCCTCTTCATTCTTTCTGAGCTTCTTTTCCTTTTCTTGCTCTTTCTGGGTGTTTTTTTCTACTTTGTCCTCCAGCTCGCTGATCCGATCCTCTGCTTCATCAAGTCTGCTTTTCATTTCTTCTACTGTATTCTTTAATTCAGAAATTGTATCCTTCCTTTCCTCTTGGTCCTTGTTGATAGTTTCTATTTCCTTTTTCATGTTGATATGGTTTGCAGTGAGTTCATTGTATTTTCCCTGTAGTTTCTGGTAGTTCTCTGTGAGCTCAGAGAGCTCAGTGAGCTTCCTGATAACCATTGCTTTGAACTCAGTATCTGATAGTTGACTTGCCTCTTTTTCAGTTAGCATTGTTTCTCAGGCTTCCTCCTTTCCTTTTATTTGGGAATTGTTTCTTTGTCTTCCCATTGTTTGTGGGACTCTTCTTGTTAGCCTCTGCTTCTTAAATTGATCTATTCTGACTCCCTGGGTTTATGGTATGAACTTCTATGGTAGAATGCCAATGGGATTCAGTGGTGCTGTCTCCTTAATCTCCTGTGCTCACTGGTCTTGAGCTGATGTTTATGGGTGTAACACAGTCTTACTCTGGTCTTTTCAGCACTCCAGGTTTTCTTGTCTCACCTGTGGGAAAAAGAGGAATGGAGGCAAAAAAAAAAAAAAAAGAAGGGAAGGAGGGAAAAAGGGAATAGAAAAGGAAAGGAAGGAAGGGAGTAGGAATAAAGAAAGATTGGGGCAAGATAAGAAGCAATTTTTTAACAAAAATTAAAACAACAGAATAAAGAAAAGAATGGGAAAGAAGGAATAAAAATGGTAAAGCATGGAAGGAAGAAGGAATAAAAAAGGAAAGAAGGACAGAAAGGAAGAAGGAATTCAGGGGCAAAGTAGGAAAGAAAAAAGAAAAAAGAAAAAAAATAGGTCTTCTGCTGGCTTTAAACTGGTCAGGTTAGTTCTGCTGTTTTCCTGTCTGTGGAACGGGAGGGGCTGGTTGGAAGGATTGGTTTCACTTTTCTCCCTTCCTGTGCCACACTCTTCGGTGTTGTTCTGCCTCAGTCTAGTTCCTCCAGGTCCTTCTGCTCCCTACTAGGCCTTTAGTTCAGCAGTTGTGCTGTCCTTGAGTTGCACCAATTAGGGGCAACTCACACTCCACCTTCTTGCTCTTTGCTGTCTTAGATGCTAGGGGCTCTCGGTGCTGCTATGGGGTAGTTCAGCCCCCTACTGGGTCGAATCTTTCCGGGGAATGCAGTCTCTCCTAGCCCTGCAGCCCCCCTCTGCTGGGCGTTCTGCCTTCCTCCTAGAGAGTCAGTAGGCCCTGCAGAGTTCTGTGCACAGGGGCTACGTAGGAGTTTTTCAGAACCAGTGCTTTTGGCTGTGGTCGCCTGCAGGCAGCCAGGCCATTGATTGGGTTGTGTGGCTGATCTCCACTTTGGACTTCAGTTGGTTGCCGATCCCCTGCTTTGGGTCTGTGCATGGGGGCAGCCAGCCACTGATCTGGTTGGGCGCTCACCCAGGAGCTTTTTGTCTGTGCTCCCAGGCGGCCCGGCGCTTATCCCGGCGCCCACCCACCCAGGGTTTCAGGTGTGGGCCCCAGGCCACTGATTGGGGTATGCACCCACTGGGGCACTTTGGGTCTGTCGCCCAGGCAGCTGGGCTGCTTATCAGGGCTCGTGCTCACCCGGGGTTTCAGTTGTGGGCCCCTAGTTCACTAATTTGAGTGCGCGCCAGCGGTGCTTCAGGTGAGCACCGTGGCTGCTTTCCTGCCTTCACAGTCCAGGGGCTGAGGGGGGAGGGGCGCCAGAGGCCAGGGCTGCTGCGGAGAGTTCTCTAACTAGCTACTATGAGCCTCTATTTTCTTTTCCTTTTTGAGAAATTCTTCCTATTCAGGCCCCCCTGGTCCAAACAAGCACCTGGCTGCTCACACAGCCCAGCCTGGCTCTCTCCCAAGAATCCTGCAGTAGACCCTGCGCGCTTGCTGGGGCTTCAGTTGCCCTCGTCCCTGCGTGGGTCCCGGGGATCTTACTGTCCTTAAGCACTCTTCTTACCGTCTGATCTTTCGATTTCCTCTATCTTTGGTCTCCGATCTTCATATATGCTGGAATACTGTTGGCTGTTCACTCTGCTCCTCAGATCAACTAGGTATTTCACTGGCGTTGAGGGGAAGTGGACTCCGCTCCCACCTATCTCGCCACCATATTCTCATCTCTCTTCAATTTTCAGTAGTACAAAAATCAGGTAGTATTTTCCCCATAAAGTCTTTTATAAACCTAAGCTTATTTCTAGAACAAGATTAGAGTATATTTGCGAAGTGGGCAACCTGCCACAGAGGTCAGTCAATCTCTTCAACCATAACCATTTCAGAGCAAACCACAGAGGTTTCTTTCTTCTTTACATCCATCATGGACCAATTTTCCTTGCTATCAGTTATGTCATCTTCAATCCTTTAAAATTAATAAATAGAGGGCAGAGAAATACATCTTCACAAAAGAGGTCTGTTGATGGTAAGTGCTATCTGGGATTTGATGCAACAGAGAGAAGTCACAAAGGTCTAGTTGCAATATCAGCTGTGCCATTTGTTAGCCACATGAACTTTTCTGATCTTCTATTTCTTCACCTGTAAAAATGGGATAACATAGCCTGGTTCACAGATATGTTGTGAGGATCAAATGTCTACTATAGGCCTAGCACAAGAACTAGCACAGAAGTAGACAGAACTTGATCAACTTTACCTATATTTTCTTTCTGCTGAAAATTTCCCTCTGAACTTGGAAAAGAAAAATGAATTGAGTGAGAGCTTTAGACATCACCATATAATTAACACCACACTTGGACATCTCTGTTCTCTCCATTGTCTTCTTCAGGAACAAGGTGGTCCTTCTAATGGGGGTGACTCCTAAACCTATCAGGATATCTTTAACTTTATTCTGACCTCAAACTTCAACTCTTTGCTGATCATTTGTTTCCACATAGATTTCCCCTTGACCCACTTTGGCTCAACTCTATACCTATCTAGGCTTAGTATCTTGGCATTATAACTGACATGGCTTGCATCTTCCATTATCATATACAATTATCACATAACCCTGTTAATTCTTCCTTCATGACAGCTCAAAATGTATTCTCAATTCTGCATGCTTCTGATCTTTTTCCTTGTCTTGGTCCTTATCCTCCTACTCTAATTAAGTCTCTGCTCTCCCTACTCTCTTTTAATATATCTTGCATAATATGGCCAGACTAATTTTAAAAAATATCTTTTTAAAGCACAATACTCCCTTGCAAAATTTTTTTCAAAGGCTTCATAAGTAATAGGATAAAGTCCAAACAGCCTGATTTAGCATTCAATGACTGCCATGATCTGGGCCCATTCAATTTTTGTACAGAGAAAGAATCTGCTTAATGCTGGCATAAAAGAAAGTGTAGAGAGTGAAGGGAAACCAAAAGAACAATACTTAACCCAGCTGTGTGCTGCAAGGTGCAATTTGAAAATAGAATAAACATTAGCTAGGCAAAGGGTGGATATGTAGGGGGAAAAGTGAAAGAGAAGGAAGAATGCTTATACATTTATTTCACCCATATTTATTGAGTGCCTACATTATGACAGGCACTGTGATAGGCAGTAAAAATGTCACAGGAATAAGGCAGATGAAATAAAGTCTCTGCTCTCATGGAGCAAATTTTCCGGGAGGTGGAATACAGAATATTTATATTTATATTTAAAGATATACAAGGCCCAGTAGAAATAAGGCTTGCTTGACCGTGGTTGGTAGGGTAATAATATTTGTGTAATAGTGTATGCTTTCAATTTGAACATTTCGCCTAAAATTTCATAGGTGTTCTTAAGTGTGATATTGTTATGTTACAGAATTACATGCTTATGATTTAGTAATAAAGTAATTTGTAATAAAAAGGAGTGTTATTTGTGCCAGATACTGTATATAAAGATATAGATATATAGATATGCATATATAGATACATATAATTTGTCCAGAAGATATCCAGCCATGTAATATGAAAAATAGAGCCATTTATTGAATAACATATAAGAAACACCATACATAGGACAATGGTGCCTCAGTCCCCTTCAATGTAGGCACCTCAGAGCCTTACACAATTCTCCCAATCACCATCAGATGTCCTGTAGTATTTTACTGAATCTCATCAATGGTGTGAAATCTCTTCCCTTTCAAAAGTGATTTTAGTTTTTGGAAAAGCCAGAAGTTGCAGGGCATCTAATCTGGGCTGTAGGGGGCCTGAGTCACCTGGTTGATTTGATGTTTCACCAAAAAAACTCTGCATGATAAAAACAGGCACATAGACCAATGGAACAGAACAGAGAGCCCAGAAATAAATTCAAGTCTTTACGGTCAATTAATATTTGACAAAGGAGGTAGGAGCATAAGATGGAGCAAAAACAGCCTCTTCAACAGATGGTGTTGGGAGATCTGGACAGCTACGTGCAAAAAAATGAAACTTGATCACCAACTTATGCCACACACAAAAATAAACTCAAGATGGATAAAAGACTTAAATATAAGTTGTAACACCATAAAAGTCCTCGAGGAAAACATTGGCAGGAAAATCTCAGACATTCCACGCAGCAACATCCTCACAGACATGTCCCCTAAAGCAAGGGACATAAAGGAAAGAATAAACAAATGGGACCTCATCAAAATAAAAAGCTTCTGCAAGGCTAAAGAAAATAGCACCAAATTACAAAGAGAACCAACAGTATGGGAAAACATATTTGCCAATGATACCTCAGACAAGGGCATGATCTCCAAAATATATAAAGAACTCACATGACTGCACTCCAGGAAGACAAACAACCCAATTAAAAAATGGGCAAAGGACTTGAACAGACACTTCTCCAAGGAAGACATACAGAGGGCCCAGAGACATAGGAAAAGATGCTCAGCATCACTAGCCATCACAGAGATGCAAATTAAAACCACAATGAGGTACCATCTCACACCAGTCAGAGTGGCCAACATAAACAAATCCACAAACAAATGTTGGAGAGGATGCGGAGAAAAGGGAACCCTAGTGCACTGTTGGTGGGAATGCAGACTGGTGAGGCCACTGTGGAAAACGGTATGGACTTTCCTCAGAAAACTAAAAATGGAACTGCCCTTTGACCCAGCAATTCCGCTGCTGGGATTATACCCTAAGAACCCTGAAACACCACAGCAGAGAGAAAGAAGGAGCTTATACCCTTTGCAGCAGCATGGATGAAACTGGAGAGCATTATGCTAAGTGAAATAAGCCAGGCGGTGAGGGACAAATACCATATGATCTCACCTTTAACTGGGACATAATCAATAGAAGAAAAAAGCAAACAAAATATAACCAGAGACATTGAAGTTAAGAACAATCTAACAATAGCCAGGGCGGGGGGGGGCGGGGCGGGGACAGTGGGAAGAGGGGATTACAGGAACTACTATAAAGGACACATGGACAAAACCAAGGGGGAGGGTGGAGGTGGGGGAGGGAGGTGGGTTCACCTGGGGTGGGGTGGAGGGATGGGGAGAAAAGGCATACAACTGTAATTGAATAACAATAAAAATTTTAAATAAATAAATAAATAAAAATTAAAAAAAAAAGAACCCTGAAACACCAATCCAAAAGAGCCTGTGCACCCCAATGTTCATAGTAGCACAATTTACAATAGCCAAGTACTGGAAGCAACCGAAGTGCCCATCAGCAAACGAGTGGATCCAAAAACTATGGTATATTTACACAATGGAATTCTACACAGCAGAGAGAAAGAAGGAGCTTATACCCTTTGCAACAGCATGGATGAAACTGGAGAGCATTATGCTAAGCGAAATAAGCCAGGAGGTGAGGGACAAATACCATATGATCTCACCTTTAACTGGAACATAATCAATAGAAGAAAAAAGCAAACAAAATATAACCAGAGACATTGAAGTTAAGAACAATCTAACAATAGCCAGGGCGGGGGGGGGGGTCTGGGACAGTGGGAAGAGGGGATTACAGGAAGTAATATAAAGGACACATGGACAAAACCAAGGGGAAGGGTGGAGGTGGGGGAGGGAGGTGGGTTCAGCTGGGGTGGTGTGGAGGGATGGGGAGAAAAGGCATACAACTGTAATTGAATAACAATAAAAATTTAAAAAAAAAAAACCTCTGCATGAGATGTGATGCATGAGCAGCCATGTTATCGTGATGAACCTGCCAATCACCAGTTGCCCATAGCTGTGGCCTTCTGAATCATATGAATAATTTTCATGGGAGAATATTCAAGCTTAATGCAAAGTTGGATGCAGATTCATTGACCTAGTCAGTCATTTTGAATGCCACGGACACAAACTTACTCAATGGTGTCTACTGCCCCCACTGACTAGTACAGTGAAGTTATCATTGTTCATGCCTGCACATTCCAGTCCACTATCTTTGGCTGCCAGGTTACATTGATGTTGTGCAATCCATTCTCACATATTTACACAATGCAATACTATGCAGCAGAAAGAGAGAAGGAGCTCCTACCCTTTGTGACAGCATGGATAGAACTGGAGAGCATTATGCTAAATGAAATAAGCCAGGTGGTAAAAGACAAATATTATATGATCTCACCTACAAGTGGAACCTAGTCAACAAAACAAACAAGGAAGCAAAATAAAACCAGGGACATTGAAATAAAGAACAAACTGACAGTAACCAGAGAGGAGGGGGGAGAGGGACAATGGGGAAAGATAGGAGAAGGGTCATCAAAGAACATGTATAAAGGACCCATGGACAAAGCCAAAGGTGGGTAGGATCAAGGGTGGGAGGTGTGGATGGGTACGGCAGAGGGGAGTGGTGGTGGTGGGGAATGGAGACAGCTGTACTTCAACAATGATAATAAACAAAAACAAAGACAAATAACTGGACTTTTTCCAGATAGACATTCATGTCCATGTGTGTGGGCACATGTCAAGTAGTCTGAAGAAAAGTAGGCAAGCCAGGAAGATAAAAAATGATGGAGTGGTGTGATGATGTTACACAGATGGAACAAAAATGAAGAGAGCTATGTGTAAACATGGGGAAAGAGCAATTCAGGCAGAGTGAACAGTAATCAACAAGACCCTAATGTGAATGACAGCTTGTGGGGTGAGGTTAGGGGGTGGAAGTATTGAGCAAAAAGGAAAAAGGACTCATGGACATGGACAATAGTGTGGTGATTGCTGTGGGATGGGGGTATAAGGGGACTAAATGATAATGGAAAAATACAATAAAGATTAAGTGTTTAAAAAAGACCCTAAGATGAGAGTGTGCTTCATGCGTTCAAGAAACATAAGAAAGCCAGAGCTGAAGCAAAGAACTATTGTACCTGTAGGCTACAATAAGGACTTTGGAACATTGGATCATGCCTGTGTATAAGCATGTGTGTGAGAAGGAGATACAGAGAGAGAATCAGTAGAACTCCAATGAGTTCATTTTTATAGGAGTATAGTGCATGTGTAGGAAGTTTCCAAAGATGAGACTTTAAAGGAAAGCAGAGATCAGAAGATCAGACATAACACGTGAGCAAGTACATTAAGAAGTTTCTACTTTATCATGGCACAAGAATTATAAGGAACCATTGAAGGGTTTTCAGCTAAAGAATGGCATGATTAGATTTACATTTCAGAAAGGTTACTCTGGCAACAATATAGTGAGTTGATTGAACTGGGGCAAGACCAAAGGGAGATCAATTAGGATGCTGTTGCATCCATCAGAGTGAGAAGTAGTGAAGGTTTACAAATGAAGGGACATAGTTTGAGATACTTAGGAAGTAGAATAGTCAAGACTTGGTGCTTAATTGAGCATGAGAATTTAGTGACAGGAAATAGTGATGAGTTTTAGATTTCAGGAAAGAAGGAATACACCATATTGTTGCTTAATATTCTATAAGTGTCAAGTTTGTCTTTTCAAAGCCACGGGCCAGAACCTATGCATAGGGTTTAGAAATTTATAATCTCAGAAAAGGGATAGGATGAGGGTGAAAACTAATAAGTTTTGGGCCTCTACTAGATTCTAAGCATTGTTCTAAGTGTTTTATGTATATTATGATATTTAATTATTATAACCACCTTGTGGAGAACTTACTCCCATATTATAGCTGGGGAAAGCAAAGCTCAGGCATTCAACTCAGTGTCAAATAACAATTAAATGGAAGAGACAAAACATGCTATACATGAAGGAGTAAAATTCGAGTATAGTGGTGGTGTAAATTCCCTTGTAGTTTTAGAACTTTTAACTTAACCTGAAGAAGTAGCTATGCTAGAAACCATCTGTAAATCTTTGTGAAGCAATAAACAGTGAATTGTATTCTCAGCTGATAGGGTCTTACACTGTGTAAGTCACAGGACATAGTTTGCTTTCTTATCTCCAGTATGTTTTCTTTTTTCATTTGCTATAGGGTCTGATATAAAAATACACAGTATAATTTTTTAGTTTAGCTTTCTTAAATTTTGATAAATTCAGTTTTAAATTCTTCTGACATTTTATCATATGAGCCATATAGGGTATTGATTCAACATACATTAAACAAAGAGACATACTACATGCAAACTTTCATAGATGACACAAATGCTCAGGAAAGAAATATCTACATCCCTGTCCCAGAAAATAATGCAAGAACTATATGAGAGGCAGTAGAATGTAGTGTTTAAGCATCTGGAATCTACAGCCAGGCTGCCTGTTTAAAACTAAATTCTGGCTGCAGCAGTAGTTCTTTTATTTTTTTTTTAACTTTTAAATACATATATGTATTTATTTTTTTAAACATTTTTATTGTTGTTCAAGTATATTTGTCTTCATTTTCCCCCTACCACTTCCCCCCATCCCAGTCATCCCTACTTCCCAATCTTGATCCTACCCCCTTTTTGGTTTGGTCCATGTGTCTGTCCTTTATACATGTTCCTGAAACCCCTTCCCCCTTTTCCCCCCATTATCTCCTCCTACCTCTTCTCTGGTTACTGTCAGTGTGTTCTTAATTTCAATGTCTCTGCTTATATTTTACTTGCTTGTTTGTTTTGTTGTTTAGGTTCCACTTATAGATGAGATCATATGGTATTTGTCCCTCACTGCCTGGCTTATTTCACTTAGCATAATGCTCTCTAGTTCTATCCATGCTGTAGCAAATGCAGCAGTAGTTCTTGATGTAAAGAAAAAGTATTGTAGGTTGGTATAAATAAGGAACAGTAAAGACTTCCATTTGGTTAGAGCGTGGAGTATTGGAAGGGTACTCACAAAAGGTGGGGGTCAGAGCACAGCCACTCCTGAAGGCCAGCCAAAAAGCCTCAGAATTTTTTTTTTGAAAAACCAAACCCAGTGTTGCAACCCACGGATGTGTGTAATGTAATGTGTTACCCATAAGACTTAAAGTACCAAAGTTTTCAAATGATTTACCTAAAAAGAAAATCAAGTAGACTCAGGGTAATACTATAATAAGACCATCTTCACTAATTTGCTTTCTGATGTGCTTTTTTGAGATGGAGAGAAGGTTAGGTGTAGTTAGAAACTAGTTTACTAAGAATTACACATAACCCTCACCTTTATACTTACTCAGTGTTATTCCTAATTTATTTTATATTTGGTGACCATGATTGTAAGGACTTGCAAGTTGTAACTTCAGTTACTTAACTCTTCATTTCATTTTACACTTAGGTACATTCCTCATTAGGAAGAAAACAATGATAAACAAACAAAGGATGCTTAGCACCTCTACATTTACTTTGCACATGGGTGAGAATGAGACTATGAATGCTTCTGTTAATAAGAACACAATTAAAGACAGTGCCTGGTATAATACATAGTAAATGCTCAATAAATATATGCTATACACATTACTATAAACACAAAGGCGATTTTATAAATTTCAGGCTCAGTTTGAGTGGTGAGAAAAGCAATTGTGAACCACGATGCCTTGTTGGGGGGAGTGTCCAGTCATGGTTGACTTGATCAGTGATTTCAAACAAATTAAAGTGACATTTCAAATCAAATTCTGAGCAAGTTGCCCAGAACTTGACAGTTTACTTCCATTAATTTGTTTGTCATTGAAAAAATCACTGGAAATTATTTAAAAGCATTAAATATTATCAGGTAAATTTTTGACATCATCCAAAATAGCCAAGTTAATTTAAATGGCTGATTTTGTTACTCAGAGTCTTGTAAGATGCTTCTATGAATAACATACCAAAACAGCCCTGCAGTGAATGTCCTTCACTACCTTGCAGAATCTGTTTTGGGTATTGTCAAATTTTGAGAATGTTCATCATCAGTTATCATACATGTAAACATTGTTTCATGTTTTAAAAAATAATGGGGTGATGAGGACTGTTGGTGCAATTGTTAAAAAGCCATTGGTAGGCTGTGATCAGGGATACTACATGATCAGTAGGTTTAGGGTGAAGACATCACTAGGGGTATGTGTTTAAGGCAAATTAGTATAGGAAGAAAACAAAGGATAGGTAGACAAACTAGAAGAATGACTGCTATAACAGTCCAAATTTAAGAGCCTAATATAGGAAATGAACGAAAAGATTGGTGAAATCTTGGAGAGATATTAGGTTGAACTATATGAAATTGCTGTTATCTAACCCTTTCTGTTCTGCAGAGATGGCAATTATATATCTATACCTAATAGAAACCAAGGCTTAGTAATTTACCTATTGTGAGGAGTGAGGCAAGAGAAGGAGTTAAGGTAATGGATATTTTATGTTTTCACGATTAGGAGGATAGAGTATAATTGATTATAAGACAATAATAACTATAATTGTTACTTATACTTAGTAAACCTTTATTATGTGCTGACGCAGATCTCGGCCCGCAAGATCTGCTGTTGAGGTTTCAGTATTCCAATACACATACACCAGGACTACAGAGGTCCTGTGGGGGAAAAGGGACTGCACGGCCACTCTCTCAAGAGGAGAGCACCTCTCAGTGCCTCTCGGCCACTCCCTCAAGGCGGGAGGGCCAAGAGCCTTGGGGTGACCAGCCTTTATAGGTTTTTGAGGCCCTTAACATCAAAGGTCCTCTTTACTATACAAAGGTTTGTTTTGGGTGGTTATCTTTGCAGACACAGGAGAGGAAGTCACTGAATACATCAAAGGAGGACATTTGCAATGTAAAAGGAGAAATGGTCTAAACAGCTTTGTCCCATACCTGGGGGGTCTAGCCCAGATTCTGTAAAGATAAAGATACTCAGTAAACATTTGCTTCCTCAATTCAGGGTGAGGGAGTTTTTTAGCAAGACCAAGTCTCATAGCAGTCTAAGTACAGTGCAGGCCTGATTTCCCACTGGAGAACTTATCCATGGACGTGGGTCCTGCCCGCCAACCTCGCTCCCCACTGGTTTTCCAAGTGGGGGCTGAGCCACATTTCCCACGCTTGGAACGGTTCCCCACAATGTGCCAATAATCACTTTTTTAATATGTATTAAGTCATTTACTCCTCAGAACACCTCCATGAGGTACTTTGTTTATCCCCATTGACAAAGGAAGAAGCAAGTATAGAGACAATAACTTCACCAAGGTTATGTGGTGTAAGTTGAAGAGCTTGTATTCAAACCTAGACTATCTGGCCTAAGGACCTACAGTCAACTCTGTGATAAAGCTGCCTCTGTATAAATACCTCTGTGTGGCTATTGTGAATGAGGAAATAGAGGAGACAGATCAACTTGGTTTACTTAGCCATCGTTCCTTTTTATAATGTTAGTTTATTTTAGTTTTAAAAAGTAATCCATGCTCATTAAAACCAATACAGAAGCTCATACAGGAAAAAACTGAGTTTTCTAAATCACACTTCTCAAAGGCAATTTGGTGTGTATCTTTCTACATGTTTCTCACAACTATAAAATTTATGTTATCATATACATATGCCCATATATAATTTTGTTTTCTCTACAAAAATGAAATCATATAGTGCATATTGATTTTCAACTGTCTTCTTTCACTTAATGTACCTTGGGCATCTTTCCATATTATTACATAGATCTATTTGAATCATATCAGTGCTAACATTTTATTTCATAACATGGTTATATCAAATTTTTAAAATCAATGTTCTTTAATGAGCACTTAAGTTTTTCCAGCCTTTTCCTCTTATAAGTATATTTTAAATGTTTGTAGATGTTGCCAAGTAAATATCTCAAATCTCTGCCGATTAACACTTGCACTAGCAGTATATGAAATAGTATGGTCCCCTACTCTCTTCTTAAGCCCAAGCAAGAATGGGTCTAGATGATCACAATCAGGGAGGGGGTTAAAATCTAAAACCCACTAGGAATAATTAAAGAACATGGGACTGTTGAAACTGGGGAAGAGAAAACTCAGGATGACATAACTGTTATCTTTAAAACTCTGAAAGACAGACATCAACCTAATAAAAATATTATCAATGGGAAGAAAATGTAGGGAAGTAGAAATTTTCTATTAATCATACGATAGTGCTTTCTAACAAATTTTCCCTGAGATGGAACAGTCTATCTCTGAGGAGAGTAGGCTCCCTGTTGCTGGAGATGTATAAGCAGGTTTATCAAAACTTGTCATTGGGATTAGATTAGAGAACATTGCCTATCTTGTTCTTCCATGAAATTATTTTGGAAACTACAATTTTTGAAGTAGGAAAGAAAAAGGGGACCTGGGAGATCCTCTTCACAACCAAAATTTCACTGCTTCTAGGGTGATAATCCCAGGACCCCTAGTAATGTTGCACCTCTAAGTAATGGTAGAATTCTGTGTTAAGGCCTGTTTATATAGATCCTATCATAAGAGAAAGGACACACAGAGACAGATCTACTGTGCTTTTCCAGAAGGCCAACAGGCATGTCTTACACACTGCAGAAAAACTCCACCAACTTCTCAGAGATGTTTTCCCAAGCCAGCATTATGAAATAATTTATAGGCCAAAGGGCCAAAAATTTATTGTCTGTTCAGAATGGCAGAAGGCTGACTGAACCTGATTTTCTAAACTAGAAGTGCAGCTGTACCATTGGCTGGCTGTATGGCTTTGGACAAACCCCTTCGTTATTCTAGGCCTAGGTTTTTCCATCTGTACAGAGGAGAATTAGACTGTATGTTTTCTGTTTCTTTCCATCTCTGATGTTCTATGGAACTATGTGCCTTTAAGTCAAGCACCCCTCCTCTATGCTCCTGTAACATGCTGTTCTGACCTCTATCATTCCACTCAATGTTTTGTGTTGAAATTGTGTTTACTCTTTCCCCCATTAGGCCATGAAGTTCTTGGCTTAACACATGGTCTGGCACTTAGTAGGCACTCAATTCAGTGTTTACTGAAATAAATTTGAATTATTTATGACACCATGTTTGTAAGTCTTGGTCTATGGATAAACTTTAAAAATTACTACACTGCCCAACAGGATTCCACTCTTGAGCCCTATTCCTTTCTTCCTGAACCCCACAGAAATTAATAACTGGAAGCAGTGAGAACAGGCAGCAACCCTGACAGAGGAATGACTCCTTGATCCTCTGATGTCATGTTTGCTGCCTCTTTTCCTAGTTTCTCTCAGCAGTTTCAGCTCAATGTTCCTTTTGTCTTTCTAAAGTTCCAGCAAAATCAGCTGGGATCTGTTCCTGAGGGTCCCCTATTCAGTGTCTCTCCCTGGTCTGCCTTGCAAATGGCATTCTGCCAACCAAATCATGTCTTCTCTGTAACTGTATCTTTTCTGTACCCCCTCCATTGCTAAAATGAAGAGGGGATTCTGTCTCCATTGTCTTCCCTGGCTCAGTCTCCAACCATCCCAGAATCAGGATTCTTGTTAAGAAGCAAAAACCAAGGCTTGCCTTAGCCCCATCCTTCTTTGAGAGTCCAGATGTAAAGCAAATGGTGACAGCAACACAGTTCCTTATACTTTGAGCCCTGGCTAGAGATAATGACCAGCTGGGGGAGATTTCAATTATATTTAGACTTGTTCCAACCACAAAATTAACTGAAGAACAAATAAAGATGGAAGAAGAGAGAGTAGAGAGCACAATTTGGTGAAACATTTCAAGTTTGTTTGCTTTCCAGTTTTGGAGCATGGCCCATCTTACCTAAATAGCAACTCTCTCCCACAAAGTCCTGAATAATGTACAGTAGGAGGGGAACAAAAACACATCATGATAATGTATAGTACCCCCCCTTCTGCTACCAGAAATCCAGAGATCAGACTAATGCAACAATAAAACCAGAAGGCTAAGATCAGTTAGCTACAGCCTTTTTGTCCATATAATGGCCATGCCCGGGACCAAGCAATTGCTTTGAGGCTCTCAAAGCAATCCTCTTTAGGTAGAACATGCCTATGTATATCCTAATCTGCAGACTTTTAACCTGTCAGCATTAGAAGAGATCTCAAAGATAATTTAGGCAGTTTGAGTATTTGTTGGTGGTGGTGGTGATGGTGGTGCTCAGTTGGTTGGTTGATTTCCCAATGAATTTTTTCTTCAAATGAAATTTTAAATAGAGTTAAAGATCTATAAAAGAAAATTATAGCTGCTTTAGAAGAGTGGAGACATGGAGCCAGAACCCACTTTCTCAGTATCTCTTTGATTCTTGAAGTGCTTCTGAAGAAGTTCCCCAGGGTTCCATGGAACCCATTTTTTTCTTTAAAATATATTTTATCAATTATGCTATCATAGTTGTCCCATTTTTTCTCCCCTTTACTCCCCTCTACCCTGTACCACCCCTCCAGCCAGTATACCTCCCTTAGTTCATGTCCATGGATCATAACTATAAGTTCTTGGGCTACTCCATTTCCTATACTATTCTTAACCCCCCCATCTGTATTGTACCTACCAATTATGCTTCTCATTCCCTGTACCTTTCCTCCTATTCTCCCCCTCCCCCTTCCTGCTGATAAAACTCCATGTTATCTCCATTTCTCTGATTCTGTTCCTATTCTAGTTGTTTGCTTAGTTTTGGTTTTTGTTTCTTAGGTTCAGTTGTTAATAGTTGTGAGTTTGTTGTTATTGTACTGTTCATACTTTTGATCTTATTCTTTTTCTTAGATAAGCTTCTTTAACATTTTACATAATAAGGGTTTGGTGATGATAAACTCCTTTAACTTGACCTTATCTGGGAAGCACTTTTTCTGTCCTTCCATTCTAAATGATAGCTTTACTGGATAGAGTAATCTTGGATGTAGGTCCTTGCCTTTCATGACTCGGAATACTTCTTTCCAGACCCTTCTTGCCTGCAAGGTTTCTTTTGAGAAATCAGCTGATAGTCTAATGGGAACTCCTTTGTAGGTAACTGTGTCCTTTTCTCTTGCTGCTTTTAAGATTCTCTCCTTATCTTTAATCTTGGGTAATTTAATAATGATAGGTCTTGGTGTGTTTCTCCTTGGGAAGACAGGGCAGTGCCTCAAAGTATTCATGTGTGGATAAGCCAGGAGGAACAACTGGGGAGTGAGAAAGACCACACAACCCAGGGTTCTAGTGTGGAAAACTAAAGCCTAAAAACCTCTGGTTGTAAAATCCTGTGGGGACTGTAGCAGTGGGAGAAACTCCCAGCCTTGCAGGAGAGTTCAATGGAGAGACCCACAGGGTCCTAGAACATACACAAACCTACCCACCTGGGAATCAGCACCAGAAGGGCCCAATTTGCTTATGGGTAGTGGAGGAAGTGACTGAAAGTGGGGCTAGAGCCAAGCAAATGTTATTGTTCCCTCTCTGAGCCCTCCCCCACATACAGTGTCACAATGCAGCAAAGTGGGTTGCTGCACCCTGGCAAATATTTAAGGCTCTGCCCCTTACAATGTAACAGGTATGCCCAGACAGAGAAATATGGTCCAAATGAAAGGATAGATCAAAACTCCAGAAAAAGAATAAAGAGATGAGGAGATAGTCAACCTATCAGATGCAGAGTTCAAAACACTGCTAATAAACATGCTCACAGAAATTATTGAGTATGGTAGCAAAATAGAGGCAGAAATGAAAGCTATGCAAAGTGAAATAAAGAAAACTGGGGGGGGCAAGATGGAGTACGAGTGAATGGAAGTCACGGCAACCTCCTCCCAGGACCAAACTGGAATTACGGGGGAGAGGAGGAAGATGGCAGCGAGATAGGTGGGAGCGGAGTCCACTTCCCCTCAACACCAATGAAATATCTAGCTGATCTGAGGAGCAGAGTGAACAGCCAACGGTATTCCAGCGTATATGAAGATCGGAGACCAAAGATAGAGGACATTGAAAGATCTGACAGTAAGAAGAGTGCTTAAGGACAATAAGGTCCACGGGACCTGCGCGGGGACCAGCTCGGCTGAAGCCCCAGCCCGGACGCAGGGTCTGCTCAGGATTCTTCAGAGAGAGCCAGGCCGAGCTGTGTGAGCAGCCAGGTGCTTGTTTGGACCAGGGGGGCTTGAAAAGGAAGAATTTCTCAAAAAAAAAAAGAAAATAGAGGCACTCAGTGGCTAGTTAGAGAACTCTCCACAGCAGCCACAGCCTCTGGTGCCCCTCACCCCTCAGCCCCTGGACTGTGAACACGTTGCGCGCACCCAGATTAGCAATCTGGGGGCCCACAACTGAAACCCCAGCAGGCCGCCCACACCTGAGACCCCGGCGGGGCGCCAACAGCTGAAACCTCAGGTGGGTGCGCACCGGGAGCACAGGCTAGCTGCCCCACCCACAGGCCCAAAGCAACAGACCGGAGGGCTGCACGACTCAGTCCCAAAGCTGCCCCGCAGGCCTTGAGCAACTCAGGCAGAGAGTTGGGGACCAGCAGGCCTAGCATGACCCAGGCCCAAAGCAGCAGTTCCGCTGAAAAAGGGCCTGGCTGCCTGCAGGGATCACACCTACAACTCCTACTTAACCCCAGCACACAGAACCCTGCAGGGCCTACTGGCTCTCTAGGCCTAAGGCAGAACACCCAGCAGAGGGGAGCTGCAGGGCTAGGGGAGACAGCATTCCCCAGAAAGACTCGACCCAGTAGGGGGCTGAAATACCCCATAGCAGCACCCAAAGCCCCTAGCATCTAAGACAGCAAAGAGCAAGAAGGTTGAGTATGAATTGCCCCTAATTGGTGCAACTCAAGGATAGGACAACTGGTGAACTAAAGGCCTACTGGGGAGCAGAAGGACCATGAGGAACTGGACTGCAGGCTGAACAACAGTGAAGAGTGTGGCCCAGGAAGGGAGGAAAGTGAAACCAATCCTTCCAACCACCGCCTCCCGTTCCACAGACAGGAAGACAGCAGAAGTAACCTCACCGGTTTAAAGCCAACAGAAGACATTATTTTTTTCCCTTTCCTCCTTTCCCCCTGAATTCCTTCTTCCTTTCTCTCCTTCTTTCCTTCTTTTTTATTCCTTCTTCCCTCCATCCTTTACTTTTTTTATACCTTCTTCCTGCCTTCTTTTATTTATTCTTTTGTTTTAATTTCTGTTACAATTCCTTCTTATCTTGCCTCCGATCTTTCTTTATTCCTTCCTCCTTCCTTCCTTTCCTTTTCTATTCCCTTTTTCTCTCCTTCCCTTCTTCCCCCCCTCCCCCGCTTCTCTTTTTCCCACAGGTGAGACAACAAAACATCGAATGCTGAAAAGATCAGAGTTAGAACATGTTACACCCATAAACATCAGCTCAAGACCAGTGAGCACAGGAGATTAAGGAGACAGCACCACTGAATCCCATTGGCATTCTACCATAGAAGTTCATACCATAAACCCAGGGAGTCAGAATAGATCAATTTAAGAAGCAGAGGCTAACAAGAAGAGTCTCACAAACAATGGGAAGACTAAGAAACGATCCCCAAATGAAAAGAAAGGAGGAAGCCTCAGAAACAATGCTAACTGAAAAAGAGGCAAGTCAACTATCAGATACTGAGTTCAAAGCAATGGTTATCAGGAAGCTCACTGAGCTCTCTGAGCTCACAGAGAACTACCAGAAACTATAGGGAAACTACAATGAACTCACTGCAAACTATATCAACATGAAAAAGGAAATAGAAACTATCAACAAGGGCAAAGAGGAAAGGAGGAATACAATTTCTGAATTGAAGAACACAGTAGAAGGAATGAAAAGCAGACTTGATGAAGCAGAGGATTGGATCAGCGAGCTGGAGGAAAAAGTAGAACAAAACACCCAGGAAGAGTAAGAAAAGGAAAAGATGATGTGAAAGAATGAAGAGGGATTAAGGGAAATGCAGGACAACATGAAATGTAACAATATCTGTATAATAGGAATACCAGAAGGAGAAGAAGAAGAGCAAGGGATAGAAAACCTGTTTGAAAAAGTAATGATGGAAAATTTCCCTAATCTGAGGAGAGAAAAAGTCACCCAAATCCAGGAAACACAGAGAGTCCCAAGCAAGAGGAACCCAAAGAGATCCACTGCAAGACACATCATAATTAAAATGGCAAAATTCCAAGACAAAGAGAGGATCTTAAAGGCAGCAAGGGAGAAAAAGGAAGTAACATACAAGGGAGCCCCAATAAGCTTAGCAACTGACTTCTCAATGGAAACGCTCCAAGCCAGAAGAGAATGGCAAAAAATATTCCAAGTAATGAGAACCAGAGGCCTGCAACCAAGACTACTTTACCCAGCAAGGCTCTCGATCAAGATAGAAGGCCAAATAAAGAGTTTCCCAGACGAAAGAGTCTAAAAGAATACACTTCAACCAAACCAGCTCTGCAAGAGATGCTAAAGGGACTGCTTTAAGTAAAGGCAGGAAAAGAGAAAGAGAGAGGAACACAAGTAGGAAAAAATGGCAATGAATAACTACCTATCGATAATAACCTTAAATGTAAATGGATTAAATGCTCCAATCAAAAGACATAGAATAGCTGAATGGATAAGAAAACATGACCCACACATATGCTGCCTACAAGAGACCCATCTCAGGACAAAAGACCTACACAGACTGAAAGTGAAGGGCTGGAAACAAATTTTCCAAGCAAACGGACAGGAAAAAAAAGCAGGGGTAGCAATACTCATATCAGACAAAATAGACTTCCAAAGAAGGGCCATAAAGAGAGACCCAGAAGGTCACTTCATAATACTCAAAGGAAGAATCCACCAAGAACACATAAACATTGTAAATATATATGCACCCAACATAGGAGTACCTAAATACATAAAGAAAATCTTGGAGGACTTCAAGAAAGATATTGACAAAAACACAATTATAGTAGAGGACTTTAACACCCCACTGTGAAAAATGGACAGGTCTTTCAAACAAAATATCAACAAGGATATTGTGTCACTTAACAATACCCTAGAGGAAATGGATTTAACTGATATATATAGAGCTTTTCATCCCAAAGAGGCAAAATACACATTCTTTTCAAGTGTCCATGGAACTTTTTCAAAGATAGACCACGAGATAGGACACAAAGCAAGCCTAAACAAATTCAAGAAAATTGAAATCATACCAAGCATTTTCTCTGACCACAAGGGATTGAAACTAGAAACCAACCCCAAAGGAAAAAACCCAAAACACTCAAAATCATGGAGACTGAATAGCATGCTATTAAACAATGAATGGGTCAAGAACGAGATTAGGGAAGAAATCAAAAACTTCCTGGAAACAAATGAAAATGAACTCACAACAACCCAAAACCTATGGGACACAGCAAAGGCAGTCCTGAGAGGGAAGTTCATAGTAATACAGGCCTACCTTAAGAAGATAGAAACATTACAAACAAACAACCTAACCCTATGTCTACAAGAACTGGAGGAACAACAACAAAGACAGCCCAGAACAAGCAGAAGGAAGGAAATAACCAAGATCAGAGCAGAGTTAAATGACATAGAGACTAAAAGCACAATTCTAAGGATCAATGAATCCAGGAGCTGGTTCTTTGAAAAGATAAATAAAATCGACAAGCCTTTAAGTAGGCTCATCAAGAAAAAAAGAGAGAGGATCCAAATAAACACATTTAGAAATGAAAGAGGAGAGATTACAACTGATAGCACAGAAAAACAAAGGATCGTAAGAAATTACTACGAAGAACTGTATGCCAAGAAATTTGAAAACCTAGGTGAAATGGACACATTTCTAGAAAAATATAATCTTCCAAACCTGACTGAAGAAGAAGAAGCAGAAAACATGAACAGACAAATAAGAGCAGATTAAATTGAAGCAGTCATCAAAAAACTCCCAACACACAAAAGCCCTGGACCAGATGGTTTCACAGGAGAATTCTACAAAGCATTTAAGGAAGAGCTAACCCCTATCCTTCTCAGACTATTCGAAAAACTCCAAAATTGATGGAAGACTCCCAAACTCGTTTTATGAAGCCAGCATCATCCTAATCGCAAAAACAGATAAAGATACAACGAAGAAAGAAAACTTCAGGCCAATCTCGCTGATGAACATAGACGCTAAAATTATCAACAAAATATTGGCAAACCGCATTCAGGAATACATTAAAAAGATCATAAACGATGACCTAGTGGGATTCATCCTAGGGATGGAAGGAAGGTACAATATTTGCAAATCAATAAACATAATACGTCACATCAACAACAGCAAAGACAAAAATCACATCATCATATCAATACATGCGGAAAAAGCGTTCGATAAGATACAGCACCGATTTCTGATAAAAATACTCAGCAAAGTGGGAATAAAGGGAGCAGTCCTCAACATAATAAAGGCCATATATGAGAGACCTACAGCCAACATCACACTCAATGGACAAAAACTTAGAGCTTTCCCACGAAGATAAGGAAGAAGACAAGGATGCCCTCTCTCACCACTCCTATTCAACATAGTATTGGAAGTCCTAGCCACAGCAATCAGACAAGAAAAAGCAATGAAAGGCATCCAAATTGGAAAGGAGGAAATGAAACTGTCACTGTTTGCAGACAACAGAATAGTGTACATGGAAAATCCTATAGACTTCACCAAAAAACTACTCGACTTAATAAATGAATTTGGCAAAACAGCTGGATACAAATTCAATACTCAGAAATCAAAGGCATTCCTGTACACCAACAACGAAACTGCAGAAACAGAAATCAGGAAAAAAATCCCATTTGAAATAGCAACAAGAAAAATAAAGTACCTAGGAATCAACCTAACCAAGGAGGTAAAAGACCTGTACTCAGAAAACTATACAACACTGAAGAAAGAAATTAAGGAAGACACAAACAAATGGAAGCATGTACCATGCTCATGGATTGGAAGAATTAACATCATCAAATGGCCATACTTCCCAAAGCAATTTATAGATTCAATAAAATCCCTTTTAGAGTACCCATGACATATTTCACAGATATAGAACTAACATTTCAGAAATTCATATGGAACCATAAATGACCCTGAATAGCTACAACGATTTTGAGAAAGAAGAACAAAGCAGGAGGGATCACAATACCTGATATCAAACTGTATTACAAGGCCACTGTAATCAAAACAGCCTGGTACTGGCATAAAAATAGGCACATAGACCAATGGAACAGAACAGAGAGCCCAGAAATAAACTCAAGTCTATACGGTCAATTAATGTTTGACAAAGGAGGCAGGAGCATAAAATGGAGCAAAAACAGCCTCTTCAACAAATGGTGTTTGGAGATCTGGACAGCTACATACAAAAAAATGAAACTTGATCACCAACTTACGCCATACAGAAAAATAAACTCAAGATGGATAAAAGACTTAAATATAAGTTGTAACACCATAAAAGTTCTCGAGGAAAACCTTGGCAGGAAAATCTCAGACATTCCATGCAGCAACATCCTCACAGACACATCCCCTAAAGCAAGGGACATAAAGGAAAGAATAAACAAGTGGGACCTCATCAAAATAAAAAGCTTCTTTATTGCTAAAGAAAACAGCACCAAATTACAAAGAGAACCAACAGTATGGGAAAACATATTTGCTAATGATACCTCAGACAAGGGCCTGATCTCCAAAATATATAAAGAACTCACACGACTCCACTCCAGGAAGACAAACAACCCAATTAAAAAATGGGCAAAGGACTTGAACAGACACTTCTCCAAGGAAGACATACAGAGGGCCCAGAGACATAGGAAAAGATGCTCAGCATCACTAGCCATCAGAGAGATGCAAATTAAAAGCACAATGAGGTACCATCTCACACCAGTCAGAGTGGCCAACATAAACAAATCCACAAACAAATGTTGGAGAGGATGCGGAGAAAAGGGAACCCTCGTGCACTGTTGGTGGGAATGCAGACTGGTGAGGCCACTGTGGAAAACGGTATGGACCTTCCTCAGAAAACTAAAAATGGAACTGCCCTTTGACCCAGCAATTCCGCTGCTGGGATTTTACCCTAAGAATCCTGAAACACCAATCCAAAAGAACCTGTGCACCCCAATGTTCATAGCAGCACAATTTCCAATAGCCAAGTACTGGAAGCAACCGAAGTGCCCATCAGCAAACAAGTGTACCCAAAAACTATGGTATATTTACACAATGGAAATCTATGCAGCAGAAAGAAAGAAGGAGCTTTTACCCTTTGCAACAGCATGGATGCAACTGGAGAGCATTATGCTAAGTGAAATAAGCCAGGAGGTGAGGGACAAATACCATATGATCTCACCTTTAACTGGAACATAATCAATAGAAGAAAAAAGCAAACAAAATATAACCAGAGACATTGAAGTTAAGAACAATCTAACAATAGCCAGGGCGGGGGGAGGGGTGGTGGGGGCGGGGACAGTGGGAAGAGGGGATTACAGGAACTACTATAAAGGACACAGGGACAAAACCAAGGGGGAGGGTGGAGGTGGAGGAGGGAGGTGGGTTCGGCTGGGGTGGGGTGGAGGGATGGGGAGAAAAGGCATACAACTGTAATTGAATAACAATAAAAATTTTTTAAGAAAATGGGCAAAGGACTTGAACAGACACTTCTCCAAGGAAGACATACAGAGGGCCCAGAGACATAGGAAAAGATGCTCAGCATCACTAGCCATCAGAGAGATACAAATTAAAAACACAATGAGATACCACTTATACTGGTCAGAATGGCCACCATAAACAAATCAACAAACAAATGTTGGAGAGGATGCGGAGAAAAGGGAACCCTAGAGCACTGTTGGTGGGCATGCAGACTGGTGAGGCCACTGTGGAAAACAGTATGGAATTTGCTCAGAAAACCAAAAATGGAACTGCCCTTTTACTCAGCAATTCCGCTGCTGGGATTATACCCTAAGAACCCTGAAACACCAATCCAAAAGAGCCTGTGCACCCCAATGTTCATAGCAGCTCAGTTTACAATAACCAAGTACTGGAAGCAACCTAAGTGCCCATCAGCAAACGAGTGGATCCAAAAACTATGGTATATTTACACAATGGAATTCTATACAGCAGAGAAAAAGAAGGAGCTTATACCCTTTGCAACAGCATGGATGGAACTGGAGAGCATTATGCTAAATGAAATAAGCCAGGTGGTGAGGGACAAATACCATATGATCTCTCCTTTAACTGGAACATAGTCAATAGGAAAAAAAAAAGGAAACAAAATATAACCAGAGACATTGAAATTAAGAACAATCTAACAATGGACAGGGGGGAGTGGGGAGGGGACAGTGAGGAGAGGGGATTACAGGAACTACTATAAAGGACACATGGACAAAATCGAGGGGGAGGGTGGATGTGTTGGAGGGATGGGGTTCAGCTGGGGTTGGGTGGAGGGATGTGGAGAAATGGCACACAACTGTAATTGAATAACAGTAAAAAATAAAATTAAAAAAAAAACTGGAATTACAACTAAATTGGGGGAGAAGTCACCTGGAACAAACAACTGAACAACAATGATACGGAAGACTTATAACCTCGGACATACAGAAGAATCAACCTGAGCATAACCTTACTGCACCTGCACAAGAAGATGTGGTGGGTGGAGTGACCCTCAGTCAACCAGCTGGAGGGAAGGACCCACCACAGAATGACTCAACAACAATCAAACCCCAAATACATCCAGGGAGCCAACATAAACAGCTTAAAGGCACCCCAGAACATCAAGTTCAGGAGATCAAGGAGACTGCACCACTGAATCTCACAGGTCTCCTAACATAGAAGTTCATACCACAAACTCAGGGAGTCAAAAACAGATCAATATAAGAAGCAGAAGCAAACAAAAAGAGCCTTATAAACAATGGGAAGACAAAGAAACAAACCCCAATTGAAGGGAACAATGAATCCTCAGAAAGAGTGTTAAATGAAATAGAGGCAAGTAAACTATCACATATTGTGTTAAAAAATGGTTATAAGGAAGCTCAATGAGCTCAGTGAGAATTACCAACAACTACAAGGAAACTGAAGAAATTACTACAAACTATATCAGCAAGAAAAGGGACATAGAAACTAACAACACGGGTCAAGATAAAGTGAAGAATACAATTTCTGAGTTGAAGAACACAGTAGAAGGAATCAAAAACAGGCTGGATGAAGGAAAGGATTGAATTAGCGAGCTAGAGGACAATGTAGAAAAAATCTAAGGAAGATCACGAATATGAAAAAAACTCAAAAAGAACAAAGAGAAGTTAAGGGAGCTGCAGGACAATGTGAAACATAATAATATCCATATAATATAGATGAAGAAGAAGGGGGGAGGAGGAGGGGGGTGGCAGGAAGAGGAGACGGAGAAGCCGAAGAAATAGAAAAACTGATTGAAAAAGTAGTGATGGAAAACTTCCCTAATTTGATGAGAGAAAAATCACACAAATCCAGGAAGCACAGAGGGTCCCGATCAAGAGGAACCAAAAGAAACCCAATCCAATACACATCATAATTAAAATGGCAAAATTTCTAGACAAAGGGAGAATCTTAAAGGCAGAAAAGGAGAAACAGGAAGTAACATACAAGGGAGCCACATTAAGGCTAACAGCTGACTTCTCAACAGAAACATTACAAGCCAGAAGGGAATGGCAAGAAATATTCCAAGTGATCAAAACCAGAGGCCTGCAACCAAGACTACTTTACCCAGCAAGGCTCTCATTTAAAATGGAGGTGAAATAAGGAGTTACCCAGACAAAAAGAGAAGACTAAAAGACTAGGCCTCCACTAAACTAGCACTGCAAGATATGCTAAAGGGACTGTATTAAGAAGATGAAGGGAAAGAGTGAGAGAGAGAGAGGAACACAGGTACAAAGAGGGTAAAGTGACAATGAATAAGTACCTATCAATAATAACCTTAAATGTAAATAGATTAAATGCTCCAATCAAAAGACTTAGAATAGCTAAATGGATAAGAAATCATGACCCACACATATGCTGCCTACAAGAGACCCACCTCAGAACAAAACACCTACACAGACTGAAAGTGAAGGGTTGGAAAAAATATTCCAAGCAAATGGAAAGGAAAAAAAGCTTCAGTAGCAATACTTATATCCAACAAAATAGACTTCAAAAAAAAAAAAAGCTAGAAAAAGACACAGAAGGACACTTCAGAATACTGAAGGGAAGAATCCATCAAGAAGACATAAATATTATAAACATATATGTACATGACAAAGGATCATCCAAATATATAAGGAAAATCTTGGAGGACTTTAAGAAAGAGATAGACAGCAACAAACTTATAGTAGGTTTTTTTTTTAAGAACACACTACCAAAAATGGATAGATCTTTCAAAAAATATATCAAGAAGGATATTGTGGAACTGAAAGACACATTAGATCAAATGGACTTAACTGATATATATATACAGAAACTTTCATCCCAAAGAAGCAAAATACACATTCTTTTCAAATGCACACAGAACATTTTCAAAGATAGACCACATGATAGGACACAAAACAAGACTCAACAAATTCAAGAAAATTGAAATCATATCAAGCATTTTCTCAGACCACAAGTGCTTGAAACTAGAAACCAACCCCAAGGAAAAAACTCAAAACCATTCAAACATATAGAAACTGAATAGTATGCCATTAAACAATGAATGGGTTAATAATGAGATAAAGGAAGAAATCAAAAAGCATATACCATGTTCATGGATTGGAAAAACTAACATCATCAAAATGTCCATACTACCCAAAGCAATTTATAGATTCAACACAATCCCTATTAAAATACCAATTACATATTTCACAGATATAGAACAAACATTTCAAAAATTAATATGAAACTGTAAATGATGCCAAAAAGCTGCACCAATTTTGAGAAAGAAGAACAAAGTAGGAGGGATCACAATACCTGATATTAAACCATATTAGAAGGCCACAGTAATCAAAACAGTCTTGTACTGGTATAAGAATGGACACATAGATCAATGGAAGAGAATAGAGAGCCCAGAAATAAACTCATGTCTCTATAGTCAATTAATATTCAACAAAGGGGGCAGAAACACAAAATGGAGTAAAAATAGCCTCTTCAACAAATGATGTTGGGAGATCTGGAGAGCTACATGCCCCCAAAAATGAAACTTGATCATCAACTTATGCCATACACAAAAATAAACTCAAGATGGATAAAAGACTTAAATGCAAGTTGTGACACCATGAAAGTACTAGGGGAGAATATACACAGGAAAATCTCAGAGATTCCATGCAGCAATATTTTCACCAATATTGGAGAAAGAGACATAAAGGAAAGAATAAACAAATGGGAATTCATCAAAATAAGAAACTTCTGCACAGCTAAAGAAAACATTACAAAATGAAAAGGGAACCAATTGTATGGGAAAATATATTTGCCAATGATACCTCAGACAAGGGTTAGACCTCCAAAATATATAAGGAACTCACATGACTCCACTCCAGGAAGACAAACAATCCAATTAAAAAATGGACCTGAACAGACATTTCTCCAAGGAGGGCCCAACGACATATGAAAGGATGCTCAGCATCACTATCCATGAGAGAGATGCAAATTAAAACCACAATCAGATACCACTTCACACTGGTCAGAATGGCCATCATAAATAAATCAACAAACTATAAGTGCTTGTGAGGTTGTTGAGAAAAGGGAACCTTAGTACACTTTTGATGGAAAAGCACACTGGTGTCGCCACTGTGGAAAACAGTATGGAATTCCCTCAAAAGGCTAAAGATGGAACTGTCTTTCAATCTAGAGATCCCACTTTTGGGACTATACCCTAAGAACCTTGAATCACCAATTCAAAAGAACCTATGAACCCCAGTGTTCATAGCAGCACAATTTACAATAGTGAAGTGCTGGAAGCAACCTAAGTGCCCATCAGTAAATGAGTGGATCAAAAAACTGTAGTACATTTACACAATGGAATACTACTCAGCAGAAAGAAAGAAGGAGCTCCTACACTTTGCGACAGCATGGATAGAACTGGAGAGTACTATGCTAAGTGAAACAAGCCAGGTGGTGAAAGGCAAATACCATATGATCTCACCTATAATTGGAATCCAATCAACAAAACAAATGAGCAAAACAGAACCAGAGACACTGAAATAAAGAACAAACTGACAGTAACCAGAGTGGATGGGGAGGGGAAATGGGGGGAAAAGGGGAAGTGTCATCAAGGAACATGTATAAATGATACATGGCCAAACCAAAAGGGGGTAGGATTGAGGGTGGGAGGTGAGGATGGGCAGGAAGGGGGGAATTGTGGGAGGGAAATGGAGACAACTGTACTTGAACAACAATAGAAATAATGAGAAGAGACTTAGGAACCTCTGGGACAACTTTAAACATTCCAACCTCTGAATCATAGGGGTGCCAGGAGAAGAGGAAGAGCATGGAACTCATTTTTAGAAATATTGATCTAGCCCAGTTCTCTCATGTTACAGAGTAGAAAACTAAGGCTAAAAGTCATACTGAAAGTCAAATCCCAGATATAAAAAACAGATTTTCTGATTGCTGATCTAAGGAACTTTGTGACTCCATGCTGCTTTTTCTTAAAAACTTATTGCTAAATTTCTGTGGCCTAGAATACTTTTTCCTATAACAGCAAGAATGAAAACTGAGATTTTCACTGGTAATTGGTTTTGCAGGCAACACTGCAATGATACATTTTGTGGTCTAATGAGACAATTCCTAATCTCAAAAATTTGTCAATAAAATCAACATATAATGTCAAAAGAAAATATACTTTGCTGCTGAAGCAGAAAGAATGACTTAATTATAGCTTATTCAGTTGTGTTAACATCTAAAGGGACAATGTATAATTCAAGAAAAGAGGGGATCGTTATGAACACAGAAAAACAAGGTATCAGAAGGATCCCAGTTGGCAGTGTATATATCCTGGAATGTCTAAGCACCAACAGAATCTAAAGGACCTCCAAATTCAAGTCACTAAAAAAGTGTTTCTATCAGGTAGAGATGGTCTAGATAAAATATCCCTTAAATTGATCCATCTCCTTTTTGTAGGACTCCTTGCTTATCAAACAACCTTCTGCATCTGCTTAATAATTGGGCTTTTCAGGAGGTGAGAGTGTTTCTTCTTTGCAGTCTGTTTTCTGTTTTAAGTCCTCTTTTTACTCTATAGTCTTACTGGCCAATTATCTCCACTGTCACAGCTTCCACTTCCTATAACCAATGAATCCCAAATCTCTAGCTCTAGTTTAAGCCCCTCTACTTAGTTTTAAAACCATTAATCCAATCCCCTATTACTGTATGCCTTCAGGCCCACATGACCCTCAAACTCAAAAGCCATGGATTAGTTAGGGTCCTGACCATAAGCAGAAAACACACTCAATATAGAATAATTTGAGCCAGCTCATTTTACAAAGAGCCTATTTACAAAGGGGTAGGTGTAGGGGAACAATAAGGGATTAAAGCTGTAAGTCAAGATAGTAGCCTTTGAGCTGTTATCACCCTGAGGGGAGGACTAAGGGAGGGAGCAGTTACTAGACTCTGGAGGAAGAGAAAGTTCTGTAGAGTTGGCCACCTTCAAAGGAACAGTGTTTTTTCAGTTAAAAGAATCAAGCAGCCCAAGGCAATTTCTCAGAGAGGAAGCCAAGGGAATAATAATCCTGACCTCTCTGTTTTTTTATTCAGTTTTCTGATGGTGCCTCCTGTTGGCTGAGTGCAGAATACAACCCAGAAACAAAGCTTATTCAGTTCAGCTTCTCTGGGAGTGGATTTTTGAGTGGCAAATGGAAGATATCTGGCATGTGTGTGTTTTTGTGCATGCACATTTGCACATCATGTGTGTGCCTATGTATGTGTGTGCATATATAAATGTATCTGTATATAATATACATATTTTTTCTGTGTGTATGCATGCAACTGCCCCAACACATATTCTTACTACCCATTCTATTAAACAAAATACACTATACTGTGGAGTGTATGTCAGGCCTGGATTAATCAACTTCAGGGTCCTAAAAGGAAGAAAGCAATTTCCCAAAAGGGGCTTCCATGAAATAGTGTTCCCATATGTTAATAGGTATTCTAAGATAAATGGATTCTGTGATTAGATAAGTTTGAAAATAGTGGGTAAAAAATGGTTCAACTGTGTTTTATATTTTAGTACTTCTGAGACCCCTTATATCTTGATATGTATTATAATCATCTAAAAGACAATTATAATAATTAACATTAGTTCAAATAATGTGGTTGAAGAAGATTTCCTGGAACTAATGTTCTAAAAAACACAGTTTGAGACATTCTGTTCTAGTCTAACCACTCCATTTGAAAGAGAAAACTGAGTTGCAGAAAAGAGAATGTTTTGCCTCAAGTCCCAAGATAGCTCAATGAAAGGGCCAGAACTCAGGCCTACAGCTCAGAAATCTGTAGTCCACTGCTATTTACATCATATCACATTGCCTTACTAGCTTCCTTTAATAATAGTATATTAATAATATATCTTCTATGAGTTTAGTTAAACCATTTTTGGATTTTATTTCAGTTTCTACTCTGTATTACCTCAGGGTAACAATTGCCAAAAATTACTATTGGCAGAGTAAAATACCATTTCTTAAATTTGTCTTAAAATTAAAAAGTGTGTTTGTCCCTCACTTAGCATAATGCTCTCCAGTTCCATCCATGCCATTGCAAAGGGTATAAGCTCCTTCTTTCTCTCTGCTGCATAGAATTCCATTGTGTAAATGTACCATAGTTTTTGGATCCACTCATTTGCTGATGGGCACTTAGGTTGCTTCTAGTACTTGCCTATTGTAAATTGTGCTACTATGAACATTGGGGTGCACAGGTTCTTTTGGATTGGTGTTTCAGGGTTCTTAGGGTAAAATCCCAGCAGCGGAATTGCTGGGTCAAAGGGCAGTTCCATTTTTAGTTTTCTGAGCAAATTCCATACTGTTTTCCACAGTGGCCTCACCAGTCTGCATTCACAACAATAAAAAATTTTTTTGATCTCCACCTTTACAGAAAGAGACTCCAAGATCTCTTATTCTAGATTTTGTGAACAAGGTTGTTTTTCCCCTTTCAAGGCTTTGATGATAATGGTCTTAGATTTTTACTCCCTCTCAGTCTCTGTCTTTTTATCATAAAAGCACATGAAATTTGAAGTTAGGACTCTGGGGTTCAGGCTAAACTCTGCTAATGAGCAGCAGCGTAATCTTGGGCAAGTCATGTTTTGGCTCTCAGTTCCTAGATCTGTAAAATTGCAGGGGATAGAAGCTGAAAAATAGAAGAATAGATAATTAGATGTTTTCTTTGAGTCTGTGATTTATAATTCTTAGACTGCACATAATGTAGCTGCCTCTTGATTTTACATGAATAGGATCATGTTAGACCAAGGACATATGCTGTTTCTTAATTTTTTCCAATTATTATGATTGAGAATTACTAAATTTTACTGATTTCAAATCCATCATTGTATAGGTGTGATTTCCAAAAATTTTAAATGTGTTGCTTTATACTTGCCCATGTTGAAACTCATCTACCATCTTTCTGCTCTTTCACATACACTCTAGAGAGTTCACTGATATTTATCCTTGTAAGGTACACATTTTCCTACCTGCAAGGATTATATTTAAGCAGCAATTCCTATTCCATATAATTTATAGAAATATTAAGATGAGCTCAGGGTAACATAAGAGTTTGAACAGTTTTTAGTTTAAAATGTCAAATCATCTTTCTCCTAGCTTTTTATTCCGAAAGATTCAGATGTACAGAAAAAAACTACTGAACATTTCTATCTCTTCACCTAGATTCTCAAAATTATTAATTGCTAAGAATTTAGCCACTTTATGTACTCTCCCTCTCTCATTCTCCCTCTCAATATCATCTAAGGAAATTATCATTAATTAAATAATACAATCTAATGTATAGTCCATATTAGAATTTTTCAATTTTCCTCCAAATACCATTTTTCAATATTTGATCCAATCAAGCTTCATAAATGTGTTTGTTTATGCCCCTTTATTTTGTTTTAACCAAGAAGAGTTCCCCTGCTGCCTTTATAATGAGCATTATCTTATTTGAGAAGTTCAGATCAGCCAATTGTTTTGTGAAATGTCACATATTCTGATTGTTTCTTTATTAATGTATTTAGGTTAAAAATGTTTGGCAACAGTACATCATTGATGTTGTTTTGTATTTCCTATTACCTCACATCCAGAGGTTCATAACATCATGCTATTCTTCTACTAGTGATGATAAGTTGGTCACTTTATAAAAGTGGTGAACATCAAATCTCTTCCTCAGGTTTCTACACCTTCCTCATTTTAATTAATAGTAATTGATCATTTGTGGCCTCATGAATATCCTATTCCCCTAAACTATTTTGCCTAACATTTTAGTATTTACTGATGATACTAAATGACTGAGTTACTCATGCAGTGGAAGTGGCAGAATGGCAATTTGTTATCATTCCCACTCTGTTCATTAGTGATCATTCTTTTTAAAAGTATTACATTACTAAACACATAAATTTTTAAAATGTTCCTTCTTCTCTGCTCCCCTCACAATTTTTAAGAGTATCACAATGAATTAATGAACATACATATTTTTAATTTGAGGTGTTATAACATGGCCAGTGATTTTGTTTTTAGCTTGGATTGTATTTATTTTTCTTCATTTTTTTTCAGTTACAGTTCACATTCAGTACCATTTTGTATTAGTTTCACATGTACAGCATTAGTGGTTAAACAATCTTATACTTTAAAAAGTGTTCCCCCTGATATTTCTAGTACCCAACTAGCACTATACATAGTTATTATAGTTTATTGAATATATTTTTGCTGTGCTTTACATTCCCATGACTATTCTGTGACTACAAATCTGTACTTGCTAATACCTTCTTTACCTTTTCGCCTTCTTCACCTCAGGCAACGGTCAGTGTGTTTTCTGTATCTATGAATTTCTTTCTGTTTTGTTTGTTCATTTATATTGTTCTCTATATTCCATATATAAGTAAAATCATATGGTATTTGTCTTTCTCTGACTGACTTATTTCACTTAGCATATTACCCTCTATGTACATCCATGTTGTTACAAACAGTAAGATTTTGTTCTTTTTAAGACCCTTTTAACTATTTTTTCTTTTTTTCATTTTTTTATGTTTCAAAGTGTTTACTTATTTTTTCAATTTTTTATTGTTTTTTTTTTTTTTGGCTTTTTTAATTGTTGGTCAAGTACAGTTGTCTCCATATTCTCCATTCCACTACTTCCTGCCCCACCCATCCCCACCTCCCACCCATGATCCTATCCCCTTTGGCTTTGTTTTTTATTGTTCTTAAATTTTTATTGAATTTATTAGAGTGATATTAGTTAATAAAATTATATACATTTCATGAATACAATTCTATAATACATCATCTGTATATTGTATTGTATGTTCACCACCCAAAGTCAATGTCCCATCATCACCATTTACCCCTTTTATCCTCTTCTACCTGGCCCCCCCTTCCCTCTGGTAATCACCATAATGCTATCTGTGTCTATGAGGGTTGTTGTTTATTTCTGAGGTGCTTAACCCTTCACCTATTTCACCCAGTCCCATAACACCCCTCACCTCTGACACGTGTAAGTCTATTCTCTGTAACTATGACTCTCTCTATTTTGCTTGTTTGTTTATTAGATTGCACATATGAGTGAAATCATATGGTGTTGGGTTGGCCAAAAAGTCTGTATGTTTTTTTCTGTAAAATAAAAACACAGGACAAAATCAAGGGGGAGGGTAGAGATGGGGGAGGGAGGTGGGATTGGCTGTGGTGGGGTGAAGGGATGGGCAGAAAATGCAGACAGTTGTAAGTGAATAACAATAAAAAATAAATATAAATATAAATAAATAAATAAAATAAATCTTTTAAATAAAATACATATTTTTCATTTTTGATAATAACTTTATTGAGTTTGGATATTTTATACATGGTCAATTAATGTCTCAGTTTGATTGCTATCAACTGTTGTACCTGATCATGGATCATCATCCACTGAAAAATTTCCAGCAGAAAACTTGCAAACAGCTTTTTTAAAAAACATATTTTATTGATTATGCAATTACAGTTGTCCCATTTTTTTCTCCCTTTTATTCCTCTCTGCCCAGAACCCCCCCTCCCACCAGCATTCCCCCACCTTAGTTCATGTTCATGGGCCATACATATAAGTTCTTTGGCTTCTCCATTTCCCATACTATTCTTAACCTCCCCCTGTCTATTTTCTACCTACCATTTATGCTTCTTATTCTCTGTACCTTTTCTCCCATTTTCCCCTCTCCCCATACCCTCTGATAACCCTCATGTCTATGAATCTGTTCCTGCTCTAGTTGTTTCCTTAGTTTATTTTTGGTTTTGTTTTATTAGGTTCAGTTGTTGATACTTGTCAGTTTGTTGTCATTTTACTCTCCATAGTTTTGATCTTCTTTTTCTTAGATAAGTCCCTTTAACATTTCATATAATAAGGGCTTGGTGATGATGAACTCCTTTAACTTGACCCTATCTGGGAAGCACTTTTTCTGACCTTCCATTCTAAATGATAGCTTTGCTGGATACAGTAATCTTGGATGTAGGTCCTTGCCTTTCATACTTTGAATACTTCTTTCCAGCCCCTTCTTGCCTGTAAGTTTTCTTTTGAGAAATCAGCTGACAGTCTTAGGGGAACTCCTTTGTAGGTAACTGTCTCCTTTTCTCTTGCTCCTTTTAAAATTCTCTCCTTATCTTTCATCTTGGGTGATGTAATTATGATGTAATTAAGCCTTGGTGTGTGCTTCCTTGGGTCCAACTTCTTTGGGATTCTCTGAGCTTCCTGGACTTACTGAAAGTCTATTTCCTTTGCCAGATTGGGGAAGTTCTCCTTCATTATTTGTTCAAATAAGTTTTCCATTTCTTGCTCTTCCTCTTCTCCTTCTGGCACCCCTATGATTCAGGTGTTGGAATGTTTAAAGTTGTCCTGGAAGTTCCTAAGCTTCTCCTCATTTTTGTGAATTCTTGTTCCTTCATTCTATTCTGGTTGAGTGCTTATTTCTTCCTTCTGGTCCAAACCATTGATTTGAGTCCCAGTTTCCTTCCCATCCCTATTAGTTCCCTGTACATTTTCCTTTATTTCTCTTTTCATAGTGTTCACTCTTTCTCCTGGTTCGCGACTATACTCCACCTTTTCTGTGAGCATCCTGATAACCAGTGTTTTGTATTGTGCATCTGATAGGTTGGTTATCTCTTCATTGCCTTGTTGTATTTTTTCTGGAGCTTTGATCTACTCTTTCATTTGGGCCATTTTTTTTTTGTCTCCGTGTACCTGTTTTGTAGTAAGGGGCGGAGCCTTAGGTATTTACCAGGGTGGGGCAACCCAGGTTGCTGTTTTGTGGCCATGTATGTTGGGGAGGAATCTGAGGGGAAACAATGCCTCTTGCTTAGCTCTCTGCCAGCTTTCAGTCACTTCCTCTGCTACCCACAAGCAAATTCATCCCATCTGGTGTTGATTCCTGGGTGGTTGATTTTGTGTACATTCTAGGACCTGGTGGGTCTCTCCAATTAACTCTCCTGTGAGGCTGGGGGTTCCTCCCACTACTGGAGCCCGCACAGGTTTTTACCACCAGAGTTTTTGAGGCTTTATTTCCCCATGCTGGAACCCTGGGTTGCACTGTCTGTCTCACTCCCCAGTCGTTTCTCCCAGCTTATCCACATGCAATGTGGGACTGCCTGCTTCACCAGCCACCAACCTGCCAGCCCTGGTCCTTCAGCTGCTCCCTGCCATGAGTCCTCTCCACCCCAGCTGCGTGTCTCTGTCCCTCCTACCGGTCTAGATGAATGTTTTTCTTTAACTCCTTGGTTTTCAGACTTCCACAGCTCGATTTTCTGTCAGTTCTCAATTTTTTATTTTTAAATTTGTTGTTGCTCTTCTTTTGGTTGTGTGAGGAGGCAAAGTGTATCTACCTATGCCTCCCTCTTGGCCAGAAGTCTCCACAAGCCACTTTTGACATGTTCGATCAGTCACAGTACCTTCTCCATATACTGCACAAATCTTTTTTTTTTTTTGGTATTTCAGTTGCATTTTTACCTTTCTTGAAATAATAAAGCACAGTATGCCAAAAATGTTGCCTATTTTCTTCCATCTTCAGTATTAAAATGGCTACACAACAATTCAACAATTTTGATTTTTTTACATGCACACTGATATGATAGCTGTCACAAGACAGTCTAACAAATTGTTTTCAATAAAGTTAAAGACAACTAAATGCTACTAGAACCATCTTATGGGAAAAAAACCAAATGCACTTTTTGGCCAACACAATATATATCTTTCTCTTACTGGCTTCTTTCACTTAGCATAATATTCTCCAAGTTCAACCGTCTGTCATAAAAGGCAAGATCTCCTTTTTTAAATCACTTCTGTCAATTTCAGTAGTTTTTCGTGTCTTTCTAGGTACTTGTCTATTCAATTTTATTTACTTAATTTCTCTTCATGCAGTTGTTGATAGTGTTCCCATATAACTCTTATTTCTGTAAGGACAATAGTGTTTATCTATTCATTTTATACTTTTGTAATTTAGGTCTTCTTTATTTTTTTCTTTTTCAGCATCTGTCAGTTTTGTTGATTTTATTTAAAAGAGAATGTAAGCACTGCTTTATGTGCATCCTTAAGTTTTGGTATGTTGCATTCTTCTTTTTTTAAAATTTTTATTGTTATTCAATTACATTCTTCTTAATTCATCTCAAAATATTTTCTAATTGTCCTTGTGACTTCTTCTTTCACCCATTGCCTATTTAAGATTGTGATGCTTAATTTCTACACAGAACCTGAACTATTATTCTTATTCTTCAAAAAAAATGTATTTTTATGTGACTTATCAGACACCTTTTTCAGAGGATATAAGGAATAAGAAAGTATTCTGGTATCTTTTTTCCAAATATCTAACCATTTGTACCAATACCACTTGTTGAATAGTGCATATTATTTACTGCTTTAGAATGAAGCTTTTATTTATTTATTTTCCTGGCCCTCAAGTTTTATTTCAAATCCTTCCTTAGTTTTCTCCATTTCCACTCCATTACTTGAATTTATTTTCTTTATAAATTATAAAATGTTTATTATACATGTCATAATTTTATCTAAGTTATATCTCTAATTTTATTTTATTTTTTAATGTTCTGCATCATTTATTTTTTTAATGTTCAGTTACAGTTGTCCCACCTTTTTACACATTGCTGTCCCCTACTCCATCTCCCCCCTCCATGAGGGAACCTTAGTACACTGTTGCTGGGAATGCAGACTGTTGTGGACACTGTGGAAAACAGTATGAAATTACCTCAAAAAACTAAAGATGGCAGTACCTTTCAATACAGTGATCCCACTGCTGGGAGTAGAGCCTAAGAATCCTGAATCACCAATTCAAAAGAACCTATGCACCCCAATGTCCATAGCAGCACAATTTACAATAGCCACATGATGGAAACAACCTAAATGCCCATCAGTAAATGAGTGGGTAAAAAAACTATGGTATATTTTAACAATGGAAAACTACACAACAGAAAGAAAAAGGAACTCTTACCCTTCACGCCAGCATGGATGGAACTGGAGAGTATTATGTAAGTGAAATAAGCCAGGCAGTGAAAGACAAATACCATATGATCTCACCCATAAGTGGAACCTAATCAGCAAAACAAACAAATGAGCAAAATAGAACCAGAGACATGGAAATAGAATGACACTTAAAATACATAAGATTCTTAGTGTATCTGGATCTACTCAGGGAATATATTCTATTTTTTTATTATCTGTGTACCTTTTCTCCAGTTTCAAAGCACTTCAATTATTTTATCTTCCTAATATATTTAAATATATGGCTGAATTAATTTTCATATATTATGGGGATATTGAAATTTTTCTTGCTACTCTTACATACCATATTTTTTGGACTATAAGACACATCAGACCAAAAGACGTACCTAGGTTTCAGAGGAGGAAAATAGAAAAAAAAAAACCCTGCTCCACTGCCGTCCCCCCTCAACCCAGCAAGCCAGGTAAGCTACATTCAGACTATAAGACGCACCCCGGAGACAGGGGAAGATGGCGGCGAGATAGGTGGAAGCAGAGTCCACTTCCCCTAAACACCAGTGAAACACCTAGCTGATCTGAGGAGCAGAGCAAACAGCCAACAGTATTCCAGCATATATGAAGATCAGAGACCAAAGATGGAGGACATTGAAAGATCTGATGGTAAGAAGAGTGCTTAAGGACAATAAGGTCCCTGGGACCAGCGCGGGGACCAGGATAGCTGAAGCCCCAGCCCGGGCGCAGGGTCTGCTGCAGGATTCTTGGGAGAGAGCCAGGCTGAGCTGTGTGAGCAGCCAGGTGCTTGCTTGGACCAGGGGGGTTGAATAGGAAGAATTTCTCAAAAAGAAAAAGAAAATAGAGGCACTCAGGGGCTAGTTGGAGAACTCTCCGCAGCAGCCAAGGCCTCTGGCATCCCTCCCCCCTCAGCCCCTGGATTGTGAGTGCGGGATAAGCAGCCCCAGCTCTCACCTGAAGCCCGGCTGGCGCGCACCCAGATCAGCAGACTGGGGGCCAACAACTGAAACCCCAGCTGGCCGCCCACACCTGAGACCCCAGCGGGGCGCCCACACCTGAAACCTTGGGTGACTGGGTGCGCACTGGGAGCAGAGGCTAGCTTCCCCACACACAGACCTACCAGGCGCATGTGCGACTCAGGCCCAAAGCGATTGACTGATCAAACACCTGGCTGCCTGCCAGGGACCACACCTAAAAGTACCGGTTCTGCACAACTCATACATAGCCTATGTGCACAGAGCCCTGCAGGGACTACTGGCTCTCTGGGAGTAAGGCAGAACACCCAGCAGAGGGGAGCTGCAGGACTAGGGGAGACTGCATTCCCCAGAAAGACTCGACCCAGTAGGGGGCTGAAATACCCCATAGCAGCACCCAGAGCCCCTAGCATCTAAGACAGCAAAGAGCAAGAAGGGGGAGTGTGAGTTGCCCCTAATTGGTGCAACTCAAGGACAGCACAACTGGTGAACTAAAGGCATAGTGGGGAGCAGAAGGACCCTGAGGAACTGGACTGCAGGCTGAACAACAGCGAAGAGTGTGGCTCAGGAAGGGAGAAAAGTGAAACCAATCCTTCCAACCACCCCCTACGGTTCTACAGACAGGAAGACCAGCAGAAATAACCTCACCGGTTTAAAGCCAGCAGAAGACTTTTTTTTTTTTCTTTCCTCCTTTCCCCTTGAACTCCTTCTTCCTTTCTGTCCTTCTTTCTTTTTTTATTCCTTCTTCCTTCCATCCTTTACCTTTTTTATACCTTCTTCATGCCTTCTTTTATTTATTCTTTTGTTTTAACTTTTGTTAAAATTCCTTCTTATCTTGCCTCCGATCTTTCTTTATTCCTTCTCCCATCCTTCCTTTACTTTTCTATTCCTTTTTCCCTCCTTCCATTCTTCTCCCCCCCGCCCCGTTCTCTTTTTCCCACAGGTGAGACAATAAAACCTGAAGTGCTGAAAAGGCCAGAGTTAGACCTTCTTACACCCATAAACATCAGCTCAAGACCAGTGAGCACAGGAGATTAAGGAGACAGCATCACAGAATCCCATTGGCATTCTACCACAGAAGTTCATACCATAAACCCAGGGAGTCAGAATAGATCAATCTAAGAAGCAGAGGCTAGGGACGGGAAGATGGCGGCAACATAGGTGGGAGCAGAATCCACTTCCCCGCAACGCCAGGGAAATACCTAGCTGATCTGAGGAGCAGAGCGAACAGCCAACAGTATTCCAGCATATATGAAGATCAGAGACCAAAGATAGAGGACATTGAAAGATCTGACGGTGCGACAACAAAACCTGGAGTGCTGAAAAGACTAGAGTTAGACCGTGTTAAACACATAAACGTCAGCTCAAGACCAATGAGCACAGGAGATTAAGGAGACAGCACCACCGAATCCCATTGGCATTCTACCATAGAAGTGCATACCATAAACCCAGGGAGTCAGAACAAAGCAATTTAAGAAGCAGAGGCCAACAAGAAGAGCCTCACAACAATGGGAAGACAAAGAAACAATTCCCAAATGAAAGGAAAGGAGGAAGTCTCAGAAAGAATACTAACCGAAAAAGAGGCAAGTTAACTATCAGATACTGAGTTCAAAGCATGGTCATCAGGAAGCTCACTGAGCTCTCTGAGCTCAAAGAGAACTACCAGAAACTACAAGGAAACTACAATGAACTCACTGCAAACTATATCAACATGAAAAAGGAAAAAGAAAATATCAACAAGAGCCAAAGGGAAATGAAGAATACAATTTCTGAATTGAAGAACACAGTAGAAGGAATGAAAAGCAGACTTGATGAAGCAGAGGATCGGATCAGCGAGCAGGGGGATAAAGTAGAAAAAAACACCCAGAAGGAGCAAGAAAAGGAAAAGAGACTCAGAAAGAATGAAGAGGCAATAAGGGAAATGCAGGACAACATGAAACGTAACAATATCCGTACAATAGAAATACCAGAAGGAGAAGAAGAAGAGCAAGGGATAGAAAACCTGTTTGAAAAAGTAATGATGGAAAATTTCCCTAATCTGAGGAGAGAAAAAGTCACCCAAATCCAGGAATCACAGAGAGTCCCAAACAAGAGGAACCCAAAGAGACCCACTGCAAGACACATCATAATTAAAATGGCAAATTTCCAAGACAAAGAGAGGATCTTAAAGGCAGCAAGGGAGAAAAAGGAAGTAACATACAAGGGAGCCCCAAAAAGGTTAGCAACTGACTTCTCAATGGAAACGCTCCAAGCCAGAAGAGAATGGCAAAAAATATTCCAAGTAATGAGAACCAGAGGCCTGCAACCAAGACTACTTTACCCAGCAAGGCTCTCAATCAAGATAGAAGACCAAATAAAGAGCTTCCCAGACAAAAGAAGTTTAAAAGAATACAGCTCCACCAAACCAGCTCTGCAAGAGATGCTAAAGGGACTGCTTTAAGTAAAGGCAGGAAAAGAGAAAGACAGAGGAACACAGGTAGGAAAAAATGGCAATGAATAACTACCTATCGATAATAACCTTAAATGTAAATGGATTAAATGCTCCAATCAAAAGACATAGAATACCTGAATGGATAAGAAAACATGACCCACACATATGCTGCCTACAAGAGACCCATCTCAGGACAAAAGACTTACACAGACTGAAAGTGAAGGGCTGGAAACAAATTTTCAAAGCAAACGGACAGGAAAAAAAAGCAGGGGTAGCAATACTCATATCAGACAAAATAGACTTCCAAAGAAGGGCCATAAAGAGAGACCCAGAAGGTCACTTCATAATACTCAAAGGAAGAATCCACCAAGAAGACATAAGCATTATAAATATATATGCACCCAACATAGGAGCACCCAAATACATAAAGAAAATCTTGGAGGATTTCAAGAAAGATATTGACAGCAACACAATTATAGTAGGGGATGTTAACACCCCACTATCAAAAATGGACAGGTCTTCCAAACAAAAGATTAACAAAGATATTGTGTCACTTAACAATACCCTAGAGGAAATGGACTTAACTGATATATACAGAGCTTTTCATCCCAAAGAAGCAAAATACACATTCTTTTCAAGTGTCCATGGAACTTTTTCAAAGATAGACCACATGATAGGACACAAAGCAACCCTCAACAAATTCAAGAAAATTGAAATCATATCAAGCATCTTCTCTGACCACAAGGGTCTAAAACTAGAAACCAACCCCAAGGGTAAAAACCCAAAACACTCAAAATCATGGAGACTGAATAGCATGCTATTAAACAATGAATGGGTCAAGAACGAGATTAGGGAAGAAATCAAAAACTTCCTGGAAACAAATGAAAACGAACTCACAACAACCCAAAACCTATGGGACACAGCAAAGGCAGTCCTGAGAGGGAAGTTCATAGCAATACAGGCCTACCTTAAGAAGTTAGAAACAGTTCACAAAAACAACCTAACCCTATGCCTACAAGAACTGGAGGAACAACAACAAAGACAGCCCAGAGCAAGCAGAAGGAAGGAAATAACCAAGATCAGAGCAGAACTAAATGACATAGAGGCTAAAAGCACAATTGTAAGGATCAATGAATCCAGAAGCTGGTTCTTTGAAAAGATAAATAAAATCGACAAGCCTTTAAGTAGGCTTATCAAGAAGAAAAGAGAGAGGATCCAAATAAACAGAATTAGAAATGAAAGTGGAGAGATTACAACTGATACCACAGAAATGCAAAGGATCGTAAGAAAGTACTATGAAGACCTATATGCTAAGAAATTTGAAAACCTAGATGAAATGGATACATTTCTAGAAAAATATAATCTTCCAAAACTGACTGAAGAAGAAGCAGAAAACCTGAACAGACCAATATCAGCAAAGGAAATTGAAGCAGTCATCAAGAAACTCCCATCACACAAAAGCCCTGGACCAGATGGTTTCACAGGAGAATTCTACAAAGCATTTAAGGAAGAACTAACCCTTATCCTTCACAGACTATTCGAAAAAATCCAAACTGATGGAAGACTCCCAAACTCTTTTTATGAAGCCAACATCATCCTAATCCCAAAACCAGATAAAGACACAACGAAGAAAGAATACTTCAGGCCAATATCGCTGATGAACATAGACGCTAAAATTCTCAACAAAATATTAGCAAACTGCATCCAGCAATATATTAAAAAGATCATCCACCATGACCAAGTGGGATTCATCCCAGGGATGCAAGGATGGTACAATATTCGCAAATCAATAAACATAATACATCACATCAACAACAGCAAAGACAAAAATCACATGATCATATCAATAGATGCGGAAAAAGCGTTCGATAAGATGCAGCACCCATTTCTGATAAAAACACTCAGCAAAGTGGGAATAAAGGGAGCAGTCCTCAACATAATTAAGGCCATATATGAGAGACCTACAGCCAAAATCACACTCAATGGACAAAAACTTAGAGCTTTCCCACTAAGATCAGGAACAAGACAAGGATGCCCTCTCTCACCACTCCTATTCAACATAGTATTGGAAGTCCTAGCCACAGCAATCAGACAAGAAAAAGCAATAAAAGGCATCCAAATTGGAAAGGAGGAAATGAAACTGTCACTGTTTGCAGACGACATGATAGTGTACATGGAAAACCCTATAGACTCCACTCAAAAACTACTCGACCTAATAAATGAATTTGGCAAAATAGCTGGATACAGAGTCAATACCCAGAAATCAAAGGCATTCCTGTACACCAGCAAGGAAACTGCAGAAACAGAAATCAGGAAAAAAAATCCCATTCGATATAGCAACAAGAAAAATAAAGTACCTAGGAATAAACCTAACCAAGGAGGTAAAAGACCTGTACTCAGAAAAGTACACAACACTGAAGAAAGAAATTAAGGAACATACAAACAAATGGAAGCATGTACCATGTTCATGGATTGGAAGAATTAACATCATCAAAATGGCCATACTACCCAAAGCAATTTATAGATTCAATGCAATCCCTATTAGAGTACCCATGAGATATTTCACAGATATAGAACAAACATTGCAGAAATTCATATGGAACCATAAACGACCTCGAATAGCAGCAGCAATTTTGAGAAAGAAGGACAAAGCAGGAGGGATCACAATACCTGATATCAAACTGTATTACAAGGCCACGGTAATCAAAACAGCCTGGTACTGGCATAAAAACAGGCACATAGACCAATGGAACAGAATAGAGAGCCCAGAAATAAACTCAAATCTATACGATCAATTAATATTTGACAAAGGAGGCAGGAGCATAAAATGGAGCAAAAACAGTCTCTTCAACAGATGGTGTTGGGAGATCTGGACAGCTACGTGCAAAAAAATGAAACTTGATCACCAACTTACGCCATACACGAAAATAAACTCAAGATGGATAAAAGACTAAAATATAAGCCGTAACACCATAAAAGTCCTTGAGGAAAACATTGGCAGGAAAATCTCAGACATTCCACGCAGCAACATCCTCACAGACACATCCCCTAAAGCAAGGGACATAAAGGAAAGAATAAACAAATGGGACCTCATCAAAATAAAAAGCTTCTGCATGGCTAAAGAAAACAGCACCAAATTACAAAGAGAACCAACAATATGGGAAAACATATTTGCCAATGATACCTCAGACAAGGGCCTGATCTCCAAAATATATAAAGAACTCACACGACTCCACTCCAGGAAGACAAACAACCCAATTAAAAAATGGGCAAAGGACTTGAACAGACACTTCTCCAAGGAAGACATACAGAAGGCCCAGAGACATATGAAAAGATGCTCAGCATCACTAGCCATCAGAGAGATGCAAATTAAAACCACAGTGAGGTATCATCTCACACCAGTCAGAATGGCCAACATAAACAAATCCACAAACAAATGTTGGAGAGGATGCGGAGAAAAGGGAACCCTCGTGCACTGTTGGTGGGAATGCAGACTGGTGAGGCCACTGTGGAAAACAATATGGAATTTCCTCAGAAAACTAAAAATGGAACTGCCCTTTGACCCAGTAATTCCGCTGCTGGGATTATACCCTAAGAACCCTGAAACACCAATCCAAAAGAATCTGTGCACCCCAATGTTCATAGCAGCACAATTTACAATAGCCAAGTACTGGAAGCAACCGAAGTGCCCATCAGCAAACGAGTGGATCCAAAAACTATGGTATATTTACACAATGGAATTCTACGCAGCAGAGAGAAAGAAGGAGCTTATACCCTTTGCAACAGCATGGATGAAACTGGAGAGCATTATGCTAAGTGAAATAAGCCAGGAAGTGAGGGACAAATACCATATGATCTCACCTTTAACTGGAACATAAGCAATAGAAGGAAAAAGCAAACAAAATATAACCAGAGACATTGAAGTTAAGAACAATGTAACAATAGCAAGGGCGGGGGTGGGGGGTGGGGGCGGGGACAGTGGGTAGAGGGGATTACAGGAACTACTATAAAGGACACATGAACAAATCCAAGGGGGAGGGTGGAGAGGGGGGAGGGAAGTGGGTTCACCTGGGGTGGGGTGAAGGGATGGGGAGAAAAGTCATACAACTGTAATTAAATAACAATAAAAAAAAATTGTATATTTTGCAATTCCCAAATTTACCATTTTTCCAGTAAGTGCCCTATAACTGAGGCGATCAGCACTTTCTACATGTTATTATTATTCATTAATATGCTTTTATTTTCTCATTCCTGTATTTCCTCAGTTCCAAGTTTTGATCAATTATAAAATGCTAGTACTATTTAATAAGGTGTGTGTGTGGGTTGGTGTATCATAACATTGAACACGTCAAAAATAAACTATACTGACACATTAAAAAAAAAAAACAAAAAGAAGCAGAGGCTAACAGGAAGAGTCTCATAAACAATGGGAAGACTAAGAAACGATCCCCAAATGAAAGGAAAGGAGGAAGCCTCAGAAAAAATGCTAACTGAAAAAGAGGCAAGTCAACTATCAGATACTGAGTTCAAAGCAATGGCTATCAGGAAGCTCACTGAGCTCTCTGAGCTTACAGACAACTATGAGAAAATACAGGGAAACTACAATGAACTCACTGCAAACTATATCAACATGAAAAAGGAAATAGAAACTATCAACAAGGGCAAAGAGGAAAGGAGGAATACAATTTCTGAATTGAAGAACACAGTAGAAGGAATGAAAAGCAGACTTGATGAAGCAGAGGATCGGATCAGCGAGCAGGGGGATAAAGTAGAAAAAAACACCCAGAAGGAGCAAGAAAAGGAAAAGAGGCTCAGAAAGAATGAAGAGGCAATAAGGGAAATGCAGGACAACATGAAACGTAACAATATCCGTACAACAGGAATACCAGAAGGAGAAGAAGAAGAGCAAGGGATAGAAAACCTGTTTGAAAAAGTAATGATGGAAAATTTCCCTAATCTGAGGAGAGAAAAAGTCACCCAGATCCAGGAAACACAGAGAGTCCCAAGCAAGAGGAACCCAAAGAGGCCCACTGCAAGACACATCATAATTAAAATGGCAAAATTCCAAGACAAACAGAGGATCTTAAAGGCAGCAAGGGAGAAAAAGGAAGTAACATACAAGGGAGCCCCAATAAGGTTAGCAACTGACTTCTCAATGGAAACGCTCCAAGCCACAAGAGAATGGCAAAAAATATTCCCAGTAATGAGAACCAGAGGCCTGCAACCAAGACTACTTTACCCAGCAAGGCTCTCGATCAAGATAGAAGGCCAAATAAAGAGTTTCCCAGACAAAAGAAGTCTAAAAGAATACACTTCCACCAAACCAGCTCTGCAAGAGATGCTAAAGGGACTGCTTTAAGTAAAGGCAGGAAAAGAGAAAGACAGAGGAACACAGGTAGGAAAAAATGGCAATGAATAACTATCTATCGATAATACCCTTACATAAATGGATTAAATGCTCCAATCAAAAGACATAGAATAGCTGAATGGATAAGAAAACATGACCCACACATATGCTGCCTACTAGAGACCCATCTCAGGACAAAAGACCTACACAGACTGAAAGTGAAGGGTTGGAAACAAATTTTCCAAGCAAATGGAAAGGAAAAAATAGCAGGGGTAGCAATACTCATATCAGACAAAATAGACTTCCAAAGAAGGGCCATAAAGAGAGACCCAGAAGGTCACTTCATAATACTCAAAGGAAGAATCCACCGAGAAGACATAAACATTGTAAATATATATGCACCCAACATAGGAGCACCCAAATACATAAAGAAAATCTTGGAGGACTTCAAGAAAGATATTGACAAAAACACAATTATAGCAGGGGACTTTAACACCCCACTGTCAAAATGCATAGATATTCCAAACAAAATATCAAGAAGGATATTGTGTCACTTAACAATTCCCTAGATGAAATGGACTTAACTGATATACATAGACAGCTTTTCATCCCTAAGAAGCAAAATACACATTCTTTTCAAGTGTACATGGAACATTTTCAAAGATAGACCACGAGATAGGACACAAGGCAAGGCTCAACAAATTCAAGAAAATTGAAATCATACCAAGCATTTTCTCTGACCACAAGGGACTGAAACTAGAAAACAACCCCAAAGGAAAAAACCCAAAACACTCAAAATCATGGAGACTGAATGGCATGCTATTAAACAATGAATGGGTCAAGAACGAGATTAGGGAAGAAATCAAAAACTTCCTGGAAACAAATGAAAATGAACTCACAACAACCCAAAACCTATGGGACATAGCAAAGGCAGTCTTGAGAGGGAAGTTCATAGCAATATAGGCCTACCTTAAAAAGAGAGACACATTTCAAACAAACAACCTAACCCTACGCCTACAAGAACTGGAGCAACAACAACAAAGACAGCCCAGAGCAAGCAGAAGGAAGGAAATAAGCAAGATCAGAGCAGAGTTAAATGACATAGAGACTAAAAGCACTATTCTAAGGATCAATGAATCCAGGAGCTGGTTCTTTGAAAAGATAAACAAAATCGACAAGCCTTTAAGTAGGCTCATCAAGAAAAAAAGAGAGAGGATCCAAATAAACACAATTAGAAATGAAAGAGGAGAGATTACAACTGATACCACAGAAATACAAAGGATTGTCAGAAATTACTATGAAGAAATGTATGCCAAGAAATTTGAAAACCTAGGTGAAATGGACACATTTCTAGAAAAATATAATCTTCCAAAACTGAATGAAGAAGAAACAGAAAACCTGAACAGAACAATAACAGCAGAAAATTTTAAAGCAGTGATCAAAAAACTCCCAACACACAAAAGCCCTGGACCAGATGGTTTCACAGGAGAATTCTACAAAGCATTTAAGGAAGAACTAACCCCTATCCTTCACAGACTATTCGAAAAACTCCAAACTGATGGAAGGTTCCCAAACTCGTTTTAGGAAGCCAGCATCATCCTAATCCCAAAACCAGAGAAAGACACAACGAAGAAAGAAAACTTCAGGCCAATATCGCTGAAGAACATAGATGCTAAGATTCTCAACAAAATATTGGCAAACCGCATCCAGCAATACATTAAAAAGATCATCCACCATGACCAAGTGGGATTCATCCCAGGGATGCAAGGATGGTACAATATTCACAAATCAATAAACATAATACATCACATCAACAACAGCAAAGACAAAAATCACAGGATCATATCAATAGATGCGGAAAAAGCGTTCAATAAGATACAGCACCCATTTCTGATAAAAACACTCAGCAAAGTGGGAATAAAGGGAGCATTCCTCAACATAATAAAGGCCATATATGAGAGACCTACAGCCAACATCACATTCAATGGACAAAAACTTAGAGCTTTCCCACTAAGATCAGGAACAAGACAAGGATGCCCTCTCACACCACTCCTATTCAACATAGTATTGGAAGTCCTAGACACAGCAATCAGACAAGAAAAAGAAATAAAAGGCATCCAAATTGGAAAGGAGGAAATGAAACTGTCACTGTCTGCAGATAACATTGTAGTGTACATGGAAAATCCTATAGACTCCACCAAAAAACTACTCGACCTAATAAATGAATTTGGCAAAACAGCTGGATACAAAGTCAATACTCAGAAACCAAAGGCACTCCTGTACACCAACAACGAAACTGCAGAAACAGAAATCAGGAAAAAAAAATCCCATTTGATATAGCAACAAGAAAAATAAAGTACCTAGGAATCAACCTAACCAAGGAGGTAAAAGACCTGTACTCAGAAAACTACACAACACTGAAGAAAGAAATTAAGGTAGACACAAACAAATGGAAGCATGTACCATGCTCATGGATTGGAAGAATTAACATCATCAAAATGGCCATACTACCCAAAGCAATTTATAGATTCAATGCAATCCCTATTAGAGCACCCATGACATATTTCACAGATAAAGAACAAACATTTCAGAAATTTATATGGAACCATAAACGACCCCGAGTAGCTGCAGCAATTTTCAGAAAGAAGAACAAAGCAGGAGGGATCACAATACCTGATATCAAACTGTATTACAAGGCCACTGTCATCAAAACAGCCTGGTACTGGCATGAAAACAGGCACATAGACCAATGGAACAGAACAGAGAGCCCAGCAATAAACTCAAGTCTTTACGGTCAATTAATATTTGACAAAGGAGGTAGGAGCATAAAATGGAGCAAAAACAGCCTCTTCAACAGATGGTGTTGGGAGATCTGGACAGCTACATGCAAAAAAATCAAACTCGATCACCAACTTATACCACACACCTAAATGAACTCAAGATGGATAAAAGACTTAAATATAAGTCGTAACAAAATAAAAGTCCTTGAGGAAAACATTGGCAGGTAAATCTCAGACATTCCACGTAGTAACATCCTCACAGACATGTCCCCTAAAGCAGGGGCATAAAGGAAAGAATAAACAATTGGGACCTCATCAAAATAAAAAGCTTCTGCATGGCTATAGAAAACAGCACCAAATTACAAAGAGAACGAACAGTATGGGAAAACATATTTGCTAATGATACCTCAGACAAGGGCCTGATCTCCAAAATATATAAAGAACTCACACAACTCCACTCCAGGAAGACAAACAACCCAATTAAAAAATGGGCAAATGACTTGAACAGACACTTCTCCAAGGAAGACATACAAAGGGCCCTGAGACATAGGAAAAGATGCTCAGCATCACTAGCCATCAGAGAGATGCAAATTAAAACCACAATGAGGTACCATCTCACAGCAGTCAGAGTGGCCAACATAAACATATCAAGAGACATATGTTCGAGAGGATGTGGAGAAAAGGGAACCCTAGTGCACTGTGGGTGGGAATGCAGACTGGTGAGGCCACTGTGGAAAACACTATGGAATTTCCTCAGAAAACTAAAAATGGAACTGCCCTTTGACCCAGCAATTCCGCTGCTGGGATTTTACCCTAAGAATCCTGAAACACCAATCCAAAAGAACCTGTGCACCCCAATGTTCATAGCAGCACAATTTACAATAGCCAAGTACTGGAAACAACGTAAGTGCCCATCAGCAAATGAGTGGATCCAAAATCTATGGTATATTTACACAATGGAATTCTATGCAGCAGAGAGAAAAAAGGAGCTTATACCCTTTGCAACAGCATGGATGGAACTGGAGAGCATTATGCTACGTGAAATAAGCCAGGAGGTGAGGGACAAATACCATATGATCTCACCTTTAACTGGATCATAATAAATAGAAGATAAAAGGAAACAAAATATAACCAGAGACATTGAAGTTAAGAACAATTCAACAATGGGCAGGGGTGTGTGGGGAGTGTACAGTGAGGAGAGGGTATTACAGGAACTACTTTAAAGCACACATGGACCAAATCAAGGGGGAGGGTGGAGGTGGGGGAGGGAGGGGGCTTCAGCTGGGGTAGGGTGGAGGGATGGGAAGAAATGCACACATCTGTAATTGAACAACAATTAAAAATTTAAAAAAAGACGCACCCCCATTTTCGTCCCAAATTTGGGGGAAACAAGTGCATTTTATAGTCCGAAAAATACGGTAGTTTGTTTTTCACGTGAACTTTAAAATGATTTTGTAATGTAGCGAAAATAATCCTTATGACATCTGACTGAGATCATATTGAAGTTCTGGGAGAACCAAGATGGCGGCGTAGGTAGACACACTGCGCCTCCTCGCACAACTGACAGAAAATCGAATGGCAAGGAAGTCTGACAACAAGGAGATAAAAAGGAAACATATATCCAGACCGGTAGGAGGGGCGGAGACGATCACCAAGGCGGAGAGGACTCGTGTGGCCATGGCAGGACCGAGACTGGCGGAGTGTGGGAGAAAGGGGGCAGGCAGTCTGACCACTAGCATACCCTGCAGCCCTACATTCGCACACAGATAAACCGAGAGGGCCGGACTCAGAGTGGCGGAGAACAGGGCAGGCAGAGAGGAGGGTAGCACCCCGCCACCCCACACTCGTGCACAGATAAACCGTGACGAACATTGGGGAGCGAAGCAGACCACTAACCCAGGGCTCCAGCTCGGGGAAATAAATCCTCAAACCTGTGAGTGAAAACACCCGTGGGGGTTTGGGCGGCAGCAGGAGAGACTCCCAGCCTCACAGGAGAGGTTTAGAGAGACCCACAGGGGCCTAGAGCATGCACAAGCCCACCCACTCGGGAACCAGCACCAGAGGGGCCCAATTTGATTGTGGGTAGCAGATGGAGTGACTGAAATCCAGCAGAGAGTGGAGTAAGCACCATCGCTCCCTCTCGGCCCCTCCCCCACGTACAGGGTCACAGCACAGCGATCAGCTTTACCCTGCCCCACCCCAGGAACACCTAAGGCTCCGCCCCTTTAAGTAACAGACGCGCCAAGACAAAAAAAAAAAAAAAAATGGCCCAAATGACAGAACAATTCAAAGCTCCAGAAATAATGCAACTAAGCAGCGAACAGATAGCCAACCTATCAGATGCACAGTTCAAAACACTGGTAATGAGGAAGCTCACAGAATTGGTTGAATTTGGTGAAAAACTAGATGAAAAAATGAAGGCTATGCTAAGCGAGACAAAGGAAAATGTACAGGGAACCAATAGTGATGTGAAGGAAACTGGGACTCAAATCAATGGTGTGGACCAGAAGGAAGAAAGAAACATCCAACCAGAAAAGAATGAAGAAACAAGAATTCGGAAAAACAAGGAGAGGCTTAGGAACCTCCAGGACATCTTGAAACGTTCCAACATCCGAATTATAGGGGTTCCAGAAGGAGAAGAGGAAGAACAAAAAATTGAAAACTTATTTGAACAAATAATGAAGGAGAACTTCCCCAGTCTGGCAAAGGAAATAGACTTCCAGGAAGTCCAGGAAGCTCAGAGAGTCCCAAAGAAGCTGGACCCAAGGAGGAACACACCAAGGCACATCATCATTACATTACCCAAGATGAAACATAAGAAGAGAATCTTAGAAGCAGCAAGAGAAAAGGACACAGTTACCTACAAAAGGGTTCCCATAAGACTGTCAGCTGATTTCTCAAAAGAGACCTTACAGGCAAGAAAGGACTGGCAAAAAGTATTCCAAGTCATGGAAGGCAAGGGCCTACATCCAAGATTACTGTATCCAGCAAAGCTATCATTTAGAACGAAAGGGCAGATAAAGTGCTTCTCAGATAAGGTCAAGTTAAAGGAGTTCATCATCACCAAGCCCTTATTATATGAAATGTTAAAGGGACTTATCTAGGAAAAAGAAGATAAAAAATATGAACAGTAAAAATGACAGCAAACTCACAGTTATTATCAACCACACCTAAAACCAAAACAAAAGAAAACTAAGCAAACAACTAGAACAGAAACAGAACCACAGAAATGGAGATCACATGGAGGGTTATCAATAGGGGATTGGGAGGGGGAGAGAGGGGGGAAAGGTACAGAGAATAAATAGCATAAATGATAGGTGGAAAATAGACAGGGGGAGGGTAAGAATAGTGTAGGAAATGTAGAAGCCAAAGAACTTATAAATATGACCCACGGACATGAACTATAGTGGGGGAATGTGGGAGGGAGGGGGTGGGTAGGATGGAGTTGAGTGAAAGGGGGGGAAATGGGACAACTGTAATAGCATAATCAATAAATATATCAAAAAAATAGCACAACACTAATTGTGGTTTTTTTGGAATGTCTTTGTTCTTTCTTTTACTTTGACCTTCTTGTGTTACTTTGTTTTAGATGTATTCCTTGAATATAATATAAGCCAATGTTCATGTTATTCTTACCTGAGAATCATCTTGGTAGGTAATTTTCATTTGCATATTTTGATAGAACATATTTTGTATTATTTCTATTAGTGTATTTTTTTTATTTTTATACTTTATTCTTATCTTCAGTTTTTTAAATAGAAAGGCAGTGAGGGACGAATACCATATAATCTCACCTTTAACTGGAACAGAATCAACGAAAGAAAAAAGCAAACAAAATATAACCAGAGACATTGAAATTAAGAACAATGTAACAATAGCCAGAGTGGAGTGGTGAGGGGGATAGTGAGGAGAGGGGTCTATAGGAGCTACTATAGAGGACACAATGACAAAATCAAGGGGGAGGGTAGAGGTGGGGGAGGGAGGTGGGACTGGCTGGGGTGGGGTGGAGGGATTGGGAGAAAATGCAGACAATTGTAACTGAATATAAATAAAATAAATAAAATAAATAAAAAAAGAACTTCAAATTTTGCAAAATAGTCATGGAGATGTAAATTACAGCATAGGGCATATAGTCAATAATGCCTTCAGTTTTATACATTATTTTTTCTTGACTGTTTCTGCTTTGAGTCACTTGGAAAGTATATACTTTGCATGTATTTCTTCTGGTAGATTCATTTTATAACTTTACATAACATACCCGAGTGTCTTTTTCTTGATTTATCAATGGTAGAAAATATTTATTGATTCCCTTACATTAAAATCAGCATATCAGGATGTTCATAGTTCTTTTTACTTTTCTTGTTATCACCTTCAATTTTAGTATTTTATTTATTTTAATGATTACCTTTAAGAAGAGGTTACAGATTTAGCTGTGTGATCTCTGTTACTTGATTTTACTGAATGAATACCTGAAGAATATTTTTTTATTCTGAAATTCTAAAATTTTATCAGAATGTGAGTTGGTGTTTGCAAGTCTTCCCTCTTTTCCCCCGTGAGATATAGTATGCTTTTTGGTTTATGGAATTGATTTATTTTTTTCAGTCCAGAAAATCGCCTATGTCTTTGATTTTTTTTTTTCCTTTGCTGGGTACTCTACATTAGAGACAACACTTTTCTTTATGTTGACCCTCTTATATTACTAATTCTTATCTATTTTTGTAATTAGTGTGTCTGTTTACTTTTCCTATATCTAATTATTATTATAGATTGAAATATTTTAATCTATATCTATATAATATATATACTACGTAGATATATATTCTGTTTTTACATTTTCTGTTTCTAATATATATCTTTCTTCTGTAACATTGTTGATTTGGTCCTTAGATTTCCTAATTAGTTTTGCAATCTCCATTTTCATTACATTTAATTTTCTATCATCTAGTTTTTGATGCCTTGTTTCATTGAATTAATATTGGATGTAATTACTTCTACAGTTTGAAACACTGATAGAATTTTCTTTCAGTTTTTGCACATTGTTTTTACCAAGAATGAAATTTTCACATATTCTTGTAGAATCTCCCCTTCCCTCTTTCTTTTAAGACTGGAGTATTTTTGCACATCTACCAAAATATTTCTTTGAAATTTTCACGTATTCAAAGTGGGTGGTCTAATTGAAATCTTATATTTGTTCAGATACGATATGGGTAAATCCTTGACTTCTGCCCCACTTTATCTGGGTCTTGATTTCCTCAGAACTTTAAGGACTGGGTATTGTTTATTTCATTCATTTTTCTGTAGCCTTAGAGTTTAAGTAGAGTGGAACACCTTTGCTGGTATTGTAATTAATACTAATTCAAGAACTTGTACTCTTGCCCTGGCTGATGTGGCTCAGTGAATTGGGCGCTGGCCCACAAACCAAAGGGTTGCCAGTTCGATTCCAGTCAGGGCACATGCCTGGGTTGCAGGCTAGGTTCCCAGTACAGGGCGCATGAGAGACAACCACACATTGATATTTCTCTTCCTCTCTCCCTCCCTATCCCTCTGTCTAAAAACAAATAAATAAAATATTTTTAAAAAAGAACTTGTACTCTGATTTACCTTATTTAATTTTGATATATACCTTGTACCAGAGTTCACCTCTGTTAAGCTAAGGTATATCCTATTCCTCTATACAAAGGGGGGCCACTTCACTTTGGGCCATGGCCTTAATTCAGGGTGGATCATTGGAGATTTTGTCACCAACAAAGGCAGTTAATAATGCTTTTTACTTTTGTCATTTCATGCTCATCACCCTAACAACCATGTTAACTATTCTTTCATGCACAACCCCAACTGGAGACCTGGCCTGCAACCCAGCATATGCCTTGACTGGGAGCCAAACTGGCAACATTTTGGTGTATGGAACGATATTCCAACCAATTGATCCACCAGGCCAGGGCCACTATGTTTCTAAAAAGTGGATGGAAATATATAGGTAAAACTCATGGGTTGTGACCTAAGTATTATTAGAAGTGTTGGAAGGCTTTAATTGTCATTCTCCTTGTGAATTCTCTCCCTGGCTGTTCACACCCTTGGATAATCTTGTTCTACTTTCCCATTTCTGATCTGCTAAATCCTCAAGTATTACTGGAATTAACTATCACTTAGTGATAATAAACATTCTCTTTTCCAATACTACCTTTTCTTCTTGTTAGCCAAAATGAAAGAAGCAGGCCACTGCTGAGATTCTAAGAGGAAAACAAAAGAGAGGTGTACATTTTGTAGGAATTTGTAGTATACTTACAAAAACCCCTCTGTTGGCAATATCCACATTGAGATTTATCATTGAGATTTTTGAAGATATTCTTCACTTTCCTTCTTTCCCTCCACCCATAGTGGCTTAAAGGAGGTTGTAATTCTATCTTTCTCTTAAACTATTTTTCAAAAATTATGATTTTAGATTATGACTCTTCCCTTATTTTTCTGCTCCTTTTTAAATATATCACTATTATCACCTTAGTTTTTGTTCATTTGTTTTGCTTTAAGGAGATCTTACGGTCTCTCAAGTAGTTAGAATTTACGGAGCACTTACTACATGCCAGGTGCTACTCATACACAAAGAAGGAGCTCTTAAGTGCCTAGAGGTCAGTGAAGAATTTAAATTTAATTAAGCTTTGTTTGGTTGTTCTCAAAGAGACCTGTAGGCCTAGAATTGTCCAACTGAAAAATTAAAATGTGAACAGTCTGGCCAAGATGGAGGCACAGGTTGATATGCTTCGCCTCCTCACACAACCAAAAGAAGGATAACAAACAATTTAAAAACATAAAACAACCAGAACTGCCAGAAAATCAAACTGTATGGAAGTCCAACGACCAAGGAGTTAAAGAAGAAACATTCATCCAGACTGGTAGGAGGTGCGGAGAGAAGTCAAGGCAGAGAGGATGCGCAACCAGGCAATGGCGGGCAGACCAGAATATCCCACGTTCTCACGCGGATAAGCCGGGGGGAACAACTGGGGAGCAAGAGAAACTGTGCAACCCAGGGTTCTAGTGAGGAAAAAGAAAGCCTCAAAAATATCTGGCTGTAAAAATCTGTGGGGGTTGCGGCGGTGTGAGAAACTACCAGTCTCATGGGAGAGTCCATTGGAGAGGCCCATGGGATTCTAGAATGTACATAAGCCCACTTACCTGGGAATCAGCACCTGAAAGAGCACAATCCGCTTCTGGGAAGCAAGGAAAGTGATGGAAAGTGGGGCAAGAGCTGAGCAAGCTACCAAGTGGCGTTATTCCCTCTCTGACTCCTCTGGCATGTACCACGCCACAAAACAATGAAGTGGGTGGCCCAGCCCTGGCAAACACTTAAGCCTCCACCCTTTACAATGTAACAGGTGTGCCAAGAAAAAGAAATATGGCCCAAATGAAAGAACAGATAAAAACTCCCAAAAAAGAACCAAGCGATGAGGACATAGCCAACCTATCAGATGCAGAGTTTAAAACACTTCTTTAGTCCTTATGCCATTTATTTCCATTCTAATATTTATTATTTCCTTCCTATTACTTACTCTTTGCTTATTGTTCTTTTTCTAGTTCTTTTAAGCATATAGTTAGATTTATTTGAGATTTTTCTTGCTTATTGAGTTAAGCCTATACTGCAATGAACTTCCTTTTCAGGACTATTTTCACTGTGTCCCACAGACTTGGGGTTATTGTGTGTTCATTTTTGTTTTCAGGTGATATTTTATTTCTTCCTTGATCTCATTTACAACCCATTCATTGTTTAATATCATGCTATTTAGCTCAATGTGTTTGAATAGTTTTGAGGTTTTTTCTTGTAGTTTATTTGTGGTTTCATACCATTGTCATCTGAGACAATGTTTGATAATATTTCAATCTTGAATTTTAAGACTTATTTAGTGTCCTAACATGTAATCTATCTTTGAGAATGAACCATGTACACATGAGATGAATGTATATTCTGCTGCTCTGGGATGAAATGTTTTGTAAATATTAATTAAACCCATCCAACCTAGTGTGTCATTTAAGGTCTCTGTTTCATTGTTGATTTTTTATCTGGAAGATCTATTCATTGATGACAGTGGGGTGTTAAAATCCCCTACTATGACTGTATTGCTGTAGACCTATCCTTTAAAGTCCAACAAGATTTTCATTACATATTTAGGTGCTCCTATATTGAGTGCATTTATTTTTATAAGGGTTATATCCTCTTGTTGGGTCAATCCCTTTAGTAATGTGTAGTGACCTTCCTTGTCCCTTGATATGGCTTTTCTTTTGAAGTCTATTTTGTCAGATACAAACATTGCTACCCCATATTTTTCATTATTATTTGCATGAAATATTTTTCCATACTTTCACTTTCAGCCTGTATCTTTTGTACTGAGGTGGGTCTCTTGTAAACAGCATATGTATGGCTCATGTTTTCTTATACGTTCAGCTAATGCTATGTCTTTTTGTTGGAGCATTTAATCTGTTTACATTTGTTTATTACTGATAGGTACTTATTTGTTGCCATTTTTCCTTTATACTTCTATTCCTCTTCTTAAGGCAGTCTGTTTAACATTTGTTACAATACTGGTTTGGTGGTAATGAACTGCATTAACATTTTTTTCTGGGAAGATTTTTATTTCACCTTCAATTTTAATTGATAGCCTTGCTGGATAGAATAATCTTGGTTGCAGGACCTTGCTTTTCATCACTTTAAATACTTTATGTCAATCCCTTCTAGCCTGAAGTGTTTATGTTGAGAAATCAGATGACAGCCTTATGAGAATGCCCTTGTAGTTAACTGTCTCTCTCTTTCTGCCTTTACAATTCTATCTGTCTTTAATCTTTACCATTTTAATTATGATGTGTCTTGATGTAGTTCTCTTTGGTTCATCTTGATTGGGACTCTCTGTGCTTCCTGAACTTGTGTGACTTTTTCCTTCACCACATTAGGGAAGATTTTACCCTTTATTTCTTCAAACAGGTTCTCTACCACTTGCCCACTCTCTTCTTTTTCTGGTACCCCTACCATGGGAATGTGATGCATTTGATGTTGTCCTAGAGGTCCCTTATACTTTCCTCACTTTCAAAAACTTTTCTTTTCTTTTAGATGCTCTGCTTGGGTGCTTATTGTTACCTTGTCTTCTAAATCACTGATTCAATTTTCTGCTTCATCTGACCTACTGTTGATACTTCTAGTGTAGTCTTAATTTCAGATATTTTATTCTTCATTTCTGACATCTTATTTTTATGTTTTTTATGTCTTTTTTAATGCTTACTATCTCTTTGTTTCAGTTGTCACTAAAATCATCCATTCTTCCCCTAAGGTCCTTGAGCATCCTTATAACGATTGTTTTAAACTACTCATCTGGTATTTTGGCTGCTTCCATTTCATCCATTTCATTTAATTCTTTTTCTGGAAATTTCTCTTGTTCTTCTTTGGGGGACATTATTCTTTGTGTCCACATTTTGTCTCTGTGTATTGTGTAGGTCTGCTATGACTCTCTAAGTTGTTATAATAGCTTTATGATGAAGCTGTCTCAGGCTCAGTGAAACAATATCCCAGATCACCTGAGCTCTGTGCTTCAGAAATTTTTCTTGTAGTTTATGTGCACCTTCCTGTTGTAGTTGAGTCTTGAATGCTGTTGGCCTTTTCATGGGTGGAGTTAACACTTCATGCTGGGTGACTATAAGGGTAAACCTCAATCACCATGTATGAGACATTTTGCTGGGCTTGCCCACTTAGGTGGAGTTGTTCCCAGCAGGGTGTGCTGCCTGCCCAAATTCTGCTTTGGGTGTACCCCTTGAGTGGTTAGTTGGGTCAAGCTCTGGTGTGATATGAAGCCCACCACTGGTTGTGTTGGTTCTGGGTCCATTTCGGTAGGGTTGAAGTGCAAGTCAATGTCAGACATTGTGTGTAACTGGCCTTGGGCTACCTGTCTAGAGCTACCATGCTGTTGTGTCTAGGTGTACTGAACCTGGGTGTGCATGGGAGGGGTCAATCTGTGTAAAATGATTGTCTTCCTCCTGCTTAGAGCTGAGGAAAAATATATAAAAGGACCAAGGCTCCCTGAGGTCCATCTCCACCTATCAGCTACTCTTCCTACTCTTGAGTTTGCTTAGTCTTACTTCAGTCTTCTGAACAGACTGTAGGATGAGCCCAAGCTAGCCAGGATCCACAGTCCCTTCAACAGTTTGAGTATTCATTAGGCTGGGGCAACTGGAGTGACAACAGAGCTAGTGGGTCCCCTAGTTGGGGATCATGCAGTTAGGCACTCAATGAGGGGGGAGTGGCCCTGCTTCAAAGCCAAAACACTCAGTCTCTGCCAAACTCCCCAATTCTAGGTCAGTCTAGGGGGAATTAACTACAGGTTCAATTTGGGTGATGCCAGCCATCCCCTCTACAGGAGCAAGTTCACATGCCCCAGGCTCAGGAGGATAGATCAAAAGGGTCTCCCATTGGGTGGGATGACAGCCCAGCCCAGCCCACTGGAGGGAGCTACACACTTTGTCCTGGTCCCAGACAATAGCCTCCAACGTTCTCACCCTTTGAACATCCCTGGTCTGCCTGTTCTCTCTTCCCTCCCCCCATGGAACTGCACCCAGCAGGGATATCAGGGACTTGGCAGGGTAGATTCAAACAGTCTCTCATTGAAGGTGGTGCCCTAAAGCCTGTGGTGGGGGGGGGACTTCTTCCCCTTTCCAGGGTAGCAAGGGTTAAACATGCAAGAGAAATTGGATTTACATTGGAGACACAGTCCATAAATCCCAGCTCTATGTGGCTCCCTAGTCCCCTATACTGCTGAACCAAGCAGAATGGGGCTGAAGGTCTCAGTGCCATATGACATTCTGTTCTCTCTGCACAGCTGGACTCAGCAGGATGGGGCTGAAAGTCTCAGCTCTGCTCTGTGCAACTCCCCTGTGCTTTAATCTAGCTGGACAGTGCAAGCTAAGCAATTAAACAGGTGGGGCAGAAGTGCTAGCTGTGCACTAAAGGTGTGGGAGACCAGCCCTCTTTCCCCAGCCACACAATTTGGTCACTGTCTGGATCTCTACCAGAAGCCCCCCACCCCCAAAACAAGGGCCCCTTAAACTTACTGCTGGGTGCAACCATCAGACCACTCCACAGGACCTGAGTATGGTAGCATGGCCTTGTCAGCAGTTGGAGTTTGGACCATAAACTCCCCTGGCTGGTGCTGTAACAATAGGGAGTACTCATCCCTAGGGCCTACAGTCTTGAAGGCAGACTGAATACCCACCAATTTTCACCACCAAATGCTACACGGGCTCCACGTCCCATCTCTGTTGCGCTGGGTTGGGGATCCCTGCATGGGGTTGAGACCCCAGTGTTCCTAAGGGGAGGAAGTTCTGAAGCTGCAATGTCCCTTAGGCTTCTCAGCCACTGCACACCTCAGTGAGAGGGCTATCTTTCCAGGTTTCCACCCTTCCTACCAGTTTCTATGTGGCTTCTTCTGTAAATCCTTGGTTATAATATTTCAGTTCAGCTATTCTTCAGATGATTATTCAGGTTTATTCCTGTATAATTTAGCTGTAAGTCTAGTTTGAGGCTAGGAGAAAGTAGGTGCAGCTTCCAAATATTCTACAGCCATCTTGGATTTCCCAGAGTTTTTCTGAATCAAAGAGCTAGACAGGGTGTACTTTAGTATATATGTCTTCTTTTAACTTCCTGCTCTGTGTTATTTGGAACTGAAAACACAAGAAATATGAATCACAGATTCTTCTTTTGCCTTGTTAACAAGTGTCCTTGACTTCTCAATATATCTAGATTTCCAGGCTATAGGAGAATTTAGAGACTTTTATTTTTGTTTTATTACATTTTTAAATTTATAATGGAAAAGGGAAAAAAATACATTGCTTCACAGCCTTTCATCAGTGTTTTCTCCAAACTTCAGCAGAATTGCAGAGTTTTCAGAGCTCAAATATCTTCTACTCCTCATAACTAAATCCCTCCATCATATTCCTGATAATAGGCTTGCTTTGATGATGTTCCTGGTAGGTTCTGTGGTGATTATGTTCTTCCCTCCTTTTCTTTCTTCCTTCCTCTCTTTATTTCTCCTAACTTCTTGGCTCACATAGAAGGCTTGTTCCTTAACCAACAGTGCAATTTTGCCTGGCACCCAAGGCCAGCTCAAGAGGTTAATTAACAAAGGACAACCTAGCAGAACTCACCACTTTCTACCATCCTACATAAAATCATAGATTGTAATATTAGAGAAAAATAACATTTTAATAGCATTATAGGATTCTATCGTGTGGGTCATGGATCCCTGGGGAGTGTTAGAGTTATGGTAAGGGCTCCTTTAATCCATAGCAATATCTCTAAGCTAAATAAACAATTTGTTTCAGGCATAAAACAGCTATGTTTTTTCAAAGATTTGTAGATATGGTGGTGAAACAGAGTGTAACATTTAGCATGCATGTATTTTCTTAATCACCTTATGCTAAAATATTAACAATGATATTATTGTTGACCTCAGAATTTTTTAATATAAAAAACTCTGCAAGTTAAATTAAAAGGGCTGGTGATAGAGCAATATGTGTAGTGTGATCCTATACATATAGTATAATCCTATATATATATATATATATATAATATGAGCCAGTTGTGAGTACATGAAACACAGAGCTTATTCTTGGATTATTCTTTATTAATTATTGTATTATTTTCCATAGAAACAACTATAAACCTACTTTTGCTTTACCCTGTGTATATATATTTTGATAGATATTATAAACACACATGCAAAAACTGTAGTTCTCACAGTTCTTAGAAGAGTTTCTAGTTAACTAGGGGGAGTGGTGTCTCAAACTAATAACAGATGATGACAATTCACTGTGACTAACACTGGGATAATGATAATAAAAGTAAATACTTTTGTAGCACTTATAATTGTTCTAAGTGTTTTAAGTACATTCATTCCATTACTATTCCCCTTTTAGACACTGAGGCTTAAGAATTAAATTCTTTACTTGAGGTCACATAACTAGTAAATAATGGAGCAGGATTTGAGCCAAGTCAAACTCCTAAATCCATACTATTAATTAACTACTAGATCCTGAGAGGGAAAGACTTAGTTCAACTTGGGGGTTAGGCATGCTCAAGTGTGGTTTCTTAAAAAATACTGCCTCATCTGGCCCTAGGGATTCAGACCACAGGACAAAATACTACACATGGCTCAAAAATCATACCTGTTGTGTGTGCTACACTTGGGCCTCTGGATACATTGTTAATCAGAGGAAGTTCCTTGTCCAGTTACCTACAGATGCTGTGGATGAACTAACAAGTCAAATTCTTCCATACCCATCATTTCCATTCAGAACTCACATGATCTGTGTGGCAAGTAGTACCACAATTTTATGGATGGAGACTGCGAGACTCAGAGAGGTAAAGTGTATTGCCCAAAGTCATACAGCTACGAAGTGGTTAGAATTGGAAACCCAAGTATTCTGAGGCTACAGTAAATTCTCTCTACTACATTATGAGATTTTGGAGAAATTTTCTCACTGTGACAGTGAAATGGGCACCAAGACCTCTACCATGCACTTCAGTGTTGGTCCATGTGCCCCTGGTGAGATTCAGTTGCACTTTCCCTGTCAACCCTGCCCCTACCACATCCATCCTTATCTGGTTACGAGCAATTTTCTAGTTCCAAAGCTGAATTAAGAGGAGAGCTTTTCTCCCTCCCTTTTTAAATGAGTGGGCTTTTACACAGAAAGTGCAGACACACAGAAGTGAATAAGACAAATGCAAGTTTTACATTTGTATTTACATGCACAACCAGGTATTCAGGCATTAGTAATTCACCAGTTCTTTTCAATTACAATGCTAAAAGCCACTATTACATTTGAAATGTAGTATTTGGGCCCTGATCAAACTATTGCATTATAATCCAGTTTTGTTTCTCTGTTCTTTATTTAAGATCTACAGCCTTTAAATCATTAAAGAACACTCTGGTGACCAAAGGGGCAAAGTCCCATTTAAAAATGTCATTTGCTTGGAGGCCTAATGCTCCTAAAGATGATTATTCCATAACCCTTATAACTATACACCCCACTACACACAATACTCTAGCAAGACCACTATTGTATTCACACACTCTAGCCCTAGTTCTGAGTCTGAGGCTCTAATTAACTTAATCATTGGTTAATTTTAATCTGAGCAGCCCTATAGAAATCAATGGCTAACAGGGCATGGCCTTGGTGCTTTGGCCTAGGTATATTTGGCCTAGGTAATTTCCTCCTCCCAGGCTGAGGAGGAAATTATCTATAATATTAACTCCTGCCTGAATAGACTAAGGTTAGAGGGTAAGTGGGGAAGATGGGAGGGACTAAGGACCTGAATGCTATCTTTTGGAGAAGTCATAAATAAGATTGTGTGATTGTAGGGATTGGCTTAAATAGGGGGTATGCAGAGGGGTTACCTGGGAGTAACTGAAGGGAAAGTGGAAGGATGTGTGGTAGTAACTGGATGTTTCAATTTAATATTTGAGTGGAGTAGTTCTGGGAAATGACAATAACAAAGGTGACTGAGAAGAGATGGAGGACAAACACACTGCAGAGGAGTAATTCAAAGGATCTGAGAACCCAGATGTTAACTGTGTCATCTATCAGAACCCTGAAGTCATCCAGGATGGTGTCAGGGAAAAATACAACAAATCACATGTCAATGTGTACAACAAATGATGAGAATTCACCAGAAATTTAGTATGTGATAACAAAGCAAAGGGGTAAAAGTCAATACACTCGGATGACATGAGTCTAAGGCTAAGGGGTCGCCCCTCCCCCCTTTTAGAGATAGAGGGACAAACCAATATAGTGGCTCATTAAGTAATAGATCTCCTGATGAACTCATCCTCAATATTTTGGGGATAAAGTATCACATATTGTCTTTGGCCAATCCAAGTTTTCTTTTATCTCCACTTCTGTCTATCCACACTCCCCACTGACTCTCTATCCGCGTCCCCCAAAAAAATATCAGAGAAAAGGTCATCCTGGGAGACTCCTGTCTGCATTTTCATAAGAGTCAGAAAGATGAGCATGACTAATTTAGGAGTATGTCGTATGGACTTAGATGAAACCAAATAGAGCCAACTTGGATGCTACCTCAGATGCCAGAAATCTGGAGTGTCCCAGTTCTGTGCAATTGTTTGGGGGTGTCTGGTGTCATCAGAAGCAGTGTATATAAATTATAGGTGCCCTCTAATTTCACACTCACTCACATGTCCACTAGAAAAGCAGACACCAAGGTGCAGAACAACTACTAACTATAGGGCGGCTTTCCGGGGTCAGACCTATTATAGCCACTCCCCCCTGCAGGACTTTATATGAGAGATGTCCACATGGAAAATATTAACACAAAATAAAAGTGGCTGCAAAGAGGAGATGAAAGCCACAACTGGCCTAACTTCAGAGCAAAGCTTCCATCAGTTTGTTCCAGGCTGCAGCTGGCATTGTTAGGAGTAACAAGAAAAAGATGAATATAATTTAACAACAATTTACTGGTCTTGAAGGCCCTGTGCCATGTATCATGATGCACACTGTGAGCAACAAATAATGGAATATGTTTCTGTCCTTGAATATAAGAAGGCATAGAAGAGACAGGTACCTATACATGTTAATCAAAGGCAAAAATTGATGAGCACTATAATGAGAGAGGCATCCAAGAAGGATATACAAAGGAGGTGGCACTTGAGCTGAGTCCTGAAGAATGAATTGGACTTCTGTACATACAGGTGAGGTTCAAGGAACAGCATGGATAAATGCAAGGAGTTAGGACAATGCAGAATACTGGGTGTGTAGTGGTGAATGTGGGAAAAAATGAGGATATAAAGTAATAATAATAGTTAATATTTGTGAATCTCTTACTATACTTACTATATGCCAGGAACAGTGCTGAGAGTATATTTTAACGATTTTATTTATTTATTTTTAGAGAGAAGGGAAGAGACAGAAAAAGAGAAGGAGAGAAACATTGATGTGAGAAAGAAGCATTGATCAGTTGCCTCTCCCAGGCCCCCAATCAGGGACCTGGCCAACAACCCAGGCATGTGCCCTGTCTGGGAACTGAACCAGCAACTTTTCAGTCTACAAGTTGGTGCTCAATCCACTGAGCCACACCAGCCAGGGTAGAAAGTATATTTTATATTAAATTATTTAATCTTCGCAAACCCCTATGAATTAGGTGAATATTATTATCTTCATCATTCCCACTTGACAGTTCAGAAACTGAAGCCTAGGAAATTTAATTAACTTGTTCAAGAGCTCACAACTAGTAAGTGGCAGAGCCAATATTCAAATCCAGGAAATTTGTATCCAGACCAAACTTATGTTCAGAACCTCTATATAACACTACCTTTCAACAAAGGCTGGGATAAGACCATGAAGGGCTTTGAATGCCAGAATAAGATCTTGTCCTCTGTTTGATTCTCAGGTCTAGAATGCACTAGGTGAGTGACCTAGGGCAAGTTACTTATCTGAACTCTAATTTCTAAATTTGTAAAGTGGAGATAATATAAAATATTCTGGAGATCAAATATGATATAAAGCACTATGGATTGGCTTGTAATGGATACTTAGTAAATGTAGCTGCCATTTTTCATAGTAGAATTAGTATGAAATGGGGGCCATTCCAAAGAAAAGAAATACAATTAAGTTTTTTGGTATTGTTGGAATATGGACTGTGATGATACATGGTGATGAGTCTGGGAAAGAAATGCAAGGACCAGCTTGTGAAAGACTTTAAATATGACTCTGAAGCATTTCACTTTTATTCTGTAAGTGCCAAGGGATACATTAAGCAGAGTAAATTTTGAAAGGGCATGTGTGAAAGGTGTAAGGGAAAACACATAGTCACAAATAAACAACCAGAAACCACCTGCTTTCTATCTGACCTTGAGCCAAATACTATAAAGCATATGGAGATAAAGCCCCTGGATTCTATCCAAAAGGGGTGATAAGGCTGGAATCCAGTACTGGTTCACTAAAACCAAGCAATGTCATAGGAATACAAAGTGGTAAAACCACTTTGTAAGATACTATGACAGTTTATTAAAAGTTAAATATACAGTTACTATATCACCCACTTCTCTTTATTTACCTATAGGCTTAAAAGTGTCTGTTCACTCAAACACTTGTACATGAATGTTGATTGATAGTATCCCTATTCAAAATCACCAAAACCTGGAAATGACCCAAATGTCCACCAACAGTTGGGTGGATAAACTATGATATATCCATACCATGGAATACTACACAGGAATAAAAAAAAAAGAAACAATCACTAATAAAAGTGACAGCATGAATGGATTTGCAAATGAATTTTGCTAAGTAAAAGAAGCCAGGGACAAAAGACTACATACTATATGGTTCCATTTACGTGACATTCTAGTAAAATCAAAACTATAACACCCTGGCTGGTGTAGCTCAATGGATTGAGTGCTAGCCTGTGAACCAAAGGGTTGTTGGTTCGATTCCCAGTCAGGGCACATGCCTGGGTTGTGGGCCAGGTCCCCAGTAGGGGGATTGTGAGAGGCAAGCACACATTGATGTTTCTCTCCCTCTCTTTCTCCTTCCCTTCCCCTCTCTCTAAAAATAAATAAAATCTTTTAAAAATCTATAAGAACAGAGAACAGATAAGTTGTTGCCAGGATTTGGGGGTGAAGGAGAGTATAACTAGGACGGAACAGTGTAAAAACATAATTTGGAGTTATTGAAACCAAGATTTATCTCACTGTGGTAATGGTTACATGAATCTATGCAAATAAAATTTCCAATGATAGCCACAAAATTATGCAATATTAATTGTGTTTTCTCCTTTGACAGGGTTACTAGACTGATAGCACACAGGGAGACACTGACCAACACCTACTGAAATCAAGTTATGCAAAGTTGTGATATCATTGTGAACTGTTGGGTGAATTTGTGACTGACCAACTGATATCAGTGAGGGCTAATTAATGTGGAGGTCTGTAATTGAGTGCCACCCGGAAGATTCACATCTTTAGCTCTATTCTACTTTATATATTTGTATCAGTAACTTAGATGTAGACATACACTGTTCAAATTTATGAATGATATTAGGCTAGATGGTATAGTTAATCAGGATCTTCAAAAAACTGCACATTTATTTCTGCAGTTTGGAACAAAGTGGCATTTAGAGGGAAATATGAAATCCCTGTATAAGTACAAGGTTGACCATACAAAAGGGAGGCAGAATATATAGGGTAGGCCTAGGAGGATTCTGTGATGGGTATGTCAATATCAGATAGCATTCAGAGTCTGTCTCTCTTGAACAGACCATCACCTAGTATATAAGCCAAGCTTTGGGCCTCCAATATTAAGAAGGTTGCAGGCACATTGACTTTTGTCCAGAGGGTAGAGGGCAAGATGGGGAGGGATGGAACCTAGGTCTTATAAGAGAAAATTGAAGGAGATAGGTGTGTTCTGCCTGGAGAAGGAAAGGGACTAAGACCTTGAAGGACCCTCACAGGGCAGAGGGAGCAAACCAGGTCTGAGAGACCCAGCTTGCCACATCAGAGCAAGAAGAAATTTCATCTTAGTATAAGAAAGAATTTTTTAGCCAGTTGATTAATGAATGGACTGCTTCAAGGGGTAGTAAATTTCTTGCCAGCAGAGCTGGGTGATCAGAAGCTGCTTCAGTATTAGTGTGAAGCCAGATTTCTACATTGACTAAAATAATTGTTTTCAAACTTGAGGGTGTAATGCATCTGTATCACTGGAGAGCTAGACATAGATTCAGATTTCTGAGTCTCCAGGTTGAGGTTCTAATTCAGGAGGTTTTGGGGGAGGTCTGGGAATGTACATCTTTAACAAATGCCCCTCAGAGATTTTAAACTCACTCTGGGCAACAGTCTCCTGAGAGGTGGCTGATTTATGCTTACTGAGGTCAGCCATGAGGAGGGGAAAGAGCACTGGATTGGTAGTCAGGTGGGCTGAGCTGCTCTCCTGGCTCTTTGCCCATAAAATAGTATGCAAGTCCATTCCTCTCTTGGGTCCCAGTGTGTATCATGTTGAATGTCCTTCTAACTTCTTTATTTTAATTTTTTTCTGATTCTGAAATTTTTTTAATTTAAATATTTTATTGCTTATACTGTTACAGTTGTTCCAATTTCCCCTCTTGCCCCCCTCCACCCATCCTGATCCCCACATCCACAGTCAATCCCCACACCATTGTCTGTGTCTATGGGTCCTTCATATATGTTCTTTGACTAATCCCTTCACCTTCTTTCAACTAGTCCCCACCTCCCCCACCCTTCTTACAACTGTCAGTCTGTTTCATGTATCTATGCCTATGGTTCTACTTTGCTCATTAGTTTATTTTGTTAATTAGATTTCACTTATAAGTGAGATCATATGATATTCATCTTTCACCAATTGGCTTATGGAACTGGAGACTTGTAAGTGAAATGACTTATTTATTTTGTTATTTTTATTTATTTAATTTATTGGGGTGACATTGGTTAATTAAATTATATGGGTTTCAGGTGTACAATTCTGTAACACATCACCTGTATATTGTATTGTGTGTTCACCACCCCAACCCAAGTCTCCTTCCATCATCATTTATTCCTCCTATACCCTCTTCTACATACCTCCACACCCATTTTCCTTTGGTAATCAATATACTGTTGTCTGTGGAACTATCCTTTCTTCAAATAAAATCTTACACAAAACACCAATATTGAAAGCAAATGCTGAGCTGTCTGGTGCCTCTGTTTGCATGTGTGTAGATGAGGACTGTCTTGCCCACTCACCATGCCCCCCCACAAAGCCCCAGAAGCTCCTCTTTGAGGTTTGAAAGTCTCTGCTCTGGGATCTGCCAGATGTCTGGGTTATGATGAACAAGGGCCTTTGGGTTTTGTGACCCTCGTGCCTGAGTTCCTGTACCTTTCCCTGACCTGGTACCTGTATCCACCCCTGCCATCTCCTTCCATCATGCAAACACCACCAGCAAGTGAGAACTCTGCCCACATAAGGCCTCTGAGTCAGGTTCTGTCTTCTCCCCTTACCAGGCTACCGATAACTCACTCCATCCTAGCAGTTCCCCCACAGACCCTGCCTGTTTCATCCCTTAGTCTCTAGTTCCAAGCGTATCCTTGTCCAGCCTGCTTTTGTGGGGCCATGGCAGGGTGAGTACTAAAAAACAGCTTCAGACAATGCTTTGGAAAGCTTCCTCCAAATCTATTGGTCTAGGCTTTAGTTCCCCAAATTGCCTCTCAAGTCTGTCCTATCACCCCACTGCTTCAAATAGCTTCCTATGCAAGGCAGACCAAGAGCCATTGGTGATCAGCCCCTGCTCATTCCTCCAGCCTTATCTCCAGCTTCCTCCAAGTCATCAGATTTTGTTGCAGTCTGAGGACTGTCTGCACAGGGGTTGACTACATTCAACCTTCACAAAATTCAGTAAATAATTGTTTGTGCCTTAGAATTGTCTGCCTGAGCCTGGGTGATAACATTTGGAACCACAGAGTCTCTGGGAATAATAACAACTATCTTTTATTGAACCCCTCCTCTATGACAGCCAATTTCCTGTTCATTACCTTGTTTAATTCTCACATCAACCCTGTGAAGTCAGTACCATTAGTACTCTTCTTTTCCAGATGAGGAAACCCAGACTCAGCACAGTTAACCTGCTGAGCTGTAAATACAAAACTGGGGTTGTGGGCCCATGTTCTGGTAATCACAGAGGTGGTATTTTTAAACTTCCTGACATGTAGGAATAGATGGAAGCTACTCTGGCCATTCTAGAGGAAGAGATACAATGTCCTGGAGAAGTCCAATAGTTAGCTCCTTGTGATCTTGGGAACATGTCATCACTTTTTGAGTCCTATTCCTGCTTGGTGGCAAAGTTCTCCTCTGAGTTTCCACAAATCTACAAGATAGGAACCCCTTACTGCTCAGCTGGGCAGTGCCAGAAAACAGGGAATGGGTACCAATGGATGCAATGACTCTGGGATTTGCCATGGAAAACAACAGTCTCTGGACTGAGTGGTAGGTCAAATTCCCCCACAGTTCTCAAACTTACTTGAACATAACAGCATGCCATTGAAAGATGTACATGGAGGTTTCTAAGCCCCATCACTGAGATTCTGATCCAGGAGGTAGCCTTAAGACCCAGGAATCTTCATATGAAATACATTCCCTGAATGATTTGGATGTAGGATTTGCTGAACTGACTTTTCCTCAGAAGAGATTTATACCAAATAACTTTTCAAGTCTCATCCAGCTTTAAGGTTTCTACTATACTTTAGTATTAAGCTGCATGACATGGATGATAAGTCAAATCAGAAAGAGAGGTGAGAAGTATGAGTGCCAATAGTTATAAACTCATGATTAGTAATGGCTTCATGGGAGTGATCACACTTGTGTTAAGTCTTGAAATAGAGATGAAAATTGGATAGGTACAGAAGAGAAAGTGGTACTCTAGGCAAAAAGAACTGGTGGGAGCAAAGTCCCAAAGACAGGAATGACTATGGTTTATATGTGGTGGGATGAGTCAATTAAGGAACCCAGTTGGCCTCCTTGAAGAAAAAAAAAGAACAGAACTTTGGTAGAGAGGAGACAAACTAAAATAGGTATGTACACAATCCAGAGAACTTAGGTTTGGGAAACAAATGAAGTCCTTGTAAGCTCTAAGGATTGGAATACAAAGGGTCTAAATTAACATTTTTTAATGTTGTTGAAAATGTGTATCACTACTCAAAACGTATATGCACATGTATGTATGCATGTGTTTGTATGCATAATAGAAACCTAACTTTTCTGAAAACAATTATTTTTAAGGACCATTGTGATGTACTCTAATGTCATCTGTATTTGTGTGTGAATTATTTGCTATTGTGACTTATAAAAATGGTTGGGATTTCTGGCCAAGATAGAGATGTAGGTAGATATACTTTGCCTCCTCCCACAACCAAAAGAAGGGCAACAACAAATTTAAAATAAAAAAATTAAAATAATCAGAACTGCCAGAAAATCAAACTGTATGGAAGTCCTACAACCAAGGAGTTAAAGAAGAAACACATTCATCCAGACTGGTAGGAGGAGCACAGATGGGCAGCTGGGGTGAAGAGGTCTCATGGCAAGGTGGTGGTTGGAGGACCAGGTGGTCCCACATTCACATGTGGGTCAACTGGGAGGAACAACTGGAGAGCTAGAAAGACCACACAACCCAGAGTTCCAGTGCAGAAAAATAAAGCCTCAAAACCTCTGACTGTAAAAATCTGTGGGGGTTGCAATGGTGGGAGAAACTACCAGCCTCACAGGAGAGTTGGTTGGAGAGATCTACAAAGTCCTAGAATATACACAAAACAACCCACCTGGGAATCAGCACCAGATGGGCCCAATTTGCTTGTGGGTAGTGGGGGAGGTGACTGAAAGCTGGCAGAGAGCTGAGCAAGTGGCATTGTTCCCTTTAGGACCCCTCCCCTACATACAGCACTACAGCACAGCAATCTGGGTTGTTCCACCCTGGCAAATACCCAAAGCTCCACCCCTTACTATATAACAGGCATGCTGAGACCAAATATATATATAAATGAAAGAACAGATCAAACCTGCAAAAATAGGGCTAAGTGATGAAGAGATAGCCACCTATGAGATGCAAGGGATTACCAGTGTTTTGAACAGTGTTGCTCACAGAAATGGTTGAGTATGGTTACAACATAGAGGAAGAAGTGAAGGCTATGCAAAGTGAAATGAAGAGAAATGTACAGGGAACAGTGAAGGGAAGAAAACCTGGACTCAAATCAATGATTTGGACCAGAAGGAAGAAATAAACATTCAACCAGAACTGAATTAAGAAACAAGAATTCAAAAAAATGAGGAGAGGCTTAGGAACCTCCAGGACAACTTTAATCATTCCAATATCCGTATCATAGGGGTGCCAGAAAGAGAAGAACAAGAGCAAGAAATTGAAAATGTATTTGAACAAATAATGAAGGAAAACTTCCCCAGTCTGGCAAAGCAAATAGATTTCCAGGAAGTCCAGGAAGCCCAGAGAGTCCCAAAGAAGTTATACCCAAAAAGGGACACACCAAAGCACATCATCATTAAGTTACCCAAGATTAAAGATAAGGAGAGAATCTTAAAAGCAGCGAGAGAAAAGGACACCGTTACCTACAAAGGAGTTCCCATAAGACTGTCAGCTGATTTCTCCAAAGAAACCTTACAGGCAAGAAGGGGCTGGAAAGAAGTATTCCAAGTCGGGAAAGGCAAGGACCTACATCCAAGATTACTGTATCCAGCAAAGCTATCATTTAGAATGAAAGGGCAGATAAAGTGCTTTCCAGATAAGGTGTTCATCATCACCAAGGCCTTATTATATGAAATGTTAAAGGGACTTATCTAAGAAATAGAAGATCAAAAACTATGAACAATAAAATGACAACAAACTCATAACTATCATTAACTAAACCTAAAAAACAAAAACAAAAGCTAAGCAAACAACTATAACAGGAACAGAATCACAGAAATAGAGATCACATGGAGAGTTATCAATGCAGAGGGGGAGAGGGGAAGGAGAGAAGGATTGGTACAGGGAATAAGAAGCATAATTGATAGGCATAAAATAGACAGGAGGAGGTTCTTGCATACCCCTAACTGGGGACCCGGCCCGCAACTCAGGCATGTGCCCTGACTGGAAATCAAACCGGCGACCTTTCCATTCACAGGCTGGAGCTCAATCCATTGAGCCACACCAGGCAGGGCTAGACTATAAGATTTTTAAGGTCAGCTTTTATATCGTGTATTTCTGTATTCTTAGCAGGAATTATTTTTTGGATAAATATATAAATGACCACTGAAATGACCAGATAATGCTAATGCATATTCAAAAAATATTTTCAGACTCTAAGACATCTTCTTAACTCATTTGAGAAAAGCAGCACCAGCACCATGGTCACTCTAGGGTCAGTGATATCTCTTTTTTATTTTTAATTAAATTTATTGTGACGGCATTGGTTAATAATATTATAAATATTTCAGGTGTAGAACTTAATATTATAACATCTGTATACTCTATTGTTCAATATGATCCAGTAATTCTTCTTCTGGATATCTACCTCCACATTTTGAAAACATTTTATACAAAGATATATGCACCTCTCTGTTCATTGTAGCATTATTTGCAATACTTAAGACATGAAAACAACCTGAGTGTCCTTGGACAAATGAATAGCTAAATAAGATGTACATATATATAATGAAATACTACTCAGCTGTAAAAAGATGAAATACTGTCAGTGCTCTATTGAGGACTCTTTTCTTCAATTTGTTATTAACTCTGGAAGGAGTTTAAGTAGGGAAAAATCATACCCAAGGAGCACCTTCTCAAGCTAGATACCACAAGGCTTTAAAGTCCTTGGAATTGGAACTTGGCCCCTCTTCCCCAAATTATCCCAATCTAAAATCATTCCTACTAATATTCGAAGACTAGCAATTGGCAAGTATACTGATTTTCTTTAAAAATAGAAAGGTAAAGGTTAGATCCTGGAAACCTGGAACCAGGAAATTTTATGCAAATCAAAATTCTTGATTTTGTGGGAACTTAAAAAGAATGATCACCAAGAGCCCCCCACCTGAGTTCCCTAATATTAAGTCACTCAAAACTATTTTAATTTTATTTTGCGATGGTGTTTCTAGGCTGATAAATAAGGGGAGTGTCATTTATTTTAAAAAGTAACTTTAAAACTCAGGTTTATTGAAGTATAATTGGTATAAAATAACTGCACATATTTAATATGTATCATTTGATGAGTCTGGACATGAGCAAACAACTATGATACCATCACTTCAATCAAGGAAAAAGACATGATGACCACTTCCAGAGTTTCTTTGTGTCCCCCTTTATATACTTCTTTGTGTGTTTTATGGTAATACCAGTTAAGATCTACCCTTTACAAAATTTTGAAGTGCACAATACACTTTTCAACTATACACACTATGTTGTACAGCAGATCTCTAAAACTTATTCATCTTGCATAACTGAAACTTTATATATCCATTGAAAAACAACTCCCCATTTTCTCTTCACCCCAGCCCCTGACAACAACCATTCCATTCTCTGATTCTATAAATTTGACCATTTTATATACCCCATATAAGTGGAATCATGCAATATTTATCCTTCTGTGACTGGCTTGTTTCATTTTGCAATATATCCTCCAAGTTTACCATGTTGTTGCAAATTGTAAGACTTCCTTCTTTTCCAAAGCTGAACAATATTCCATTGTATGTATAGACCATATTTTTTTCATTCATCTGTTGATGGACACATTGGTTGTTTCCACATCTTGGCTAGTGGGAATAGTACTACAATAAACATTAGCAAGCAGATATATCCTCAAGGTCATGAATTGAATTATTGTGGATACACAGAAGTGAGAAGAGAGATTGCCAGATAATACAAGAGTTATATTAGTGATTTTTAAAAATTCCATAATGTTTTTCATAGCTACTGTACTATTTTACATTCCTATCTACAGTGCACAAGGGTTATAATTTCTGTACAACCCTGTAATCACTTTTATAATAATATAATATTATTCTTTGTCTTTAGTGATAATTTTTACTTAGAGTCTTTTTATCTGATATAAATACAGCCACACCTGATCAATTCTTGTTACAAGTTGCATAAAATATCATTTCCATCCCTCTGCTTTTCGCCTATGGCTGTTCTTAAATCTAAAGTGAGTCTTTTATAGACAGCATGTAGTTGTGTCTTTGGTTAATTATTTATTTAGCCACTCTATGCCTTTTTATTGGGCAGTTTAATCTACTTACGTTTAAACATGGTATGTAAAACTTTTAAATTTAAAATAAATGTTAAAAGACAAAAATATTAAGAACAAATAAAATTTGATAATGGATTCACAATTTAAAATGATGCAAATTATGAAGTCAAGAACACAAATTGTATAAAGGATCAAGTAAAAGTTTATAGATTTTGTATACAATTGAAGTTAAGTTGCTTTCAGCTTAAATAGACTGTTATAACTCCAAGATGATTTGTGTAAACCTTATGGTACCCTCACCAAAAAATATTTAAACGAAATGCAAGAAGAAAAAAGAGGTATACAAAAATTATCATTACAAAATACCAACAAAGCACAAAGAAAGGCAACAAAGAAGAATAAAAGAATAACAAAATAAAGAGGAAAAAATGAACAAAATGTTAATAGTAAACCTCTTCCCATCAATAACTACTCTCAATATAAATGGAATAAATTCTTTTTTTCTTTCTATTTAAAGATTTTATTTACTTATTCTAGACAGAGGGGAAGGGAGGGAGAAAGAGAGGAAGAGAAACGTCAATGTGTGGTTGCCTCTCACACACCCCCTACTGGAGACCTGACCTAGCCTGCAACCCCAGGCATGTGCCCTGACTGGGAATCTAACCAGTGACCCTTTGTTTCCCAGGACAGAGTTCAATCCACTGAGCCACACCAGCCAGCGCTGAATAAATTATTTAGTCAAGAGTCAGTGAGTGGCTGAATGTATAATAAAGCAAAATCCAACTATGAACTGTTTAAAGGAGACTCACTAAAAGAGATTTAAGGAGAAACAGGTTGAAAATGAAGGAAAGCAAAATGACATTCCATGAAAATTGTAAACAAATATTAGATAAAATAGACCTTAAGTCAAAATCTACCACAAGATATAAGTAAAAACATTATGTAATGATAAAAGTATCAATTAACCAGGAAGATACAGCAATTATAGATATATGAGCTGCCACCTTTTTGGTGAAATTTATTCCTAGGTATTTTTGGTGCAATTTAATTTGTTTTCCTTTTTTCTACTTTATTTTTTATTATTTAATGTATTACAGTTCCAATTTTTTTGCCTTTTGCCCCACTGCACCCAGCCCAACCCTCAGTCTACAGTCAGTCCATTCTCTGTTGTCCATGTTCATGATTCACTCATACATGTTCTTTGATTAGTGCCTTTCCCTTCTTCACGCCATTCCCCACCACCCTCCTCCCCTCCTACAGCTATCAACCTGTTCCATGTTTTCAGGTCTCTGGTTCTATTTTTCTCATTAGTTTCTTTTAATCATTAGATTGCAGTTATAAGTGAGATCATATATTTGCCTATTGCAGACTGGCTTATTTCACTTAGCATAATAGACTCCAGGTCCACCCACTTTGTCAGAAGAGGTGGGACTTCTTTCTTTCTTCTGTGTAGTATTCCATTGTGTAAATGTACCACAGTTTTTTTTAATCCACTTATCTACTTCTGGGCACTTGGGCTGTTCCTAGCACTTGGCTGTTATAAATTGCACTGCTGTGAACATTGGGGTGTATAGGTTCTTTTGAATTGGTGTTTCAGGATTTTAGGGTATATTCTCAGTGGTGAAATGATTGGGTCTTAAGAAAGTTCCATTTTTAGTTTTTTAAGGAAATTCCATACTATTTTCCACAGTGGCTGCACCAGTCCACATTCCCACCAACAGTGCATTAGGGTTCCCTTCTCTCCACAACCTTGTCAGCACTTGTTTGTTGATTTATTTATGGTGGCCATTCTGACAGGTGGGAGATGACACCTCATTGTGGTTTTAATTTGCATCTCTCTGATGATTAGTGACATTGAGCATCTTTTCATATGTCTATGGGCCATCTGTATGTCCTTCTTGGAGAAATGTCTATTCAGGTCCTTTGCCCACTTATTAATTGGGTTGTTTGTATTTCTGGTGTTGAGTGATATGAGTTCTTCATATATTTTGGAGATTAAACCCTTGTGCAATGTATTATTGGCAAGTATGTTCTCCCATACATTTGGCTCCCTTTTTATTTTGATGATGTTTTCCTTAGCCATGCAAAAACTTTTAAATTTGATGTAGTCCCATTTGTTTATATTTTCTTTTATTTCCCTTGCACTAGGATATATATCAGCAAAAATATTGCTACATGGGAGGTCTGAAATTTTACTGCCTGGTTTTTGCAAGGAGATTTATGGTATCACAACTTATATTTAAGTCCTTTATCCATTTTGAGTTTATTCTGGTGTATGGTGTAAGTTGGTGGTCCAGTTTCATTTTTTTTCATGTACCAGTCCAGTTCTTCCAACACCATTTGTTGAAGAGGTTATTTTTACTCCATTTCATGCTTCTGCCCCCTTTGTCAAATATTAATTGACCATAGAGACCTGGGTTTATTTCTGGGCACCTATTCTTCCACTGATCTACGTGTCTGTTCTTATGCCAGTACCAGACTGTCTTGATTACAGCAGCCCTGTAGCATAGTATAATACCAGGTATTGTGATTCTTCCTACATTGTTCTGTTTTCTCAGGATTGCTGAGGGTATTCAGTGTCATTTTTGATTCCATATAAATTTTTGGAATATTTGTTCCAGATCTGTGAGATATGCCATTAGTATTTTAATAGGAATTACATTGAATGTATAGACTGTTTTGGACATTTTAATGTTGTTAATTCTTCCAATCCATGAACACAGTATATGCTTCCACTCATCCTGCCTCTAGAGGAGGCTTCTATTGTTATAGGGCTGGTGGGACCCCTGGGTCTCCCCTGGGAGGCACTATTCAGTATTCTGGAAAAATTGTGGATGTGTTCTCCTGCCCCTGTGCCACCCATATTGGTCTATCCCAGCTTATTTCTGATAATGTATAGTTTCTGGTGAACTGTACATTAGTTGTCTGTTTCAAGGGAGGCGCCAATCTGTGTGAGAGGGTTGGCTCTTTCCTGCTTGGTGCTGATGGCAGCAATGTGTGAGAGCCAAGGCTGGGCAGGACCCTTATTTCCCCTAGTTGCACCAATTTTTGATCTCTCTGCCCTGCTGGCTTCAGTAGAAGAGGGCCTTACGAACCAGTGTATTTTTTCTCCCTGAAAGAAGTTCAAAATGGGCCCTTTTGGCATTTCTCTTCCTGTTTTGCTCCTGCAGACTTGCACCCTGCAGGGGGTTCTTGAGCCTGTCCTGCCTGTTTTTCAGAGCTTCCCCATTGGATGCAGTGCTTGCAATCCAGCAAGTAGTAGGCACTGGGTATGTCCTTCCCTTCCCAGGGGTTTGAACTCTGTCAGGAAGGGGATTATACCTGTCTGTAAATAATCTCGGATGCTCAACTCTTGCCTAATTCCAAGCCCACCACCATTGCAGTAGACACAGTCCCAAACTTTCCATTTTGTATAGCCCCTGGCTTGCTAGCTGGGCTGGGGCCCAGAAATCCCTTTGCTGTGCAACTTTCTGATCTCCCTGCCCAGATGTTCTCAGTGGGAGCAAATTGTGCTTTCAGTCTTGTCCCTTTCTTGCAGGGCAACTGCACACAGGGTCCCTGCCCCGCACACTTCAGCTCCCCTTTTAAAAAGTCTCTGTGATACTCCCACTATAGTACTGTGTCACTGTCAGGTTTTCCCACACACACCACCTCTCCAAAAAGCCAAAAGTCTTTCACAGTCATGGCTGGCTACAGTCTGCCTCCACCTGACCTGACTGAGGCCCCTGATCATTTTTGGAGATAGAGTCCCTCTCTCTATCTAGCACTCTCCCAGTTGGCATTTGGACATGCTGCTTGCTGTGTATGTGTAACCTGGATCTCCCTGACTCCATATATCCTCCCAAGTCACTCCTAGACAGGGTCTGGTGGTTTCCTGTGTGGGACTGGGGCCCACTGTCCTGGGAGGGAAGAGAGCCACAAAGCTGTGATTTCTGACTAGTCTCTCCACTGCTACAGGTGCCACACATGGGGTATTTTCCCTTAAACTTATAAAATCTCCTTACTGTCTGTTGTGAAGTATCTTCTGTACTCCTTGGCTTGAAAACTCCATATCAGCTAAGATTCTGTTGATTGTTCATGTTATTTGTCAGAAGATCAGCCAAGAATCTGAGCTGGGGGCCAAGAGCAAGTGAACTCCGCTTCTACCTACTTGGCCACCATCTTCAATTCCCCCTTGATGCAATTCTATTTTTTTGATTGTTGTTCAAGTACAGTTGTCTCCATTTTCACCCCCCCCACCACAACCCCATGCATCCCCACCTCCCACTCTTACACCTCGGACAAAGGCAATTTTGATGCAATTTTAAATGGGATTTTTTCTTACTTTTTATTTTGCATGGTTCATTATCACTGTATAGAAATGAAATCAATTTATGAATATTAATTTTGTATCTCGCTAGTTTAATGAATTTGTTTATCAATTCTGACAAGAGATAACAAATGCTGGCAAGGATGTGAAGAGAAGGGAACCCTTCTATTCTCAGTGGGATTGTAAATTGGTACAGCCAAAAAGTATGGAGGTACGTCAAAAACATAAAAATACAATTACTGTATGATCCAGTAATTCCACTTCTGGGAATATATCCAAAATAAAATAAAACACTATTTTGAAGAGATATCTCCATGTTGATGTTTATCACAGCATTATTTATAATAGCCAACACATGGAAACCACCTAAATGTCCACCAACAAAGTGACTTCTGGCCAAGATGGAGGTGTGGGTAGATAGCTTTGTCTCCTCCTACAACCCAAAGAAGGACAACAACAAATGTAAAGACAAAAAATAACCAGAACTCCCAGAAAATCAAACTGTATGGAAGACCGACTACCAAGAAGTTAAAGAAAAACATTCACCCAGACTGGTAGGGGGGGTAGAGACGGGCAGCCTGAGAGAAGGGGACATGTTGCAAGGTGGTAGCTGGGAGACCAGGCAGGCAAGGCAGCAGCTAGTAGACTGGGGTGGACAAGGTGGTGGTTAATGGACCAGGTGGACTGGGCAGTCCTACATTTGCATGTGGATAAACTGGGAGGAACAACCGGGGGGCCAGAGAGACCATGCAACCCAGAGTTTTGGCACAGGAAAAGGAAGCCTCAAAACCTCTGGCTGTAAAAATCTGTGGGAGTTGTGGCAGTGGGAGAAACTCTGACCCTCACAGGAGAGTTTGTTGGAGAGACCCACAGAGTCCTAGAGCATATACAAACCCACCCACCCAGGAATCAGCACCAGAAGGGCCCAATTTGCTTGTAGGTAGTGGGGAAAGTGACTGAAAGCTGGCCGAGAGCTGAGCGAGTAGCCTTGCTCCCTCTCTGAGCCCTCCTTCACATACAGTGTCACAATACAACAACAAGGGTGCCCCCCCCCCCAGCAAATACCTAAGACTCTGCCACTTACTACATAACAATTGTGCTGAGACAAAGAAATGTGGCCAAAATGAAAGAACACATCAAAACTCCAAAAATAGAACTAAGCGATGAAGAGATACCCAACCTATCAGATGCAGAGTTCAAAACACTGGTAATCAGGATGCTCACAGAAATGGTTGAGTATGGTTGCAACACAGAGGAAGAAGTGAAGGCTATGCAAAGTGAAATAAAGGAAAATGTACAGGGAACCAACAGTGACAGGAAGGAAACTGGGACTCAAATCAATGGTTTGTAGTAGAAGGAAGAAATAAACATTCAACCAGAACAGAATGAAGAAACAAGAATGCAAAAAAAAAAAAATGAGGAGAGGCTTAGGAAATTCTGGGACAACTTTAAACATTCCAACATCCAAATCATTGGGGTACCAGAAGGAGAAGAGGTAGAGCAAGACATGGAAAACTTATTTGAACAAATAATGAAGGAGAACTTCTGCAATCTGGTGAAGGAAATAGACTTCCAGGAAGTCCAAGAAGTTCAGAGAGTCCCAAAGAAGTTGGACCCAAGGAAGCACACACCAAGATACATCATCATTAAGTTACCCAAGATGAAAGATAAGGAGAGAATCTTAAAAGCAACAATAGGAATGGAGAGAGTTACCTACAAAAGAGTTCGCATAAGACTATCAGCTGACTTCTCAAAAGAAACCTTGCAGGGAAGAAGGGGCTGCAAAGTATTCAAAGTCATGAAAGGCAAGGACCTATGTCCAAGATTGCTCTATCCAGCAAAGCTTTCATTTAGAATGGAAGGGCAGATAAAGTGCTTCTTAAATAAGGTCAAGTTAAAGGAGTTCATCATCACCAAGCCCTTATTATATGAAATGTTAAAGGGATTTATGTAAGAAAAAGAAGATCAAAAATAGGAACAGTAAAAATGACAGCAAACTCACAGTTATTAACAACCACACCTAAAACCAAAACAAAAGAAAACTAAGCAAACAACTAGAACAGGAACAGAACCACAGAAATGGAGATCACATGGAGGGTTATCAGTGGGAAGGGGGAGAGGGAAGTGTGTGGGGAAAGGTACAGGGAATAAGGAGCATAAATGGTAGGCACAAAATAGACAGGGGGAGGTTAAGAATAGTATAGGAAATGGAGAAGCCAAAGGACTTATATGTACAACCCATGGATATGAACTAAGGGGGTGGGGGGATGCTGGTGGGAAGGGGAGTTCAGGGCAGATGGAAATAAAGGGGAGAAAAAAATGGGACAACTGTAATAGCATAATCAATAAAATATACTTTAATAAAACAAATAAAGTCTAAATATTGCAAATTTAAAAAAGTTAATAAATAAATGTCCATCGAAGGATGAATGGATAAAGAAGTTGTGACTATATATATTACATAATGGAATTTTATTCATTCATAGAAAGGAAATCCTGCCATTTGCTACAAAATGGACTGACATTAGGGGCATTATGTTAGGAAAATAAGTTTGGTCAGTATGGACATTTTAATTATGTTAATTCTTCCAATCTATGAACACAGTACAATGTATGAGATCTGTCCAGAGAACATCCAGCCATTGTGAATATAATGAGAATGGTTTGTGTGATATCGATGTAAACCTGGCAGCCAAGGGGAGTGGACTGTAATGTGCATGCATGAACAATGACGACTTCACTGTAACAGTCAGAGGGTGGTAGACACTATTGAGTGCGCATGTGTACTGTGTGGCTGTCACATTCAATATGACTGAGGGAGTAGAGCCATAATCCGTTTCAAGTTTCATGTTAAGCTTGAAGATTTGTGGAAACTATTCAGATGATTCAGAAGAGCATCTCTATGGGCAACTGGTGATTGGAAGCTTCATCATGACCATATGCCCACTCATGTATCCCACCTTGTGCAGATTTTTGTGGTGAAACATCAAATCACCCAGGTGACTCAGCCCCACCACAGCCCAGATTTGGTGCCCTGTGACTTCTGGCTTTTCCCAAAACTAAAATCACCTTTGAGAGGGAAGAAATTTCAGACCATTGATGAGATTCAGGAAAATATGATGGGGCAGCTGATGGTGATTTGGAGATCTGTGTGAGGCATCATTGTCCTACACACAGTGTTTCTTGTATCTTGTATCTTCTTCAGTAAATGTCCCTATTTCTCATATTTCATGGCTGGATACCTTTTGGACCGACTTCATATATGCTTGCATTTATTTATATAATCTTCAATTTCTTTCTTCAATGTCCTATAGTTTTCCAAGTTAATGTCTTTTACCTCCTTTGTTAAATTTATTCCTAGGTACCTTATTTTTGTTGTTGTTGTTGCAATAGTAAATAGGATTGTGTTCCTAGTTTCTCTTTCTGAAAGTTCATTATTGATGTTTAAAAACAGCCTGCTTACTTTTGATCTCTTCTTTAAATTTACAGAAAAAAATTGTTCTTTATGGTATTGTTTTGCACTTGTTTTGGGAAAATGTGAGTGGTTAACTAGGGACATCATTGTGCTTTATTTGAAAATTATGCAAAAGCTTTTATAGCTTCATGCCACCACTTGACAAAGTTTTATAACAACACACTGAGAAATAAGAAAGAATGCATTGCTAGATCAATAAAATATAATGTTCAGATATCCATGTTGTTTCTGGTCACAGTTTTCTTTTTTGACTGTTTCAGTGGTATCGACACTCATACAAATTCGCTTCCCAAAATAACACAGCTTTTAAGTTTAGATTTATGTTGTGGTTCTTGTATTACTAACATTTATGACATTATACTGAGCTTTAAAATGTATGTTACCATTTGTATTCCTACTTGTATTAGTTTCCTATTGCTACTGTAACAAATTATCATAATCTTGTTAGATTAAAAAAACACAAATTTAATATCTTACAGTTTTGGAGATCAGAAATCTGAAATGAGTCTTACTAGAGATTAAAATCAGAATAAGGTAGGGCAATTTTCTTTATGGAGCTTCTAGCAGAAAATCTGTTTCCTTGCCTCTCCTAGCTTGTAGAGACCACCCATATTCCTTGGGGTTCATAATCATCTTTCTCCATTTTCTTTTTTTTTTTCTGGTTATATTTTGTTTCCTTTTTTTCCTATTTATTATGTTCCAGTTAAAGGTGAGATCATATGGTATTTGTCCCTCACCGTCTGGCTTATTCCACTTAACATAATGCTCTCCAGTTCCATCCATGCTGTTGCAAAGGGTATAAGCTCCTTCTTTCTCTCTGTTGCGTAGAATTCCATTGTGTAAATATACCAAAAGAACCTGTGCACCCCAATGTTCATAGCAGCACAATTTACAATAGCCAAGTACTGGAAGCAACCTAAGTGCCCATCCATTTACTTTTTTTAAAGATTTTGCTTATTTATTTTTAGAGAGAAGGGAAGGGAAGGAGAGAGAAGGAGAGAAACCTTAATGTGTAGTTGCCTCTTGTACATCCCATACTGGGGACCTGGCCCACAACCCAGGCATGTGCCCTGACTGGGAATTGAAACAGCAACTCTTTGGTTCACAGACCCATGCTCAATCCACTGAGCCACACCACCCAGGGCTCTTTGTCCATTTTCAAAGCCAACAACATCAGGTCAAGTTCTTCTCACACTACCATATCTCTGGTCCTCCTTCTGACTCCATTTTCTGCTTGCAAAATGCTTGTGATTACATTGGACCCACCCATATAATCCAGGGTAATTTCTACATCTTAACATCAGCTGATTAACAACTTTAACTCCATATGAATCTTAAAATGCATTGACCTAATAAAAAGAAAAGGTATGGAAGAAAATATTTGGTTCTAAAGGAAGAACAAAAAATTATTTATTGTGGAACAGATATTCCAGGCCAATGCAGCAACATTCTCTGTGTAAGACTAACAATGGGAAAACCATTACAATTTTTTTTGCAGAGAGGTGGCATGATGATCTTTGTGTCATACAAAGTTTCTTGTGGAAGCAGTGTGGAGAGGGTCAAAAGCAGAAGCAGGGAGATTAGGCAAGATATTGTATTAACGGAGTAGAGTACTGATAAAGTTAGGAAGCTGAAGATACAGTGGTAGAGACTACAAATAAACTAATGCACATACAGTTAACTAATGTTTGACAAGGGAGTCAAAAATTATCAGTTGGGAAAAAGATAATCTCTTCAATAAATGTCATTGGAAAAACTGCATATTCATATGCAAAAGAATGAAACAGGACTACTATATTACCCAACTCATGAAAAATAATTTTAAATGGATTAAAGAATTAAATGTAACACCAGAAGCCATGAAACTCCCAGAAGAAACATAGGGGAAAAACTTCTGGACATTGCTCCTGGCAGCAAATTTTTGAATAGGACACCAAAAGCACAAGCAACAAAAGCAAAAACCAAGAAATGGGACTACACCAAACTACAAAGCTTCTACACAGAAAAAGAAATGATCAACAATATGAAAAGTAACCTACAGAATGAGAGAAAATATTTCAAATGCATCTATCCAAAATATATAAGGAACTCATACAAATGAACAACAAAAATATCTGATTGAAAATAGGTATAGAGCCTATACCTATTTATACCTATAGATAAACATTATTCCAAAGGAAATATACAAATGGTCAACAGGTACATGAAAAGTTACTCAACATTACAAATTATTAGGAAAGTATAAGTCAAAACTGTAATTATATATCACATCACATTTGTTAGACTGGCTACTATCAAAAAGACAAGAGAGGAGGGTTGGCAAGAATGGGGAAAAAAGAATGCTTGTACACTCTTGGTGAAAATATAAACTGGTGTAGTCATTATGGAAAATAGTATGGACGCTCAACAAAGAAATTAAAAAATATAACTACCATACAATCCAGCAGTTTCAATTCTGGTTATATAGCCAAAGTAAATAAATTGCTATGTTGAAAAGATATCTTCATCCCATATTTGTTACATCATTGTTTACAATAGTCAAGACATGAAAACTACCTAATGTCTGTAATGCATAAATGGAAAAAAGAAAGCGGATGTGGTAGGGCAAATAAGGACATGTTGGTCAAAGGGTATAAACTTCCAGATATAATTTCAATAATTTATGGGGATCTAATGTACAGTGTGGTGGCTATAGTGAACAGCTTAAAAGAGTCAATCTTGAACATTTGCCCTGAAAAGAGAAAAAAATGTTAGATATAGTCTGTACATGTCAAGTTAGAAGTTTGTGTCTTTCCTCTACTCTGGATAACCTGGAGGTAGTCTAGTGAGGGGAGAGATATATTATTAGTGCATGATGATAACCCTGAGATGGTAACTATACTTCCCTTTCTCCATCATAGGTGGCCAGCCTAAAGCAAACAAGAGTTTGGAGAAAAGAGAAATTTAATTTTGAATGATGTCAGAGTTTTTTATTATTGTACTGGAAAGGGCATATTAATTATTAAAGGAGATTATTCTCGTGACTGAAAGTGAACAAGGCTTTTTATTACCTAAGAATGAACAGATAAAGGTATGAAGTCTTCCCAAGATTTCCTCCAATACCAGGGAAGGAACTAACCTGGCACAATAGATTCAAATGAGCAGTTGGGGGAAAGAATTAGGCTGTTTTCAGGCTGCACTATGATAGTCTTACTTGCCCAACATAATGAACATTTTTGGAAACTGTAGATATCATAAAACACAAAGACAACATCAAAAAGGTAAATTTAACAAATATAAGTAATATAGTTGTTTAAAGACATTGGCAATTTTTAAATACTGCTTTCATGAACAGATTCTGTTCTCTCTCCTTGAATCTGGGAGGGACCTCTGTAACCACTGTGATTAGTGGAATATGTTGGAAATCATACTGTATAAGTATCCATTCTCAGTCCTTAAGCAACTAGCAGATTCCACTTACTGTCTCTTTGATGTCTTGGCCTTGGAAACTTGAGATGCCTTGTGTATTAGTTCCCTACGTTTCCTGTAACAAAATATCATAAACTGGGTGACTTTGAAGAAAGAGAAATTTATTTTCTCTCAGTTCTTATTTTTTAATTTTTATTGAACTTATTGAGGGTGACATTGGTTAATAAAATTATGTAGGTTTCAGGTGTACAATCCTTTTTTTTATGCTACATCTTTATTTTTTTATTTTTATTTATTTTTTATTTTAAATTTTTATTGTTATTCAGTTAAAGTTGTCTGCATTTTCTCCCCATCCCTCCACCCCACCCCAGGTGAACCCACCTCCCTCCCCCCTCTCCACCCTCCCCCTTGGTTTTGTCCATGTGTCCTTTATAGTAGTTCCTGTAATCCCCTCTACCCACTGTCCCCGCCCCCACCCCCCACCCCCGCCCTGGCTATTGTTAAATTGTTCTTAACTTCAATGTCTCTGGTTATATTTTGTTTGCTTTTTTCTTCTATTGCTTATGTTCCAGTTAAAGGTGAGATCATATGGTACTTGTCCCTCACTTCCTGGCTTATTTCACTTAGCATAATGCTCCCCAGTTTCATGCATGCTGTTGCAAAGGGTATAAGCTCCTTCTTTCTCTCTGCTGCGTAGAATTCCATTGTGTAAATATACCATAGTTTTTGGATCCACTCGTTTGCTGATGGGCACTTCGGTTGCTTCCAGTACTTGGCTATTGTAAATTGTGCTGCTATGAACATTGGGGTGTACAGATTCTTTTGGATTGGTGTTTCAGTGTTCTTAGGGTATAATCCCAGCAGCGGAATTACTGGGTCAAAGGGCAGTTCCATTTTTAGTTTTCTGAGGAAATTCCATATTGTTTTCCACAGTGGCCTCACCAGTCTGCATTCCCACCAACAGTGCACGAGGGTTCCCTTTTCTCCACATCCTCTCCAACATTTGTTTGTGGATTTGTTTATGTTGGCCATTCTGACTGGTGTGAGATGATACCTCAGTGTGGTTTTAATTTGCATCTCTCTGATGGGTAGTGATGCTGAGCATCTTTTCCTATGTCTCTGGGCCCTCTGTATGTCTTCCTTGGAGAAGTGTCTGTTCAAGTCCTTTGCCCATTTTTTAATTGGGTTGTTTGTCTTCCTGGAGTGGAGTCGTGTGAGTTCTTTATATATTTTGGAGATCAGGCCCTTGTCTGAGGTATCATTGGCAAATATGTTTTCCCATACTGTTGGTTCTCTTTGTAATTTGGTGCTGTTTTCTTTAGCCCTGCAGAAGCTTTTTATTTTGATGAGGTCCCATTTGTTTATTCTTTCCTTTATGTCCCTTGCTTTAGGGGATGTGTCTGTGAGGATGTTGCTGCGTGGAATGTCTGAGATTTTCCTGCCAATGTTTTCCTCAAGGACTTTTATGGTGTTACAACTTATATTTAAGTCTTTTATCCATCTTGAGTTTATTTTCGTGTATGGCGTAAGTTGGTGATCGAGTTTCATTTTTTTCTATGTAGCTGTCCAGATCTCCCAACACCATCTGTTGCAGAGGCTGTTTTTGCTCCATTTTATGTTCCTGCCTCCTTTGTCAAATATTAATTGATCGTATAGACTTGAGTTTATTTCTGGGCTCTCTATTCTGTTCCATTGGTCTATGTGCCTGTTTTGATGCCAGTACCAGGCTGTTTTGATTACAGTGGCCTTGTAATACAGTTTGATATCAGGTATTGTGATCCCTCCTGCTTTGTTCTTCTTTCTCAAAATTGCTGCAGCTATTCGAGGTCGTTTATGGTTCTATATGAATTTCTGCAATGTTTGTTCTATATCTGTGAAATATCTCATGGGTACTCTAATAGGGATTGCATTGAATCTATAAATTGCTTTGGGTAGTATGGCCATTTTGATGATGTTAATTCTTCCAATCCATGAGCATGGTACATGCTTCCATTTGTTTGTGTCTTCCTTCATTTCTTTGTTCAATGTTGTGTAGTTTTCTGAGTACAGGTCTTTTACCTCCTTGGTTAGGTTTATTCCTAGGTACTTTATTTTTCTTGTTGCTATATCGAATGGGATTTTTTTCCTGATTTCTGTTTCTGCAGTTTCCTTGCTGGTGTACAGGAATGCCTTTGATTTCTGGGTATTGACTCTGTATCCAGCTATTTTGCCAAATTCATTTATTAGGTCGAGTAGTTTTTGAGTGGAGTCTAAAGGGTTTTCCATGTACACTATCATGTCGTCTGCAAACAGTGACAGTTTCATTTCCTCCTTTCCAATTTGGATGCCTTTTATTGCTTTTTCTTGTCTGATTGCTGTGGCTAGGACTTCCAATACTATGTTGAATAGGAGTGGTGAGAGAGGGCATCCTTGTCTTGTTCCTGATCTTAGTGGGAAAGCTCTAAGTTTTTGTCCATTGAGTGTGATTTTGGCTGTAGGTCTCTCATATATGGCCTTAATTATGTTGAGGACTGCTCCCTTTATTCCCACTTTGCTGAGTGTTTTTATCAGAAATGGGTGCTGCATCTTATCGAACGCTTTTTCCGCATCTATTGATATGATCATGTGATTTTTGTCTTTGCTGTTGTTGATGTGATGTATTATGTTTATTGATTTGCGAATATTGTACCATCCTTGCATCCCTGGGATGAATCCCACTTGGTCATGGTGGATGATCTTTTTAATATATTGCTGGATGCAGTTTGCTAATATTTTGTTGAGAATTTTAGCGTCTATGTTCATCAGCGATATTGGCCTGAAGTTTTCTTTCTTCGTTGTGTCTTTCTCTGGTTTTGGGATTAGGATGATGCTGGCTTCCTAAAACGAGTTTGGGAGCCTTCCATCAGTTTGGAGTTTTTCGAATAGTCTGTGAAGGATAGGGGTTAGTTCTTCCTTAAATGCTTTGTAGAAATCTCCTGTGAAACCATCTGGTCCAGGGCTTTTGTGTGATGGGAGTTTCTTGATGACTGCTTCAATTTCCTTTGCTGTTATTGGTCTGTTCAGGTTTTCTGCTTCTTCTTCATTCAGTTTTGGAAGATTATATTTTTCTAGAAATGTGTCCATTTCATCTAGGTTTTCAAATTTCTTAGCATACCGGTCTTCATAATAATTTCTTACGATCCTTTGTATTTCTGTGGTATCAGTTGTAATCTCTCCACTTTCATTTCTAATTCTGTTTATTTGGATCCTCTCTCTTTTCTTCTTGATGAGCCTACTGAAAGGCTTGTCGATTTTGTTTATCTTTTCAAAGAACCAGCTCCTGGATTCATTGATCCTTACAATTGTGCTTTTAGTCTCTATGTCATTTAGTTCTGCTCTGATCTTGCTTATTTCCTTCCTTCTGCTTGCTCTGGGCTGTCTTTGTTGTTGTTCCTCCAGTTCTTGTAGGCATAGGGTTAGGTTGTTTGTTTGAACTGTTTCTACCTTCTTAAGGTAGGCCTGTATTGCTATGAACTTCCCTCTCAGGACTGCCTTTGCTGTGTCCCATAGGTTTTGGGTTGTTGTGAGTTCGTTTTCATTTGTTTCCAGGAAGTTTTTGATTTCTTCCCTAATCTCGTTCTTGACCCATTCATTGTTTAATAACATGCTATTCAGTCTCCATGATTTTGAGTGTTTTGGGTTTTTTCCTTTGGGGTTGGTTTCTAGTTTCAGACCCTTGTGGTCAGAGAAGATGCTTGATATGATTTCAATTTTCTTGAATTTGTTGAGGCTTGCTTTGTGTCCTATCATGTGGTCTATCTTTGAAAAAGTTCCATGGACACTTGAAAAGAATGTGTATTTTGCTTCTTTGGGATGAAAAGCTCTGTATATATCAGTTAAGTCCATTTCCTCTAGGGTATTGTTAAGTGACACAATATCTTTGTTGATCTTTTGTTTGGAAGACCTGTCCATTTTTGATAGTGGGGTGTTAAAATCCCCTACTATAATTGTGTTGCTGTCAATATCTTTCTTGAAATCCTCCAAGATTTTCTTTATGTATTTGGGTGCTGCTATGTTGGGTGCATATATATTTACAATGTTTATGTCTTCTCGGTGGATTCTTCCTTTGAGTATTATGAAGTGACCTTCTGGGTCTCTCTCTATGGCCCTTCTTTGGAAGTCTATTTTGTCTGATATGAGTATTGCTACCCCTGCTTTTTTTTCCTTTCCGTTTGCTTGGAAAATTTGTTTCCAGCCCTTCACTTTCAGTCTGTGTAAGTCTTTTGTCCTGAGATGGGTCTCTTGTAGGCAGCATATGTGTGGGTCATGTTTTCTTATCCATTCAGCTGTTCTATGTCTTTTGATTGGAGCATTTAATCCATTTACGTTTAAGTTTATTATCGATAGGTAGTTATTCATTGCCATTATTTCCTACCTGTGTTCCTCTGTCTTTCTCTTTTCCTTCCTTTCCTTAAAGCAGTCCCTTTAGCATCTCTTGCAGAGCTGGTTTGGTGGAGCTGTATTCTTTAGACTTCTTTTGTCTGGGAAACTCTTTATTTGGTCTTCTATCTTGATCGAGATCCTTGCTGGGTAAAGTAGTCTTGGTTGCAGGCCTCTGGTTCTCATTACTTGGAATATTTTTTGCCATTCTCTTGTGGCTTGGAGCGTTTCCATTGAGAAGTCAGTTGCTAAGCTTATTGGGGCTCCCTTGTATGTTACTTCCTTTTTCTACCTTGCTGCCTTTAAGATCCTCTCTTTGTCTTGGAAATTTACCATTTTAATTATGATTTGTCTTGCAGTGGGTCTCTTTGGGTTCCTCTTGCTTGGGACTCTCTGTGATTCCTGGATTTGGGTGACTTTTTCTCTCCTCAGATTAGGGAAATTTTCCATCATTACTTTTTCAAACAGGTTTTCTATCCCTTGCTCTTCTTCTTCTCCTTCTGGTATTCCTATTATATGGATATTGTTACGTTTCACGTTGTCCTGCATTTCCCTTATTGCCTCTTCATTCTTTCTGAGCCTCTTTTCCTTTTCTTGCTCCTTCTGGGTGTTTTTTTATACTTTGTCCTCCAGCTCGCTGATCCGATCCTCTGCTTCATCAAGTCTGCTTTTCATTCCTTCTACTGTGTTCTTCAATTCAGAAATTGTATTCTTCATTTCCTCTTGGCTCTTGTTGATATTTTCTTTTTCCTTTTTCATGTTGATATAGTTTGCAGTGAGTTCATTGTAGTTTCCTTGTAGTTTCTGGTAGTTCTCTTTGAGCTCAGAGAGCTCAGTGAGCTTCCTGATGACCATTACCTTGAACTCAGTATCTGATAGTTGACTTGCCTCTTTTTCGGTTAGTATTCTTTCTGAGACTTCCTCCTTTCCTTTCATTTGGGAATTGTTTCTTTGTCTTCCCATTGTTGTGAGGCTCTTCTTGTTGGCCTCTGCTTCTTAAATTGCTTTGTTCTGACTCCCTGGGTTTATGATATGAACTTCTATGGTAGAATGCCAATGGGATTCAGTGGTGCTGTCTCCTTACTCTCCTGTGCTCACTGGTCTTGAGCTGACATTTATGTGTTTAACACGGTCTAACTCTAGTCTTTTCAGCACTCCCGGTTTTGTTGTCTCACCTGTGGGAAAAAGAGAAAAAGGGGGGGAGAAAGAAAAGGAAAAAAAAAAAAAGAAAAAGAAAAAAGAAAAAAAAAACAAATGGAAAAAAAAACAAACATGGGAAGGAGGGAACAAGGAAATAGGAAAGGAGGAAAGGAAGGAAGGAGGGAAGAAGGAATAAAGAAAGATCGGAGGCAAGATAAGAAGGAATTTTAACAAAAATTAAAACATAGAAATAGATAAAAGAAGGCAGGAAGAAGACATAAAAATGGTAAAGGATGGGAGGAAGAAGGAATGAGAAAAAAAGAGAGAGAGAGAGGAAGAAGGAATTCAGGGGGAAAGGAAAAAAAAAAATCTTCTGCTGGCTTTAAACCGGTCAGGTTAGTTCTGCTGGTGTCCTGTCTGTGGAACGGGAGGGGGTGGTTGGAAGGATTGGTTTCACTTTTCTCCCTTCCTGGGTCACACTCTTCGCTGTTGTTCAGCCTGCAGACTCTCCTCTCACTGCAGCTCACCTCTACTGGGTGTTCTGCCTTTGTCCTAGAGAGCTAGTAGGCCCTGCATGGTGCGCACTTGTTAGGTAGGCGTTGTAGGTGTGGTCCCTGGCAGCCAATCAGGCCGTTGCTCAGCCAATCCCGCAGCTTTGTTCTTGGGACACGCAAGCGGCGGCTCCAGCCGCTTTGGCTTGGGACGGCTGGCGTGCAGGTGGCAGATTCAGCCGCCTTGGGGTTAGGACACTCGCCAGCAGCTTTGTGCTTGGAAAACGCGCATCCAGCTGGCCCTGCGCTTGGTGAGCGCGCAGCCCGCCGAGCCAGAGGCTCTATGCTTGGGGGCCCGATCCAGCTGCCCTGGGCTTGAGTCTCTCGGGCAGGCGAGGCCGCCCTGGGACTGAATCACGCGGCACTCGGTTTTTGGGCCTGTGGGTGGAGCAGCTAGCCTTTGCTCCAAATGATCTCGGAGGTTTCAGGTGTGGGCGCCCCTCCGGGGTTTCAAGTATGGGCCCCGTTCGCTAATCTGCGCGCGCGACCGGACCTCAGGTGAGCACCGTGACTCCGGTGCTGCTTATCCCACGTTCGCAGTCCAGGGGCGGAGGGGGGAGGGGTGCCAGGGGCCTTGGCTGCTACCGAGAGTTCTCTAACTAGCCCCTGAGTGTCTCTATTTTCTTTTTCTTTTTGAGAAATTCCTCCTTTTCAAGCCCCCCTGGTCCAATCAAGCACCTGGCTGCTCACAGCGCAGCCTGGCCCTCTCCCAAGACTCCTGCAGCAGCCCCTGCGCCAGGGCTGGCGCTTCTGCCGCCCTTGTACCGCGCGGTCCCGGGTCCCGTGGACCTTATTGTCCTTGAGCACTCTTCTTACCATCAGATCTTTCAATGTCCTCTATCTTTGGTCTCTGATCTTCGTATATGCTGGAATACTGTTGGCTGTTCGCTCTGCTCCTCAGATCAGCTAGGTATTTCCCTGGCGCTGAGGGGAAGTGGACTCCGCTCCCACCTATGTTGCCACCATCTTCCAGAACCATGTGTCCTTTATAGTAGCTCCTGTAAACCCCTCTCCCCACTGTCCCCTTCCCCCTCCCCTCTGGCTATTGTTACATTGTTCTTAATTTCAATGTCTCTGGTTATATTTTGTTTGCTTTTTTCTTTTGTCAGGTATACAATTCTATAATATACCATCTGTTTATTGTATTGCGTATTCACCACCCAAATCAGGTCTCCTCCTATCACCATTTACTCCTCCTTTACATTCTCCTACCTTCCCCACCCCCTTTCCCTATGGTATAACCATATTGTTGTCTGTGCCCATGAATTTTGGGGGGGCTTAATACCTTCATCTTTCTCACCCAGACCCCTACCCCCCTCCCATCTGGTAACCATCAGTCTGTTCTCTGTATCTACAAGTTAGTTTCTGTTTTGTTTGTTTGTTTTGTTCATTATATTCTGAAGGCTGGAAATCCCCAGTCAATCTATTGACCAGGCCATTCTCTTTCTGAAGGTTCTAGGGTTGAATATGTTTCATGAGTTTCTGGTGTTGCAGGAGATCTTTGGCACTCCTTGGCTTGTAAATGCATCACTTTACTCTCTTCTTACTTCATAACATGGAGTCATTTCTGTGTGTCTATGTTATTCTGTCTCTGCTCCTCTTTTTATAAAGGCAACAATCATATTAGAATAGGGCCCGCTGTAATTCAGTATGACCTTATCTTAACTATTTATATCTGAAACTACCCTATTTCCAAATAAAGTCACATTTGGAAGCCCCTGGGATTAGAAATTTGATATAACTTTTGGGGGGACAAAATTCAACTTATACTATAACAAACTATAAGAACTTAATCTATATTAAGAACACATTGAGATTTCTGGGGAAATCATAAATAAACTTAAATGTTAAGTTTGTGAAAATTATATGAATAAATTATACCCTTAATTTTTTTTCCTCTGAAGCCATCATACTGCACATGGAATGCTTAGTAGAATTCTCTAAGCAATACATGGTCAGTGAACCATTATAAAGATGAAGCCACACAGTCCTCACAAAGGAATAGAGTAGCTCAAGGTTTTATATATCAGTTAATGGCTGAGATGATTATAAAAGTCTTCTGACTCCTGAACAAAAGGTCAAATTTGCCATACCTATAGAGCCATATATTTGAGATTTTCCAGTTGATTTTGAAAATAATGACATCCTTTGTTATAATATGGCCTTTTTTCAGTTCATATGGTAAACTTTATTGAGTAAAGAATAACAATAAAAATTAAAAAAAAGAACTACCAAATATGTATTCTGTGAATAAGCTCTTAATGAACAGAAATGAATGAATTAGTATTAACTTAAGTCATTTAAAAGTTTTTCTTACATAGTATTGTTGCAACCAAACCTGAAGAACTAAACAATTTCATCATATTCACAAAATGAAAAACTTATGGTGTATTCCTTCAAACTTCATCCTCTTCCAGTGAATTACCATCTCTCTGAATGGTACTATCAAAACATGGAACTTAACATTGTTATCTCCCTCATTATTTGCCACACTTCCTTTCAATCCATGAAGTAGTCCTCTCAAGTTTATCATATACAGAGAGATAGAGATGGGGGGGGCTAATCTCTCTGTTCATCAATATATCCTTCTCTTAGTCTCCACAGGTTTGCAAAACAAAATAGCATAAACTAGGTATTTAAACAACAGAACTTTATTTATCACAGTTATGGAAGCTGTAAAGTCCAAGATCAAGATGCCACCAGAATAGGTTTCATTCAGAGGCCTCGTCTCTTGGCTTATATGGAGCTGCCATCTCACTGTGTATTCACAGGTCCTCTTATCTGTGCATGTTGGGAAGGAAGAGAGAGAAAAAACTCTCTGGAATATCTTCTTATAAGGCCACTAATCCAATCATGAGGGTTTACTTATGACCTCATATAACTTTGATTACCTCTCAAAGTCCCCATGTTTAACTACTATCACATTGTGGAGGGAAGGGCTTCAACATATAAATTTGGAGGATGGTAGACATAAACATTCAGTCCATAACAATACCCATCAGTCATAACCTGTGTCTGGCACACATTAGCCCTCAATAATTATATGTTTTAAGAATAAATAAACATAGAGTGGGGGTTCCAGCCAAGATGGAGCCATAGGTAGAAACCCTTCACTTCCTCTCACAACCACAAGGAGGATAACAACCAATCTAAAATCAATAAACAACCAGAAATGCCAGAAAATCAAACTGCATGGAACTCCCAAAGCCAGGGAATTAAAGAAAAAATCAACCAGAACAACCAGACCAGAGCACCAAGACAAAGAAATATGGCCCAAATCAAAGAACAAAGCAAAACTTCAGAAAGAGAGCTAAGCGATGAGGAGATAGCCAACCTATCTGATGAAGAATTCAAAGCCCTGGTAATCAAAATGCTCACAGAACTGATTGAGCTTGGTCAAAAAAATGAAAAAAAAATGAATGAAAGATACCCAAAATGAAATAAAGCAAAATATTCAGGGAACCAACAGTGACAGGAAGGAAACCAGGACTCAAAGGAACAATTTGGAACAAAAGGGAAAAATAAACATCCAACCAGAACAGAATTCAAAGAAGTGAAGAGAGACTTACGAACCTCTGGGACAACCTGAAACTTTCCAATATCCAAATTATAGGGGTGCCAGAAGGAGAAGAACAACAGCAAGAAATTGAAAACTTATTTGAACAAATAATGAAGGAAAACTTCCCCAATCTGGCAAAGGAAATAGATTTCCAGGAAGTCCAGGAAGCCCAGAGAGTCCCAAAGAAGTTGTACCCAAAGAGGGACACACCAAGGCACATCATCATTAAGTTACCCAAGATTAAAGATAAGGAGAGAATCTTAAAAGCAGCAAGAGAAAATGAGAGAGTTATCTACAAAGGAGTTCCCATTAGACTATCAACTGATTTCTCCAAAGAAACCTTTCGGGCAAGAAGAGACTGAAAAGAAGTATTCCAAGTCATGAAAGGCAAGGACCTACATCCAAGATTTCTCTATCCAGCAAAGCTATCATTTAACATGGAAAGGCAGATAAAGTGCTTCCCAGATAAGGTCAAGTTAACGGAGTTCATCATCATCAAGCCCTTATTATATGAAATGTTAAATGGATTTATTTGAGAAAAAGAAAATCAAAACTGTGTACAGTAAAATGACAACAAACTCACAACTATCAACAAATGAACCTAAAAGAAAAAAAAACAATGAAAACAAGAAGTAAGCAAACAACTAGAACAGGAACAGAATCAGAGAAATGGACATCACACGGAGGGATTTCAGTGGAGAGGGGGAAGGGAGGAATAAGGGGGAAAAGGTACAGGGAAGAAGAAGCATAATTAGTAGGCTTAAAATAGACAGGGAGAGATAAAAAATGGCATGGGAAACAGAGGACTCAAAGAACTTATATGTACAACCCATGGACATGAACTAAGGGGGTGGAATGCTGGAGGGTTGGGGGTACAGGGCACAGAAGGGATAAAGGGGGGAAAGTTGGGAAAACTGTAATAGCATAATCAATCAAAATACTTTTAAAAAAGAATAAATAAATGTAAATTTATTTCTGGCATGAGTACCTGAGGAGCTCTGTTGGCTTGCTCTCCAGTGAAATTGGTGACAACAGTAAAAACACACACACATAAAAACAATTTAAACACCCCAACCATTTAAAGCCTCTGGGGATAGTCATAAGGGAAAACACCAAATAAGTAAACATCTATTCAAGGAAATCTACAAAAACAAAAACATGGTAAGAAAGTGATTCTTTGGTACCTGAACCAAGACTACTCCCTCCATCATTTCCTGCAGTTCAGTGAGACAATGTTTCTACTTCAGACTCCTGCAGCCAAAAACACAGGGCCCCCACTCTCCCTTGCTCTGAACCAGATTGCCCTTTTTTCCCTTCTGTGAAGAGCAGGATTTTAGTTTTTTTCATCCTGTCTCCAGCTACCTGTTGCTGAGGCTAAGTCCAAGGTAAGAGTGTTTGAGAGTTGGAGTCTCCAATCTTCCACCTGCCCCCGACTGTTGTGATTTTGGCTCTCTTGGGTGTGGCAAAATGATAATGTTAGGGCTCTGATAGACACTCTTCCAGTTCACAGGTAGGGGTTCTACCCAAAGACAGGCAAGCTCTGCTCATTCTAGGCTGCTGACCACCCTACTCCTTGACCTCCACTAAATTTTCACTACCTAGAGTAGGAGTTCATCACTCAGATAAAAACATATCATGTCTCCACCTTCAGCTCCAGGGCCTTAGCTCAGAGATTTTTCTGGGGGGCAGGCATTAACAGGCCATAAGACGTATATCTCCTCATCTTTTCCAAATGGAACTGTCTGCATTTGCAACAGAGCATGAAGAACTTTAAACCCATGGGCACTCTCAAGAACAGTGGAGGTTGTGATGAAAAGCATTTAGGGCTGGTGTAGCTCAGTGCATTAAGTGCCGGCCTGCAAACCAAAGGGTCACCGGTTCCATTCCCAGTCAGGGTACATGCTTGGGTTGCGGGCCAGGTCCCCAGTAGGGGGCTCACAAGAGGCAACAACAAATTGATGTTTCTTTCCCTCTTTCTTCCTTCCTTCCTCTCTCTCTAAAAAATAAATAAATAAAATTCTTAGAAAAGAAAAAGAAAAGCATTTGGGAGGATTCATGGACCTAATGAAGATACAAACTAGAATATATCCCGCCTAGCTTATAGCAGAGAAACTAGGAATAAGACAGGAGGTAGAACTCCTCCTAGGGTCAGAAAACTTATCAAATATTAATCTCAGAAACTATTCAATCAAAGGAGCTACAATTTAAAAAGAGCTGTGCCATCCTGAGTGCCAATGTTAGAAACTTAACATTGTGGGAAGGAATAAACTTAGATTGTTTTTTCCATTGTCTAAGAATTTTATTGTTTAATTATTTTCATTTTCTAATTGTTGCTCAGGTAGAGTTGTCCCCATTTTTCCCTCACCACTTCCCCCAGGCCCACCCATCCCCACCTCCCACCCTCAATCCTATCCCCTTTGGATAGGGTTGGGTAGGCTTTGTCCATGGGTCCTTTATACATGTTCCTTGATGACCCTTCCCCTATTATCCCCTGTTATCCCTCTCCCCCCTCATCTCTGGTTACTGTCAATTTGTTCTTTATTTCAATGTTTCCAGTCATATTTTGCTTGTTTGTTTTATTGATTAGGTTCCACTTACAGGTGAGATCATATGGTATTTGTATTTCACCACCTGGCTTATTTCACTTAGCATAATGTTCTCCAGATCCATCCATGCTGTTGCAAAGGGTAGGAGTTCTTTCTGCTGTGTAGTATTCCATTGTATAAATGTACCACCATTTTTTTATCTACTCATTTACTGATGGGCACTTAAGCTGTTTCTAGCACTTGGCTATTGTAAATTGTGCTGCTGTGAACATTGGGGTGCATAGGTTCCTTTGAATTGGTGTTTTGGGGTTCTTAGGGTATAATCCCAGCAGTGGAATTGCCAGGTCAAAAGGCAGTTCCATGTTTAGTTTCCTGAGGAAATTCCATACTGTTTTTCACAGTGGCTGCACCAGTCTGCATTCCCACCAACAGTGCACTAGGGTTCCCTTTCCTCCACATCCTCATCAGCACTTATTTGTTGATTAGTTTATGATGGTCATTCTGACTGGTGTAAATTGGTATCTCATTGTGGTTTTAATTTGCATCTGTCTGACGGCTAGTGATGCTGAAAATCCTTCCATATGTCTCTGGGCCCTCTGTATGTCCTTCTTGTAGAAGTGTCTGTTCTGGTCCTTTGCCCATTTTTTAATTGGGTTGTTTATCTTCCTGGTGTGGAGTCAGTTGAGTTCTTTATATATTTTGGAGATCAAACCCTTGTCCGAGGTATCATTGGCAAATATATTTTCCCATATGTTTGGTTCCCTTTTCATTTTGCTGATGTTTTCTTTAACCATGCAAAAGCTTTTCGTTTTGATGAGGCCCCATTTGTTTATTCTTCCCTTTATGTCCCTTGCTCTAGGGGACATGTTAGTGAAAATATCACTTAGTGGAATATCTGAGATTTTCCTGGCTATGTTCTCCTCTAGAAGTTTCATGGTGTCACAACTTACATTTAAGTCTTTTATCTACCTTGAGTTTATTTTTGTGTATGGTGTATGTTGGTGGTCGAGTTTCATTTTTTTGCATGTTGCAGCTGAGTTATTTTTAGAACATGACAAGGTGATTCTAAATTTTATATGGAATTGCAGGGATTTAGAATAGCTAAAACAATCTTGAAAATGAAGAATGAAGTCGGAACACTTACATATCCCGATTTCACAGCTTACTACAAAGCAATGGGAATCAAGACAGTGTGGAAGTGGCAAAGACATAAACATATTGATCCATGGAATACACTTGAGAGTTTAGAAATAAATGATATATCTATGGTTGACTGATTTTCAACAACAGTTCCAAGACTATCCAACAGGGAAACAGTATTTTCAATAAGTGGTGGGAAAAATGTGTAGTAGGCAATTAAACAGGCATGAACAGAGTAGGAGTGATAGGCCAGGTATGGAATGTTACCAGGGTGTAAAAGCCTAGGGTGGCTAGCAATGAACAAAACTGGGGGGGAAAAGGACCTCACCCCCAGGGTGACCTTTGCTCCCCTGGCATATCACTAGTCACATGGTTTAGACCCCTTGACCTTTGATATGATTGGTCATGTGGTTTGGATCATTCCCTGACCTTTCATCCCCTGGCATATGGATAGTCATGTCATTTTAGACTCCCTCAGAGGAGGAATAAGGGGCTGGAGAATAGCCTCTTATGACTCCCAGAGAAGCCCTTGCACAATCAGTCCCTTAAACATTAAGCCCTCAGGACAATGAGTTTCTGGGCCACATCAAATAATCTTAGAAGCAAAGCTTCCAGTCTTTTTCTCTGTTGACCATGAAGACAGAGTTTTGATCAAACTAAAGACATTTATGCCTCAGTTGTTTTTCAGCTCTAGGTCCAGAAAAGTGGCAAACCCAGATGCAGTAGCACCTTGGCTGGCATCAGGACCAGCTGCAATGACTAATGACCCATACCCTAGCATCAACCAATTGGTAGAGACCATGACCCTAAAAGAACACACCTGGAAAGCTGATGAATATTCTACTGAGATCGTCCTCTTAGAAATCCCCAACATGAAGGACCCAGTGCTTGCTCGCACTCTCTCTCTCTCTGTCTCTCTCTCTCTGTCTCTCTCTCTCTTTGTCTCTCTCTCTCTCTCTCTCCAGCTGCCTGGGCCTTCTTTTCTTTAGGTGTGTTTCTTTCCTTTCTTTATCCTAAACTCCAAGGACCCTTCTTCTGCATCTGTAATTTGTTTCCTTAGCCCTGTAGCCCAGCTGCCTGACTTACTCCACGGCTCACTTCTTCTACCTCTGTGGCTTTCTAAAAAACTTTTTCTTGTATTTCAGTCTTGGGCTCTGAATTATTTCCCAGCCAGAACTCAAGTACTGATGTTGCTGAACTGAGGTCCAATCATTGGTAATATTCTGGTGCTGTTTTGCTGCTAACAAATGGACAGCTACATGCAAAAGGATGACATTGGAATTCAAAATGGATCAAAGCACTAAGTGTAAGAGCAAAACCTATAATACTCTTAGAAGAAAATAGAGCAGTAAATCTTCATGAATTTGGATTTGGCAAAGGGTTCTTATATATAAAACCAAAACATGTGGCCAAAAAAGAGATATAAATTGAATTTTATCAACAATTTTTAAAAGCTTTTGTTTCAAAAGACACCATCAAGGAAATGTAAAGACAACCCAAAGAATGGAAGAAAATACTTCAAATCATATATGTGATAAGGGACTTGTACTTAGAAGACCTTTGTGCCAATTTCAGCCTATTAATGGTGCTGCTATCTGATAGAAATGCCTCGGGGCACTCACCTCAGCCCATACTACTTGTAGTCAGCTACCACTGACACTTCTCTTACTAGAGCCAGTATTGTGGCTGGACCAGCCCTTGTGGTTCTTATTATGATTGCAAGTTGTACCTCAGTAACATCCATCAGGGAACTTAAAAATAAACAAAGTTTACTACTCACATGTCCCAAGGGTACACAACATGCCAGGGGCCACATAGCAGGGGAGAGACAAAGCAAAGATAGGGGAAGTAGAGGGGAGTGGAGAGAATCTGGAGTCTGCATTATTTTGGTCAAGAGTAGGATGCTTACAGTCTTGCAGTCTCCTTCTTAATGTGAGGCACTTACATTCAATCAAAAGAGCTAATTGCCAGAACTTATACTACAATAAGGAATTCCCACAACTCAATAATAGAAAAATAAATAACTCAATTTAAAAATGGGCAAAGCATCTGAGTACACGTCTCTCCAAAGATATACAAATGGCCAATTAGCACATGAATAGGTGCTGAACATATTAGTTACCTGTGAAGTACAGATTTAAACTATAAAAAAATACCACTTCACATCCACTAGGATGGAAAGAATAATCAAAAGTTCAAATTAAGAACATTGTAACAATAGCCACAGGGGAGTGGGGAGGGGATAGTGGGGAGAGGGGTCTATAGGAGCTACTATAAAGGACACAAGGACAAAATCAAGGGGGAGGGTAGAGGTGGGGGAGGGAGGTGGGACTGGCTGGGGTGGGGAGGAGGGAAGGGGAGAAAATGCAGACAATTGTAACTGAATAAAAATAAGTAAATTTAAAAAGTTGGCAAGAATGTAGAGAAATTAGAACTCTAATACACTGTGGATAAAAATATAAAATAATACAGAGACTTTAGAAAACAGTCTGGAAGCTCTTCAAATAATTAAACATAGAATACCACATGAGTCAGGAATTCCACTCCTATTTATATACTCAAGATAAATAAAATATGTCCAGACAAAATTTTGTTTATCGCAGCTTTGTTCATAATAGTTGACAGGCAGAAACAACACAAATGTCCTTAAATGGATGAATGGATTTTAAAATGTGGTATGTCCACACAATGGAATGTTATTCTGCCATGAAAAAATGAAGTACTACTACATGCTGTAATATGATAAGCCGTAAAAATATATGTTAAATCAGGGAAGTCAGTCACAGAAGATCTCATAATACATTATTCCCTTCCTATGAAAATATAGCATAAGGAAATCTATAGGTGTAAAACATAGATTAATGGTTGTTTAGTGATGTGGATTTTGATTACAGGGGTTCAGTGGGCCATGGGTAAAGAGTACTGAATTCCTTTTAGAGATGATGAAAATGTTATAAAATTGACTGTGCTGATGGTTGTACATATCCAAAACCATTAAATTGTATACTTTAAATGGGTGAATTTTATGGTATATAAATTATATTTCTATAATGCTGTTAAGAAGGAATTAATTAATAATTGAATAAATTTAGATAGATGACCATAAATTCAAACATTTACCAAATAGAACAAAATCTGAATTAATATATGCATGAATGATACATTTTATTATCATTGCAAAGCTATGAATCAACAAATGCAAGTCAATTTAAGATCAATTACCTAAGTTCCTAGAGATGAGTCCTAAAAATCTATCTGAATCTGGCTGGGGTGATTGGGAAACTTAGTTTCAAGAACTAGCCAGTGTTGAAATATTAAGCACATGGGTAGAAAATGCATTAGAAGCGTATGATCTGTGAGTGATTAAAGGACCACTGAACAAATGTTAAGACAAAAACATGTGAGGCAAGAAATCAAGACTAAGTTAAGGCTTTTTACATCAAGTGCACTAGAAACTTTGTCTAAGCCAGTGGTTCTTTACCCTAGCTGCACATGGGAGTCACCAGGGGAGTTTTTAAGTGAGAATCTCTGGAAGTGAGTCCTAAGCCTTGGCATTTTTAAAGTTTCCTGTGTGAGTTTAAAGGACTTCCAGAGTGAAAAACTGCTGGAATAGGATAAGAGAAACTGGTTATGACCAAGAAAGAAGGGACCAAGGGAGGACTGTTCACCTGGGGAATTGATCCAGTTAGTTTCTTTGGAGCTCTGGAGGTCGTTGAAAGTAGGGTTATTGTGAAGCTTAAAATGGTAGATCTAAAAGGGCCTATACTGATTTTCAAGTCCATCTCCTGCTCCCTCTTCTCCACCCAGTTTGTATGGGACACATATATACAGAAAAGGCAAAGAACTTGCCTGAAGTCACTGTGAGTCATTGGCTGATCCCAGGTCTTCTGACTCAAAATTAGTGCCTTTACCATGCCCTTCCTGCTTTATAGTCTGAAACTAGGTTTAAAAGGCAGTCAGTTCTTAAATGGTCTATTAATGTGTTCAGTTCTTTCCTCAGCTCTTTCCAAACCTGCCTAAGGGCTTCAAATCTTTATCTTAAATACTGCTCTTTCGAAGCTACATTACATAATCAGTTCAGTAATAAACCTTTCAAGTTATACGACTTCTAGTCAAAGCAAATCTTTTTGCCTTGTTTTCCTGCCAAGATTCATGACTCCTGCCTGTCCTATTCTATGAGCAAAATAATAAATATTCTTTACTGAATGCCAACAGCAGCCTGGGCACTCTGAGGCACTTACAACTTGGGAGCTGGTGAAGTACTCGTAGCTTGAGCCCAGTGCTATTCTTTTTTTATCCTGGTCTTTTACCCTTCTCAAGACTAAAAACACCCTCCACTCATACCTAATCATCCCCCTATGTCTATTATTGCCATGTTTGATGTACAAAGTTTATTTCAAGCTGAAATTCTCCCCTTGCTTGCTCAACATTGTTATTTCCTATTTTTTCAGTGTGCTGCTATTTATGCTGTGTTATGTGCATGTATGTCCCTATTGTAAGTTTGATTTAACTTATTGGAACATGGCCAATGTCTTCCTGCTTGTATGACAACTTCTTCATTATCTATTTCTCCATCTGCCCTTTTCCAGACTAGACTACTGTTTCTCGGTTCACAATTGCTTCCATAGCTCAGTTCCCAATTTCCTCTTCCATCCCATGAGCTGACACTGGCATACAGGGAGTAGGGTGTCTACTTGCCTTGGCCCTATTTCTTCACTCACAGAAGCAGAATGCATATTTCATATCACAGGCAAAGCTTTATAGTCAGCCCTGGGTTTTCCCATGCCCAGAAGCAGTGCTTCAAGGTAGAATAGACAAGGGACAAAGGAAAAATGTAAATTTTACTCTGCAACCACAGTAACTCAGGTGTTACAGATCATATCCACCAACATTTTTCCTACCTCTACTCTTATTGCTTTCTTTGGATGTTGTGTGGTGTTCAATTCCAATTAAGTCTCAGAAGAATTGGCTCTGACACTTAAGAACATCCTGAGTCCACTGAACAGAACACTCCTTAAAGATGTCATAAATAATAGACTGTCCAAGTCTTCCATCTTGAAAACTCAGAAGACAGAGAAGAAGGAACTGGGCATGGTCATTAGATTCATTGGGAGAAGACAATACAGTTGAGATGCTAAAACGTGATGCAAGGGATTCTCATTACCTTAGTTCTGTTTTGAGGATTTACCATTTTGGGGCATAACCAATATGCCACCACCTTTAATTCATTGCTTTCACATCTCCAGTGGTAATTCTGACATCTGAGTTCCCCATCAACTCTATATGTCCATAAGTGGAAATAGCATGCATGGGAGTTGGTGCACAGATATATGGGTTTGACTCCTGAAGCTGGGTAACTTTTACAAATTATTAAACTTTACTCAGCCACACTTTCCACATATAAAAATGAAGATATAATACATAGCTTGTAAAACTTTGAGAATTCAATGATATAATTTTGATGTAAGGACAATATATCTGCCACAGAACAAGGACAAGATAAATGATAATTTCCACAGTTTTGTCTTCTGCTCCCTTCCAGGAACTTCTTCATGAATAAGTAGTAACCTGGCTCCATCCTGGCCCTCAAAATTCTGGGTTGGCTCTATAGCTGGGGGAAAATAATGGTAAAAGCTAACTTACAAGGAGTTAGCTTATTGTAGCCCTAGGCACTGAGCTAAGTTTTATATATATATCATCTCATTTAATCTTCAGAGTCATCCTATGATATAGGTTATTATCTCTATTTTACATATAGAACAACTGCAGTATAGAAAGATTCAGGGGAAGGGGATATAAAGAGATTATATGGTAATGGAGAAATACAATAAAAAATTTAAAATAGGAAAAAAGAAAGATTCAATAATTTACCCAATGTATATAACTAGTAAGTGACAGAGCCAGGATTTGAACCAAAGCAGTCTAGCTTTAGAGAGTCTTTGCTCCTGACTGCTATATCCCAGGGCTGGTAAGAACAATATATGTCTCCTTCCAATTTGGGATCCAGGCCTTAAGCTCTATTTATGAGACATGAAGTAGGGAGCAAGTTGAAATAGTAGAAATATCATACTTTCACAATGGGTGGGAGTCTGCCCTCTTGAAATGGATTTATGGCTTAGAAAGAACCTCACACAAACATATTGTGTACTGTTTAAGGGCTGACTGTGAAAGAGTCCCCACGGTAACAAGAATAGGGTATTTTAGGGGACCCTGGGTAACACAGGAAAATCACACTAGGTTTTTCTTCACTAATTTAGGTCTGGAGCTCAGAGAGACTATAACAGGCTTGCTTCCCAGAGATTTCCCTTGTACTTTGGTCCCATAAGGAAATACTGGGTTAGCACAAAAGTCTGTTTGGTTTTTTCCATACGATGGCTCTAATAGTGCTTAGTTGTCTCAAAATTCACTCAAAACAATTTTGTTAGATTTTATTGTGACAGCTGCCATAACAGCATGTATTTTTAAAAATTTGCCAAAGCCCTGGCTGGTGTGGCTCAGTGGACTGAGTGCTGGCCTGTGAACCAAAGGGTCACTGGTTTGATGCCCAGTCAGGGCACATGCCAGGTCCCCAGTAGGGGTCATGCAAGAGGCAACCACACATTGATGTTTCTGTTCTTCTCTTTCTCCCTTCCTTCCCCTCTCCAAAAATAAATACATAAAAAATTTTTTAAAACATCAAAATTGGTGAATTTTTGTGTAGCAATTTAATATTGAAGGTGGAAGAAAATACACAACATTTTGGGCATATTATGCTTTATTATTTCAAGAAAGGGCGTTGGATGGGCAGAGGAGTGCAAAGGGGGAAATTGTGACAACTGTAATAGAAGAGCAATAAAAATGATTTTAAAAGCCCCTGAAATGCAAAAAAAAAAAAGATTTGTGCAGTGAATGAAGAAGGTGTTGTGACTGATCGAAAGTGTCAAAAGTGGTTTGCGAAGTTTGTGCTAGAGATTTCTTGCTGGTCGATGCTCCATGGTCAGGTAGGCCAGTTGAAGTTGATAGCAATCAAATCTAGAGATTAACAGAGAACGATCAACGTTCTACCATGTGGGAGAGAGCTGACATCCTCAAAATATCCAAATCAGCGAAGTTATTGGTGAAAATGAAAAATGCATCATTTATTTTTATGGCAAAAAAAATGTGGACATTTTTGCCAACCCAATAGTAAGCAAATACATACAAATCAGGAGAATACAGGAAGGGTTTAACACCAGGACTATTTACAAAGGTGTGAGGGGCTATAGGGTAACCACAAGGCCTAGTGCAGTATTTATAGTGGGTATTTGTCATCACTCTTAAGCATGAAGGGGTGAGAGGAAGGAGTTACTGAAATTTGAAATGAAAGAATCTTGTGGAGGGGGCTATCAATTGAGGAGTTGTGACCTTAAATTGAGAGGTACAGCAACTCAAGGTGACAATGCAGGGAGGGAGCTGGGAAAATAAAGGCCCTGGTGCCAATCTTCTCCCTCCTTCCAACATTCTGCCAGGCTCCCCCCTGACCAAACCCAACTGCAGATCACGGGGCACTGGGGCTTGTTAATGTACAAGGCAGCCTCCTGGGCCAGAGAGCAGTTTGGAGGAGAATGGAGAGTGGGTCTGCAGAGGCAAAAGTTAGCCACTATAGTTTGGCTGATGGATTCAGCTCTCCATACCACTTTTCCCCTGACACAAAATCTATTCTAGTTTTCTCATTATCTCTATTCTGACATTCTTTTAGATCCAAATCTGACTCCAGATATTTTCAGCTCTAGCATTCAATGTAGAACCTTCTACTCTCATAAGCTTCAAGTCAGAAACTTTTTGGCATCTTTGACTCCAAACTCCACTGCTCCAGAATCCTTTTAGAAATATTTGTCTGGAGAACCCAACTGACCCTGAAATACTATTTTCCTATCAATGTAACTGTAGTATAATCATCATGGCAAGATTATTTCAACTTAAGGGCAGGTATTGGTTCTCTTGCTCCTCTATACACCATGCAGAAAGCTGTTGTCACACTATAAATAATAATAAAAGATGAATGTCATAAAGCAGAGGCTGGCATTGCTCACTGACTAGACCAGCAAGGCAGGGTGACAGGTGATTGGAGGACTAGGGAGGCAGAAGGGGTATCAAGTGAGATAAAAATGTTGATCTGGTTAAATGAAATAACCTCTACCATATTACTAGGCGAGATAAGAAAGGGGCCAAAGACTTCATTTAAAACCAGAGGCAGAGGTTTGCAGTTTCAATCCCTCATAAGGAGTGCTCTCAACCAAAACATCTCCACCCTGCCCATAGTAGGCAGGTGCCACAGGGGCAATAGCCCTGAATTTGACACCAAAACAGCTGGATTCAAGTCTTTGCTTATTACTTGTTCTGTGCACTAAGCTCACTTTTTCCATCTTTTTTAGTTCATCTAATAATGATAATAGTTCCTTTCCGGCTCCCTTTCTTAGGGTGGCTTCTAAGATCCCAGTTGGAAAAACAGCAGTTTATGCATTATAAAATTCTGGGTTCCTCCATAATGGGTGAGTATGAGTGAGTGAGTGATATAATGTGTATGCGTGAGAGACTTACAGCATATCAACATGTGTAACTCTGTATGCATGATCTGGTGTAAAAAAGTAAAGGAAAGAATAATAGGAATGTGTGAGGACATGTGTGAGAAAAGAGGTGAAAATTAATGTGTGTGGGTATTTGTGTGGGAGCTAACATGTTTGGGAACATGTGAGAAAGAACATAAGAAATGAAATATGAATATTTGTGGGTTTGTGAGATTCTGAGAGTTTGTGAGAGAGTAAATGCAGATGATAAGTGCTTATATATATGAATGTGATGTTGGACCACATGAATTGCCATTTTTATAGGTTCATACATTGGCGATATCATATGGTTCAGCATACTATGTAAGTATGTAAGATTGTGTGTATATTTGTGGATTTATGAGTGAATTGTTTGTGAACAAACCAAGGTTCATATTTGTGAATGAATGTTCATGTTCAATGAAATGTGTTTTCTTTGTGTAAATGAATTGTGTGTGCAATCTAATTTGTGTATTTTTGGTAGAGCATATGTGAATGTGAATGTATGTGAGCAGGCATGTGAATGTGTTTGGAAGAAAAGATGATGAGTATGAATATGACCATGCATATGAGTTCAAGTGTGTGTGTGTGTGTGTGTGTGTGTGTGTGTGTGAAGAGAGAGAGACAGAGACAGAGACAGAGAGACACAGAGAGAGTCAGAAAAACACAGAGAGAACATACCTAGCCTTTGGACTCTGCCAGTGAATATATGCTCTCTTGTCAACTCATAACTTTCCAAAGAAACAAGCTTTCCAAGCTGAAAATTTCCACATAGGCTTTCCATCCCAAAAGGGTGCCTTTTATTTTTAATTTTTCCTCTTTGGTTGGAGCCTCACGTCTAGCCATTTTCGGCCAAGGAGAAGAGTAAGTGCCCAGCTCTACTCAGATAATAATTGGGAACATTTTGCTACACACCAAAAAACTGGAAAATGACTGGTGTGTAGAGCTGAAACTTGGTGAGGTTTGTAGCCTGCAAGACAAAGGGCCCCTCAGCTACTTTATTTGTTCTCTTTAAAAGTAGCCCTAAGTGACTGAAATATCGCCACCACAAGCAGTATGAAATTTCACCACCAGTTGGAGTTATGTAACCATCTCCATGGCAACCAAAGCCCATAAACATGCAGTATCACTGTTGGCTGGTTACATAGCAGTAGTTTTAGTGCCCCCACCACCCCTCCTCTTCTGCCTTTTCTAGCTTATTTTCTCTTTTTATACCTTTCCTCCTATTTTGCTTTACAGTCAAAAGCAAGAAAATTAAACATTGAGTAAAATGAGTGGAAACTGAAGCTCCTTAAGCAGAGGGTACACATGAGACAAGTCTCTGAGAAACTGCAGGTACTCAGCTTGCCTGCAAGCCAGCTCACACCAGGGAAATGTACTGCTTCCCACCTCTATACCACAACCCACAGACATGCATACTATGTAGTGGCTACTGTTGAAAGGAAATCAGGCAGGCTGAAGAGAAAGCAGGCACAGGAGCTAGAAGAAACCTTGAAAACTCAGCCTCTTAGAACTCCTTCCTTTGAGTATTTCCAGGCGCCCTGGGGCAGTGTCAGCATGGTAGAGATGGTATAGTGGATGTTTCTGAGTTGAGAGAATGAGGTTTGGGAAAATGGGGACATACTCTGCCTTAGGTAGTATCACTACTTTTCCCAGAACTTAGGGCTGAACTGTGTTCCCACCCTGGTCAAGAGGCAGGATCTGACATTAAAAGTGTAACACTGAACATCAGGATTCATAGATTCTACACTTTGAATCCATCTCTTAGGAGCATTACGATCACAGAAAATTAACAAAATCTCAAAGTTGCAGATACCTGAAAAATATGCCATATCCCCTACTCTAACCCAGTGATAGGGAGATCATTACCTATGAACATGGACCACATAATTATGTTTTGCATTGAACTGAGATTTGGCTCCTGTAGATTCTATCCACAGGTCTTTGTTCTGCCTCCTGGGCTCCCCATTTCCTAGCTGTTCTATCTGAGCTCTTCTGCAACTAATATTCCGAGTTTACTTAGAAATTGCCTCTTCAGGCACAATGTGAGATTAGTGAATAGTGTCAGGGTGCCCTGTGTAGTGAAGGAGGAGAAAGAAGGCTAGTAAGCTTTGAGCCCTGCCCACTCTTCTCTGATGGTTGTGATTCCAGAATCTTCATACAAAGGGGGATTAGGAGAGACACTTGTCTGGACAAGTGCATTGATTTTATATACAGTGTATAAGTATTTGGGGTGGCTTTGAAACATTGATGGAAATTATGGAGGGGAACTAAAGGCCTCTCCAAATCTACCATTTGGCAAACCATTCCTTTGGCTCAGATTTATCTTTGTCCAGAGATCTGTGTAGATGTGTACACACATGTGTGCCCAACTGTCAAAGGTTCTTGGAGTGTGTGTGTTGGGGGGGGGTGGTAATTTTAAGCCTTGAGGAAGTCTGGAATTGTGCTGGTGTAACCAAAACTGGCATGCTGCTTATGAGAAAGCTGGAAGGATTAAGTAAAAAGTGGAGAATGATCATGAAAATATCAAGGGATATCAATCCCAGTAGGAACTGATTTGAGCCAATCAATGGCTGATAAGTAAGAAAACTGCCATTTCTTGAGTAATTAAACTGTGTGCTAGAAATGGTATTAAATGATTTCACATACATTTATTTCAATCCTCAGAACCCACTGACCACCCCTTTTATGTCTCCTACCCTGAGGAGTTTTTATAATCCTATTTCACAGGGAGGAAAAAGGAGAGTAAGAGCAATTTGCTCAAGTTCTCATGACTATAAGTGACTATGATTTAGTCCCAATAATTTCTGCCTCTAAAGGGGATTTCCTTCCGTTTTTTCGAAGCAGTAAACTTAATTGTGTCTAAACAATGGCTGCAGGATCCACCCATCACCTCTGAGAACTGTCTTGCTAAGGTATGCCTTTAAGGTAAGGTCATAGAAGTTGATGCTGGGCTGGCAGGAGAGTGAAGACCATTTCCACTGTTGTGGGCCAACAGCATCAACAACAACCATCATCTTGGCATCAACTCACTGTGTGATGTTAGGCAAATCCCTTCCCACTGTCTAGGTCTCAGTTTCCCATGTTTAAAAATAGTTGTGGTGAAGGCTAAATGAGATCATTTATCACCATGCCTAGTACCTCATAGGAATTTAATAAGTAGTAGGTTAGGAGAGGGTTGGGTTGGGTGATCTTCCTGTTGGAATGATTTCTGAATCTGTGACTCTTCTCTTCTTGCCAGGAAAGAAGGGTGACCTACACTGAATAGCATAACGCATCAATTTAGGGCATTGCCACCTCACAGTAACAAAATCAGTTCCTTCAACAAACTTTAGCTAAATGCTTCTTTTCAGCCATATATTTTATTAACATGGGCTAGATGCTGGGACTTCAGTGATGCATAATGTATGGGTCTTGTTTTGTAGAGATTTTCTGAGAGAAATGGGATGGAGAGAATTTTCAAGAATAAATCAGGAGAGCAGGGCAGCAATTGCAGCCTTTAATTGACCCAGGAGAGCAATAACTAAATCAGAGCCTTAGGGGAGAGAACTAAAGCAGCTTGAAGAGGCATCAGAAGTGGGTGGTGAAAGCCAGGAGTGGTTTTAAGAGCACATTAACAATGGCATTGAGAACTGATTACAATGGTCTACAGGGCCCTTTATAATCTCCCCCACTCCCCACCTCTCTGGCTTCATATCCTACTACTCTTTACCTTGCTCACTCCAGGTGCTCTGGTTTCTTTGCTGTTCGTTGAACAATTAAGATACACGACAAGCTTTTCACTTGCCACTCCCTCTTTCCTCATGTATGCACATGCCTCATTCTCACTTACTTCTGGTCTGCACTCAAATCTCACCTTCTCAGGGGGACTTTCTTTGGCCATCACATCTAAATTTATACCCACCCTTCCAATATTTCTTACCCATTTTCTATAATTTACTTTTCTATTACTTAGCACTTACCACTATCTAACATATTATATATTTTATTTATTCTCTTTGTTTCTGTCTTCCTCACTAGAATGTAAGTGCCAGGGTTTATTGTCTGATTTCTCAATTACTATGTCTCCAGCACCTAAAACAGTACATTTAAAGTGGGTGCTCAATAAATATATTTTAAATGAATGATTAACAGAAAGATTTACTACATGTGGGATAAATCATTTACTCCATTTCAAGGAGTCAAGGGTATCTTTGAAACTCTGATGTATATTTTAAACATATGGACCCTATCTGCAAAATAATGCATGCACTCCTACCCACTTGCTAGATTACCAGCTCCTTGGAATCCACAATCTCATTGCATTCCAACAACTACCCAGTGAGGCAGGCATTTTATCTATGTATTGCTTGTGAAGTCAGGGAAACTCAGAGAGGTGAGCTAACTTACCAAAGACCATGGAGTAAGTGGCAGAGCAAGAGCTATAACCAAACTCTCTAATGTTCTGATCACTACCATTTGCTGTCCCTAGGCACATGGTGTTCTTACCTTATACAAAGCTATGGCTCACACTAGAGCAGGGAAAACCACTGTAGTAGGCAGTTTCTAAAATGGCATGCAATGATCACTGCCTCCTGGTATTCATACCTTCCTGTAAGTCCCTACCCTTGACTATGGACTGAACCTAGTGACTTGCTTATAATTAATAGAATGTTGCAAAAGTTATGAGATGTCACTTCTGAGGTCAGGTTATGAAAGACTAAGTTTTCTCTCTCTCTCTCTCTCTCTCTCTCTTTCCTCTCACTTGCTCTCACAGATGAAGCAAGCTGCCATTTTGTGAACTGCTTTATGGAAAGGCCTATGTTGTAAGAAACTGAAGGAGGCCTCTGTTAAACAGCTAGCAAATAACTGAGTCCAACTGCTCTCAAGAAACCCAATCCTGCCAAGAACCACATGAGGAAGCTTAGAAGCTGATCCTGCCTCAGTGCCTCAGTTGACCCTTAAGATGACTGCATCTCCAGCTGACCCTTTGACTGCAGCTTTTGAGAGATCCTGAGTCAGAGGCACCCAGATAAAGCATGCCTGGCTTTCTTACCCAAAGTTAAATTATCATTGCACATTATTTTAAGATCACTTGTTATACAGCAATAGATAACTAATGAAACCAGAGATAAAATGGCCTGCACCACACTGGCCTCATTTCTTCAGCTACCACACCTTCCTCCCTGGTCCTCACTCTAAAAGTCTTTCTCCCCACTAACACATTGGGAGCAATAACCTGTTTGGTTTTCTAAAGGACTGGAACTTGAATAGCACCAGGATGGTAAGGATCATGGTTATATGGGAGAGTTTGGTATTTTTCACTGATAGAAAATATCTCTTTCACAGCCTGATTTCTCTCAGGCCCTAGGCCTCTATGATCATGTTAATTTGTAAGGCTGTTTAAAGTTATAGTTGACTTACAAGACTCACCTGGAACTCAGGAGACCCAGGTTATGCCAATCTGACAGTCCGCAGTATTTTTCAACTGCCATCTTTAGGCCTAGCATTGTGCTTGATGTTGAGGAGACTGTGGGGAAAAAAATATATCCAGTTCCTGGCCTCATGAGACTTCCAGTGTAATGGTTATACTCCTACATTGACCATTCACAATGGATCCATAGGCAATTTCTCTCTGACCTGTTTCCTCATTGGTGAAATAGTTGGCAGCTTGCATACATAAGAGGTGTGTTTCTGCTCCATAACACAGTACTTTTGTAAAAAGTCAAGGCCTATGCTCAAGTGATCAATGGAACTATCTCCTGGCTGGTTACCGAGGGTCATCAAAGTTAAATGATGTGCCAAGGTCACATGGGAAAATGGTGGCAGTGCCCTGAGCTGCCTCTCAAAATTGCATTAACATTTATAGCACAAGAAAAATCTGTTCCATAATGCTTGCTTAATGACATTCTGTTCCCAAATAGACAGTAAACAAACAGGATGAAACAAAATAAATTGTTAATGCTTTTAATAACCCAATAATATTTAAATAACAGATAGTAATTATCTTATTAAATCTAAATGAACAACAGCAATGTGAACTTTCCTGGAGCTCTACTCTTGCTGAGGTATCTGAAGGCTGTAAAATATTATCTGCTCCAATTGAATGTTCTCTATGCTTAAAGAGCATTATTTGTTGGAGGTAATAAGTGAGAGTGGGCTAAGAGTAAGGCTGAGGGAATAAAACCAAAGATTTGCTTAAGAAAACGTCTCTGGGGAAAAAAGGAATTCTGGGCTTTTCAAAGATCAGAAATGGGCAAAATGAAGGAAAATCACTGTACAGATAAGGTGAATAGAGGAGAATGACTTACCAAAGACAACCAAACTCTTTTTAGTGGCAAAGGTTAGACTACAATCTGTGACTTTACATGACACCACCCTACATAAAACCAATTTCACTTCAGCAGATGATACCTAGCAGTTAGGAGCATGTATTCTCAAGAGAAAAAGACCTTTGTTAAGATTTATTCTCTGCCATTTGTTAGCTGTGTGACACTGTGCAGGTTACTTTAGCTCCCTGTGCTTCCATTATATCATCTGTAAATAGGGATGGTAATATAACCCACCTCATAATGTTTTCAGGAGGAATAACTAAGTTAATATTTGCAAAGCACTTGAAGCAGTGCTTGTCATAAAATAAATATTATATAAGTATTTGTTAAATAAAACAAACAAGATTTGGAGAGAAGATGGAGGCGAGATAGGTGGGAGCAGAGTTAACTTCCCCCTGCACCTGGGTGAAACACCTACCCACTCCACTGAGAAACAAAGTGAACAGCCAAAAGCAGCCCAGTGTTTATGAAGATAGGAGACCAAAAAGTACAGAAGACACTGAGAAAACAGAAGGTAAGGGTATTGCTTCAAGACAAAAAGGTCCCTGGGACCAACGCGGGGACCAGAGCAGCTACAGCCCCAGGCTTGCCCCGTGCGGGGCCTGCCGCAGGACTCCTGGGAGAGAGCCGGGTTAACAGCCCCCTCCACTGCCAAACAAGGCCTGAGCAACAGGGTGAGAGACCCACTTGCCTGAAGTCGCAGGGAGGGGAATAAGGACGAAGTGGAAAACCCAGGGAGACCACAGGCAGCTGGCCGAAGAGAGTTGACAGCTGGGCTGTGTGCGATCCTGACGGGGACAGCCCCCGGCCTAGCTGGAGAGGTGGGCTGTGTGAGACATCAGGCCCTTCCTTGTACAGAGGCAGCCACAGGATCGAGCAGGAGGATTTTTCCCCAAAAGAAAAAATCCCTCTGGGGCACTTCGGGGAATTCCCCTGCAGCAACAGCTCTAGTCTGCTCTCCACCCGGCCACTCGCCAGTCCAGGGAGTGTGTGCATTGACTGGGGACTGTGTGCACCTCATCTCGGAGGGAGCTGAGACTACAGGCACCACCGGGGGGAGGGTGCCCATCCACCGGGGAGTGCGTGCACCTCATTTTGGAGGGAGCTGAGACCACAGGAACCAGGGAGAGTGAGAATCAAGGAAGGCTCTGCATGCACACCCATAGCCCAGAGAAGGCCTACCATAAAAAAAGAGTGGGTAGAAGCTGGGAACACCAGGATTCCTCCTGGAAGAGGAAACCCACCAACAAAGGAATCACCAAGAGATAACAGAAGAAGGTGAAGGAGGGAGTGGAAGTCACACTAACTCAACCCAGGACCTATCTGGAAATACAACGAAATAGTGAGAACAAACAACTGAACAAGAGCAAGGGAAAAGCCTCAAAACCTTATAAACACAGAAGAACCAGCTCCAACACAACCTGCCCACACCTGCACAACAGAAGACAAGAGGTGGGGGACAGACTGACCCTCATTTAACCAGCTGGTGGGAAAGACCCACCAAAGACAGACCCAACAGGAACCAAAAACCAAAGACATACACAGAGCCAACAGAAACCACAGCCCAAGATCAGTAAGATCAGGAGATCAAGGAGACTGTACACAAAATCTCACAGGTATTCTACCACAGCAGTTTACACCAAAAACTCAGGGGGTCAGAACAGAGCAACTTAAGAAACAGAGGCTAACAGGAAGAATCTCACAAACAATGGGAAGACAAAGAAACAATCCCCAAATGAAAGGAAAGGGGGAAGTCTCAGAAACAATGCTAAATGAAAAAGAGGCAAGTCAACTATCAGATTCTGAGTTCAAGGAATTGGTTATGAAGAAGCTTAATCAGCTCACACAGAATTACCAAAAACTACAGGGAAACTACAATGAACTCGCTGCAAACTATATCAACATGAAAAAGGAAATAGAAACTATCAACAAAGGCCAAGAGGAAATGAAGAATACAATTTCTGACCTGAAGGACAGAGTAGAAGGAATGAAAAGCAGGCTTGATGAAGCAGAGGACTGGATCAGCGAACTGGAGGACAAGGTAGAAAAAAAATACCCAGAAACAGCAAGAAAAGGAAAAGAGGCTCAGAAAGAATGAAGAGGGGTTAAGGGAAATGCAGGATAACATGAAAGGCAATAATATCCGTATAATAGGGATACCAGAAGGAGAAGAGGAAGAGCAAGGGATAGAAAACCTGTTTGAAAAAGTAATGATGGAAAATTTCCCTAATCTGAGGGGAGAAAAAGTCACCCAAATCCAGGAATCACAGAGAGTCCCAATCAAGAGGAACCCAAAGAGGCCCACTGCAAGACACATCATAATTAAAATGGCAAAATTCCAAGACAAAGAGAGGATCTTAAAGGCAGCAAGGGAGAAAAAGGAAGTAACATACAAGGGAGCCCCAATAAGGTTAGCAACTGACTTCTCAATGGAAACGCTCCAAGCCACAAGAGAATGGCAAAAAATATTCCAAGTAATGAGAACCAGAGGACTGCAATCAAGACTACTTTACACAGCATGGCTCTCAATCAAGATAGAAGGCCAAATAAGGAGTTTCCCAGACAAAAGAAGTCTAAAAGAATATACCTCCACCAAACCAGCTCTGCAAGAGATGCTAAAGAGGCTGCTGTAAGGAAAGGAAGGAAAAGAGAGACAGAGGGAAGAACACAGGTACAAAGAATCAGTAATGAATAAATACCTATCAATAATAACCTTAAATGTAAATGGATTAAATGCTCCAATCAAAAGACATAGAATAGCTGAATGCATAAGAAAGCATGACCCACACATATGCTGCCTACAAGAGACCCACCTCAAGACAGAAGACCTACACAGACTGAAAGTGAAGGGCTGGAAACAAATATTCCAAGCAAATGGACAGGAAGAAAAAGCAGGGGTAGCAATACTCATATCAGACAAAATAGACTTCAAAAAAAGGGCCATAAAGGGAGACCCAGATGGTCACTTCATAATACTCAAAGGAAGAATCCACCAAGAACACATAAACATTGTAAATATGTATGCACCCAACATAGGAGCACCCAAATACATAAAGAAAATCTTAGAGGACTTCAAGAAAGATATTGACAGCAACACAATTATAGTAGAGGATTTTAATACCCCACTATCAAAGATGGACAGGTCTTCTAAACAAAATATCAACAAAGATATTGAGGCATTGAACAAGGCCTTGGATAAAATGGACTTAACTGATATATATAGAGCCTTTCATCCCAAAGAAGCAAAATACACATTCTTTTCAAATGCACATGGAACATTTTCTTTTTAGAAAAAAATTTTTATTGTTATTCAATTACAGTTGTATGCCTTTTCTCCCCATCCCTCCACCCCACCCCAGCTAGTCCCACCTCCCTCCCCAACCTCTACCCTCCCCCTTGATTTTGTCATTGTGTCCTCCATAGTAGCTCCTATAGACCCCTCTCCCCACTATTAAGAACATTGTAACAATAGCCAGAGGGGAGTGGGGAGGAGATAGAATGAGCCACTTTAAACAAAACAAAATAATATTTTTAAAAATTATTTTATTGTTCAATTACTGTTGTCTGTGTTTTCCGCCCACAACTCCCCCCCACCCTAGCCAGACGCACCTCCCTCCCTTGCTTCTTCCCACCCCCTTGGTTTTCTCCATGTGCCCTTTATAGTTGTTCCTGAAAGTCCTTCCCCCCCATTGTCCCTTCCCCTCTCCCCTCTGGCTATTGTTAGATTGTTCTTAACTTCAATGTCTCTGGGTATATTTTGTTTGCTTTTTTTCTTTTGTTGTAAAATACAATTGAAAAATAAAGTTAAAAAAATTTTAAAGGCACACTTTTTTATTATTGTTTATTCTATTACAGTTGTATGAATTTTTCTACATTTGCTCTCCTCCACCGAGCCTACCCCTGCTCCCCAATCAATCCCCACACCACTGACCATATCCATGCATCATGCAGACATGTTCTTGACTAGTCCCTTCTCCTTCTTTCCACCATTCCCCCCTCTCCCCTCCCCTCTGGCAGCTGCAGTCGGTTCCATGTTTCCATGTCTATGCTTCTACTTTTCTCATTATTTTGTTCATTAGATTCTTCTTATAAGTGAGATCATATGGTATTTGTCTTTCACTGACACGCTTATTTCACTTAGCATAATGCTCTCCACTTCCATCCATGCTGTCTCAAAAGATAAGAATTCCTTCTTTCTTTCTGCTGCATAGTATTCAATTGTGTAAATGTGCCACAGTCTTTTTTTTTAATTTTTTATTGTTAATTGAATTACAGTTGTGTGCCTTTTCTCCCCATCCCTCCACCCCACCCCAGCCAAAACCCCCTCCCTCCCCCACCTCCACCCTCCCCCTTGATTTGGTCCATGTGTCCTTTATAGTAGTTCCTGTAATTCCCTCTCCTCACTGTCCCCTCCCCACTCCCCCCTGACCATTGTTAGATTGTTCTTAACGTCAATGTATCTGGTTATATTTTGTTTCCTTTTTTCTTCTATTTATTATGTTCCAGTTAAAGGTGAGATCATATGGTATTTGTCCCTCACTGTCTGGCTTATTTCACTTAACATAATGCTCTCCAGTTCCATCCATGCTGTTGCAAAGGGTATAAGCTCCTTCTTTCCCTAGCTGCGTAGAATTCCATTGTGTAAATATACCATAGTTTTTGGATCCACTCGTTTGTAGATGGGCACTTAGGTTGCTTCCAGTACTTGGCTATTGTAAATTGTGCTGCTATGAACATTGGGGTGCACAGGTTCTTTTGGATTGGTGTTTCAGGGTTCTTAGGGTATAATCCCAGCAGCGGAATTGCTGGGTCAAAGGGAAGTTCCATTTTTAGTTTTCTGAGGAAATTCCATAGTGTTTTCCACAGTGGCCTCACCAGTCTGCATTCCCACCAACAGTGTATTAGGGTTCCCTTTTCTCCACATCCTCTCCAACATTTGTTTGTGGATTTGTTTATGTTGGCTACTCTGACTGGTGTGAGATGGTACCTCATTGTGGTTTTAATTTGCATCTCTCTGATGGCTAGTGATGCTGAGCATCTTTTTCTATGTCTCTGGGCCCTCTGTATGTCTTCCTTGGAGAAGTGTCTGTTCAAGTCCTTTGTCCATTTTTTAATTGGGTTGTTTGTCTTCCTGGAGTGGAGTCGTGTGAGTTCTTTATATATTTTGGAGATCAGGCCCTTGTCTCAGGTATCATTAGCAAATATGTTTTCCCATACTATTGGTTCTCTTTGTAATTTGGTGCTGTTTTCTTTAGCCATGCAGAAGCTTTTTATTTTGATGAGGTCCATTTGTTTATTCTTTCCTTTATGTCCCTTGCTTTAGGGGACATGTCTGTGAGGATGTTGCTGTGTGGAATGTGTGAGGTTTTCCTGCCAATGTTTTCCTCAAGGACTTTTATGGTGTTACGACTTATGTTTAAGTCTTTTATCCATCTTGAGTTTATTTTTGTGTGTGGCGTAAGTTGGTGATCGAGTTTCTTTTTTTTGCACGTAGCTGTCCAGATCTACAACAGTATAGAATTTCCTCAGAAAACTAAAAATGGAACTGCCCTTTGACCCAGCAATTCTGCTGCTGGGATTATACCCTAGGAACCCTGAAACACCAATCCAAAAGAACCTGTGCACCCCAATGTTCATAGCAGCACAATTTACAATAGCCAAGTACTGGAAGCAACCTAAGTGCCCATCAGCAAACGAGTGGATCCAAAAACCATGGTATATTTACACAATGGAATTCTACGCAGCAGAGAGAAAGAAGGAGCTTATACCCTATGCAACAGCATGCATGGAACTGGAGAGCATTATGTTAAGTGAAATAAGCCAGACAGTGAGGGACAAATACCATATGATCTCACCTTTAACTGGAATATAATAAATAGGAAAAATAAAGGAAACAAAATATAACCAGAGACATCGAAGTTAAGAACAATCTAACAATGGACAGGGGGGAGTGGGGAGGGGACAGTGAGGAGAGGGGATTACAGGAGCTACTATAAAGGACATATGGACCAAATCAAGGGGGAGGGTGGAGGTGGGGGAGGGAGGGGGTTTTGGCTGGGGTGGGGTGGAGGGATGGGGAGAAAAGGCATACAACTGTAATTGAATAACAATAAAAAAAAGAAAAAGAAAAAAAATAGCTTCAGGTTTTCATTAAAAAAAAAAACAACTATCTGTTTCAAAGTTCACACCTTGTCTGTAGTGGAGCAGGAGTAAAGACTATCTGAGAGTTCAGAAAATACACTCAGCCCATTTGCCCTTCTGTGCCCTTTCTCTTTTCCTTTACCTAGAATTATGGGTTAAACCAGAATTAATACAGTGCACTTGATTTGTTGCATTAAATGAATGATTTCTAAGACCATTAAATGTGAAAGCAGAGAAGACTTTTGGAGACACCTTTTAGATCATTGGCTGTGCAACTGGAATTCACATACATCAGAAGTCCTTACTTACCACTGCACTGGTAAGTACACGGAAGTACTGGAAGTACATGGACTATAGGGCCACTTTCTCCTGAAGAATTGAATTTTATTAGAAGATGTAGAAGAATTATATTGAAATAAAGACATTTGTTATGGAATAAAGTACAAAAATAGAGATGAGATTTTTAAGCAAAAAGAAATCTACAAAGTATTTGTACACTGACTTGAATTCGAAAAAGTCTGAGGTCCATTCTTTTAAGTCATCATATTGCATTTTGGAAAACTGATATACAAAGAGAAAGTCTTCCTTCCCAGGGCCACAGAGAGACTTAATAAAAAAGAAATTACTTGAATCCAAACCACTAATTTCCAAGACAATTGTGCTTTTCAACATCTGCTGCTCCTGTTAGTTCATGCTGTAGAAGGCAGGCGAGAGCCAACAAGGAACTGAATATTGTCTGTTGGTGGGTGAACCAGCATCTCACTAATGTGGATGAGTTGCTTTGCTTCCCAAGTCCTCAGTTTCTTCATCTAAAATAAGCTGACATGAAAGTAAAATGTATGAATAATTAACTCCAGCTCTGGATTCAGGATGTTTAGGTTTGAACCCTAGAGCTGCAACAGTAGCTGTCTGACCTCGGGCAAGTTACTTAACCTCTCTGTACCTCATTCTCATATAAAAACAAGATAAAAACAGCACCTATCTCATAGGGTTGCTGTGAGAATTTCATGAGTTAATACAGTCAAACCACTTAGAACAGTGATAACTAGTTAACTATTATTCTTAAAACTGAGAAACCAAGGAGGTAGTTTTACAGCACAGCTGCCTCCCAAAATACTTCTGTCGGTCAACAAATGTAGAGAGGATAATTTATAAACCACAGGTGATCACAAAGGTGGCCCAGATATGATCTTTGGAAAAGGGATGTGTGACGAACTGAGATTCTTTCAGAAAAAATTTATCCAGACTATTCTAATACCTAATAGATTATAGGCCATATATGAGTTTCTGAAAGGTCCATAGTGGTGTCTTACATGGGTACTGATGTATATGCTCATATTTTTTCTTAAGAAAGAGTGAATTCCCTCAGGAAAATATGTCTGACTCTTTGGATACCAGACACAGAAAAACACAGTTAGATGATTATTGGAAATAGTTTAAAACAGTGGGAAATGGACCCCGAGAGAAGCAGGTTCTCAGAAAAGGAGATTTGTTACCCTTGGCAGTGAAGAGGCTTAAACAGAGTAGTGGCAGAATTGCAGAATGCCTGAGACCCTGGCATTCCCAAAGCAGGAGGAGCTCATCACCAGGCACATCAGATTTATCTATCTGGTTTCCTCATTTTTTTTTAGTTTCTTTTTTCTTATTTTTAAATTACGTTTTCAATAACAGTTTATATTCAATATTATTTTGTATTAGTTTTAGGTGTATAACATAGTGGTTAGACAATCACATAATTAACAAAGTGTTTCCCCTGATATTTACAGTACCCACCTACCCCCATACATAGTTATTACAACATTATTGACTATATTCCCTCTGCTGTACTTTACATCCCCATGACTATTCCATAACTGCCAATTTGTACTCCATAATCCCTTCACCTTTTCACCTACTCTCCCAACCTCCCTCCCCTCTGGCACCATTAGTTTGTTCTCAGTGTATGTGAGTCCATTTTAATTTTGTTTATTTTGTTCTTTAGATTCCACATATAAGTGAAATCATATGGTATCCTTATACTTCTCCAAGGCCCTTTTGAGCTTTCCCTATTTCTCTCTGTTGGTGCTTAACTTATATCCCCTACTCTTAAGGACATGTCGAATAGGTTGCCCAAACTATGGCCCCACAGGTCATTTCAGGTCCCCTGGATCTCTGAGTTATGACATTACTTAAGTCATCAATCAACAAATATGTATCTTAATTTTAACATGTTATGGCCTGTTGATATTTTTAGACAGTCATTTTAAAAGTGTATGTCATGAACCCTAAAGTATTTTGTGGATGTATCATAGAAATTGCCTACAAGGGATGGTTCTCCATTCATCCAGAAGAGCCCCACTTTGATGCTTTCCATACTGTGGGTCTCTGTCAAATTTTATTTGCCGTAGAAAATTTCATTGTTAAAAGTAGATTGAAAATTCCTATCATAAACTGTTGTAATTATTTCAATATTTCAGAAATGTCAATATGTTGGCAACCAAAAAACATTCTTTGGGTCATACTTCAACTAGTGTCAGACTGCAGGTCCCAATTTTGGGGGTAATAACAAAAACACTTAAACAAAAATTAACCATCATATTTTAGAAAATATTATTTGATTCCCTCCTTCAAGGAGCTGACATTCCAATTACGAAGGCAGGACAAAAAGCCTGGGATCACCTGAGCCTTTAGTAGTTCAGAGCTGAACTATGTGGTTCTGATTTTAGGAAGTCAGAGGAGATAGATTTTGACAAAGAAGTGGAAATTTAGCTGGTATCTGAAAGATGAGAGAGGCGGGTGACTATAGACAAAGAAATAGATAAGTAAAGAGGAAAGATTGGAATGAAGATAGTATTTTGAAAGTGAGTGGTCATGGGGGGAGTGAGCTCTGTTAGGAACCAAGCCTGAGGATCATGGGTAGTTAATACCAGTGAGAGAGAAGGTCACTGGGACAGGGATGGGATGACCCTGGAATACTAAGCAGAAGAATTTGGACTTGATGCACCTTCCAAATATACAGGGTGGATAGTGTAGGGAAGGGGGTACTGAATGAAGCAGCGTTAGTAAGAGCACTTACACAGTAATCCAGGTGAGGCCTGCTCAAAGGCCACCTTGGAGACAGAAGGCCATTGCCACTGGCCCTCAGCTCAGTTCTTGTAGCTTTAGTTATCATTCATGTACCTTTCCATATTACTGGGAAAGGCCTATCTCTCCATCTTTCATAGCACATAGAATGACTTGTACACATGGTAAATATTCAACAAATGTTTGTGGACACAAAATAAAAGCCATTGAAAGTGCAAAACCAAAAGCATTTGATGGCTAATGAATGGTGTGGGGAATGCTGTAGGAAGGAGTCTGTGATCCATTGTCTTGACCATTTCTCCAGAGCTTTCCCATACTTCAGACAACCTGCACAACCCCTCTGCCCATAAGCCCACTAGACAGGTTTCAGTCTCCTTACTCTACAGATGACAAAAGTAAGATTCAAAAAAGTAAAAGGACTTCCCCAAGACCACTTAAATAATGGCATAGGTAGGAGTCAAACCTGGAACTTTTTATTGTAAATCCATTGTTCTAATTGGAAACACAAGTGCTAAGAGCTACCTGCAGTTTTTCTGTACACTCTGTACAGGCATATATCTAAATCCTCTGTTTCCTCACCTACAGAGATGATGAGTACATAGAATTAATTAAAGTGAAGTGGTAGGGACTCTGGGATTGCAGCCGAAGGTCTTGATTTCTGGCTGAGTTCTGCCATAATCTTAGCTTCTCAAACAGTCAATGGGCACTCTGCAGAGATGTCCTGTATGGCTCAGGGTCTCAGAGAAGCATGTACTTATTTTACTAACCTGGTAAGTTAACCCAAAGTTGCAATGTCCTTGAGCCTAATTATTTCAATTCATCCTCCTGTCTCCTAAGGATATATGAGCTCTTTCCAGAAAAAGTCCAGCCATTGTAAATATAATGAGAATAGTTTGTGCAACATCAATGTAACATGGCAGCCAAGGAGAGTGGACTGGAATGTCCATGCATGAACAATGATGACTTCACTGTACTAGTTAGTGAGGATGGTAGATGCCGTTGAGTGAGCATGTGTACTGTGTGGCCACCACATTCAAAATGACTGAGTGAGTAGAGCAATACATCTGCATCAAATTTTGCATTGAACTTGAACATTCCTCCACAGAAACTATTCAGATGATTCTAAAGGCCACAGCTATGGGCGACTGGTGGTTGTCAGCATAATCACCACTACATGCTTGCTCATGCAACAGGTCTTGTGCAGAGTTTTTTGGTGAAACATCAAATCATCCAGGTGACTCAGCCCCTTGTAGCCTAAATATGGCACCCGTGACTTCTGGCTTTTCCCAAAACTAAAATCAGCTTTCAAAGGGAAGAAATTTCAGACTGTTGATGAGATTCAGAAAAATATGAGGGGGCAGCTGATGGCGATTGGGAGAACTGTGTGAGGTCCCCAGGTGCCTACTTTGACGGGGACTGAGGCATCATTGTCTTATGCACAATATATCTTTTATTGTATATCTTCTTCAATAAATGTCTCTATTTTTCATATTACATAGCTGGATACCTTCTGGACCAACCTCGTAAATCAGCTTGTCAGGGAGGTCTGGAAACCTATAGTCATGGCAGCTTTTTCCATGATTGAGTGATGCCTTGAGTCACTGGGTTTGCCCGGCTCTGGTATGTTAACCCCAACACGTACTTTTGTCTAAAGGGTCCCTTTGCCTACTTACCAAGTTATCTCCTAACCAAGAAGCTCCTAAATTCTGCTCTTTGCCTTGCTCCCTTCCTGTGTTCATGAATTGTTCTTAGACATCCCAAGGCAATTGCAATTGATGCATCATTGCTCATAAATCTGGGAAATCAGATAATATATTTTATTTATCATTGCCCATTTGAAGATGAGCAACTTCCAATAACTGCAGCAAATAAATGAAATAAAAATGATGAACTCTCTTGTCCTTTCCTATGAAATAAATACTTGCCTAGGAGATTATCACTGGCTAAGCAGAAGATGAAAATACTGCCTTTCTGAAACTTGCTCCACTGGGGCTTCATTTCAGCAATTGATTTCCTTCCAACCCCATTGTTCTTTGTTTCTGTCTCTCCTTTGTCATCAGGATAGGTAACATGTGCTCATCACAAATTTGTGAAGACATAAGGGCATTAACTTGAGCCTACTGCTTCTCTTACATCTCAAGCATCACCTCCTCCATGAGGAGCCATGGTCCCCAAATCCCAAGTTGAGTAACTGAATTTCCAATTCCTCAGGAGTTTCTCCCTCAAAAAGAGTTCTTCATTTCTTTGCAACTAATGAAGTCACTTGTTGTGATAAAAAGACAAGATCTTCAGAGGCACTATGGTATGGGTTTGAAATCTCATTTTGTGATGGTAGAATCTAGAGGAAGTCACTTTTGTTAAGTCTCAATTGAGAATTAGTAGAGGATTATAGCTTCTTGCTATAAATTTATACTGGGTTAAAATTCTTTGTGACTTTGGACAAATTGTGTAACCTCTGTATGTACCAATTTCCTCTTTTGTAAATGAGTACCATAATGGGATAAGCCTTGTAGGATTATTGAGAGGATTAAATGAGACAATCTGTGTTATGGGCTCAGCCTACTGCTTTGAGCATAGCAAATAGTCAGTAAACATTAACCATTACCACTAGTAATAAAATCAGGTGGACAACAAAAACATTGCCTTGGAAAGGGCACTATGTTTTAAAAGGCCTGGAATTACATCCCAGCTCTGTTATTCATTAGCTGGTTGAGACTTTGATGTACCCTAACCTCCCTCAATTTCAGTTTCTTCATCCATAACATGAGGCCAATGACAGTGTCTATTATACCAAGTTGTTGCACGAATGGCACAAGATCAGTAGTTATTAAAAATGTTTTGTATTCAAGCCTTGTTAGCCAACATACTTGGAGCTCCTACTGTGTACCAAGCTATGGGCTCAAGGGATGAGAAGAAACCAGTGAAAAAGATTATGGTCTCTGCATTCAAGATCTTATTGTCTAACTGTGGTGAACAGTCCCATAAACAAAAAATTAAAGTACAAAATGTGAGCTATCACTGTGTATAAGCTCCACTGATTGTAAAAATGAGTGCCTAGGTCAAGGGAGTGGAAAACAAGGTGACAATAGTTAGGAAAGGCTTTCTGGAGGAGGTGATGCCTGAGATGACTTTTGAAAAGAGAAAAGAAATTTTTTTAACATGAAGGTAGTATATAATTCAATGCTAAAAGAAGTCACAAACACACACATGTATAATAATTGATCAATATAATCCTTTCCCCTCCAAGAATCACTCTTAAATGCATAAAACTTGAGAACCAAAAAGGCAAGCAGAATTAACAGCAGGTAGGCAGGAAAAGGGGGCTCCTTTGCTGGGGAGCGCTGTCCTCCTCTCTCTCTTCTTCCTTGCATAATTCAGTTTAACTTGCAGTACCATGTTTCCAGCCTGACAGGCAGTCACAAATCAAGTGTACTGGTGGAGGAGTGCTCATGGTGGCCTATCTTGCTGAAAGTCTTGGAATGCTTATAAAGGGTTTGTGTATACTTGATGATAAAGGGCAGACAGAAGAAGTGATGGAGAATGAGGGAATTGTAAGATCAAGTGCAGGTAATTCAACTCCTTGAACTTCTCTTTGATGGTCTTATTGATGAGCAGGACCATAAGAACATGGTGAGTTCAGAGGCAATGATCCACATAGACTAGCACAGTGACCCCATGTAGTTGTATATGAAGATGCAACAAAGGAGCAGGAAGCTGAGCATGATGGTGATGGTGGATAGGCCAATGCTGATATTCTTGTTGACCATAACCCAAGAAACTATCCCAGGCTTTGTTTCCATGTGGATGTTGAACTTGTCCTCATATCATAAACTTAACCTAGTCGAGTCAAAGATGAGAAATTGGATGGTGTTGAAGATAGAGAAAATGTCTGCCAAAAGGGAGAACATCTTATCATTCAATTTATACTTGTTTTACCAGAATACCTATGGCTCCCATTTCAGAGAATTCCAGAATGGTGCTTCCCTTCTCTTCATTCACCACACTGGTGAGCTACCGGAGTCTTGACATGGCTTCATCTATTCATATATCCTTAGTTATAGGACTACTGTTCATACAGTCTTCAAATGATTATCAATGATGGTTGTTCTGTAATTTACTTGTAGTCTTGATGTGATTATTGGAGTAGATGAGCACAGAGCATTATCTCCTCTGCCATCTTGACTGCAAGGAGTCAGAAGACAGATTTTCGTTCTTTTTTTCTTTTAATTTTTATTGTTATTCAATTACAGTTGTATTCCTTTTCTCCCCATCCCTCCACCCCACCCCAGCTGAACCCATCTCCCTCCCCCACCTCCACCATCCCCCTTGAATTTGTCCATGTGCCCTGCATAGTAGTTCCTGTAATCCCCTCTCCTCACTGTCCCCTCCCCACTCCCCCCTGTCTATTGTTAGATTATTCTTAACTTCAATGTCTCTGGTTATATTTTGTTTGATTTTTTTCTTCTGTTGATTATGTTTCAGTTAAAGGTGAGATCATATGGTATTTGTCCCTCACCTCCTGGCTTATTTCACTTAGCATAATGCTCTCCACTTCCATCCATGCTGTTGCAAAGGGTATAAGCTCCTTCTTTCTCTCTGCTGCATAGAATTCCCTTGTGTAAATATACCATTGTTTTTGGATCCACTCGTTTGTTGATGGGCACTTAGGTTGCTTCCAGTACTTGGCTATTGTAAATTGTGCTGCTATGAACATTGGGGTGCATAGGTTCTTTGGGATTGGTGTTTCAGGGTTTTTAGGGTATAATCCCAGCAGCGGAATTGCTGGGTCAAAGGGCAGTTCCATTTTTAGTTTTCTGAGGAAATTCCATACTGTTTTCCACAGTGGCCTCACCAGTCTGCATTCCCACCAACAGTGCACTAGGGTTCCCTTTTCTCCACATCCTCTCCAACATTTGTTTGTGGATTTGTTTATGTTGGCCACTCTGAGCGGTGTGAGATTGTACCTCATTGTGGTTTTAATTTGCATCTCTCTGATGGCTAGTGATGCTGAGCATCTTTTCCTATGTCTTTTGGCCCTCTGTATGTCTTCCTTGGAGAAGTGTCTGTTCAAGTCCTTTGCCCATTTTTTAATTGGGTTGTTTGTTGAAGACAGATTTTCTTAATGAACATGATAGGAGGGATATTCCAGGCCAAAGCTAGGGCACAGAGACATACAATCACCTGATACCTTTGCACCTATTTCATTATTGGAGGATGTAATTTTTAAAAGGAAACAGTAAGAAATGAGGCTGGAGAGATAGATAGGGGCCTGATTAAGGGAAAAAATGTTAAATGCCCTACTAATAAAATTATTTGGTTTTAATTATTATTTTGAAATGCCATTTATATAACACTTACTATACACTAGCAACTATTCTAAGCATTTTACAAATATTAATTTATGTAATACCCAAAAGAATTCTGTAAGATAAGTAGTAGTACTGGTGCACACAGTGATTAAGTAACTTGTCTAATGTCTTACAGACATTAAAATAGCAGAGCCAGGATTCCTACCCAGTAAGTCTGGTTCCAGAGTACATACAGAGGTGAGGATTAATAATCATTTTGCTTTACTCCCATCCAGGCCACTCACTCCCATACTCTCAGCCAGTTTTAAGTGTGTGTTTATGTGGTTTTGTTCCACATTGGCTTGGCTGTTCATCTATCCTCAGAACTCAGACTCCCCGGAGAGTTATCTCTCTGGACCTTCTGGAGCTCCAGGGGTCAGTCTCCTCCTCCGCATTAGCAATAATAACATGATACAATTTCTGCCTGGCTTTCTGACCTGAGTTAATACTTGTCTAATGATACTGAGTAAATACTACATATCATCTTACTGATATCTCATCAGACTGTGACATCCCCATAAGTTGCATGGATGGAGGGCCATGGTAATGCTAGTAGCAGGTGGGCTATTTTCTTTCAGAGAAGATCCTGAAGCTTCATCCAATTACATACACATAGTCTCTCCTCACCCACTCAAAATGGTTTGCAGATGGCAAGGGTAGGGGAAAGTTAGTGCTTGGCATGCCTCTCTTACTTCAGGTTATTTATCTGCATAACCTAGATCATAGTAATCACCTATATTTTTATTGGCCTCTACACTCCCTGAAGCCCTTTCACAAACATCAGTCATCTGATTTCTTAATCCCTTGAAATACCTTTGAAGGCAGTATTAACCTTTTTTTTTCAAATGAGGAAACCGAAACTCAGAGAATGAAAATGACTTGCCCACAGTCACACAGCCAGTGAGCACTCATTTTGCAACATTATTATAATGGTCCAAAAGCTTCTGTTCATTCTACTGCCAAAGCAATCATAAAATTACCTGGATCAAGAGCGTCTGGCCAAGAAGCCTGAGATGGGGAGTGAGGGTAGAAAGCTTTGATGGATTCCAGGAGGCAGTTAGGGTTGTAAAGCTCCTGACCACAATTAGAGGAAACTCTCAGAGACCCTTAGAGGTTATTATGCTGGAAGGGTGTGGCCTCAGGACCATCAGAGTGTCTGGATTTCCCCCACCATTCTCCCATCATTCTATTAGACAAAGACTTGGATTTCTGTGTCTAAGGTTGTTCTCCCAGCCCTTTACTCTCATTTAAACAATAAGTCAGCATTTATCACTACTGTTCCCCAGACACACCTTCTTCCATTCCTTGCTAGTTCTAGCTAAAACCCCCAGCTGCAGGTCAAACTGCCCTTGCTGTACCTACTTGAATGCTAATCTTATACTTCTTTTTCTTTGCTTGGTTTTTGCCTTTCTTCAACATGCTCCCCCGCCTAAGCATTTCTTATGCCTGGAGAGAGAGATACTAAAAGCCTTAACTTTTTCTCTTCAATGCAGTCAAACATGCCTCTTTTCCTTTATAGCATTGGAGTTTTCTGTCTTTTTTAAGAAGATCTCCTCCACTCTAAGATTATGCAAATATTTTCTCTGACAAAAGACAGGAAAATAAGTCAAAATACAATAAAATATGAACATATTTGCAACTCACACAACAGATAAAGATTAGTGTCATTATTAGACAACTTTTTCAACCCAGAAGATTTTTATTTTCATGTAGTTGAGTCTATTAATCATTGTCCAATGATTATTGAACTATGGTAAATTCCATGATCTTTTAAATGTTAAAGAAACAAAAGGAGTTGCTTTTATTCCATATGAGGGTGAAATGAGATGATATTTATAAAATCATATACATAATATATCCATAAAAAACTCCTACATATGTGTATATTTGTTTAAATAAGTTTGGCTCTGCCCTTCCATACCTCCTTTGATGTCTTTTAGCCTTGAATTTTGTGTGCATATTATGGGGGGAGAGATTAGCATAGAGAACTAAAGAGAAACATTTAGTTAAACAATAAGCATTAAATAATGAGTACATCTAATAAGCTGAGCTACAGTGAGACCTAAAGATACTTAAATAAAGTAGGGAAATAAGGTAAGAATCTCTGGAAGCTTCTAAAGGTCAAGTGACTTAACAGTCAGCTTCCAGATAATTGCAGCAAGTTCATCTGGGATATTCCTAGAAGTCAAACGCTGTGTCCTCCTCCCATATCAGCATTTCCCTAAAACTGGCTACTATGACCTCAAGAAAGATCCTGGATCTCAGGAAAACCCAACTTACTTCCTGTTGTTTTGGTTGGATTGCAAGAATCAGGACAGTAAACAAACAGATGATTTGTCCAGAGGTTCTGCCTCATTTCTAGAAATCCATCTTCTAAAGCATCACTTTCTACATACCACCTTGCTCAAGAAATGTGAGTGGGTACCAATGTATTTGATATGAATTCTAAACTCTACATTTTTGACATTTTCTATAAAATGCTCTATTTTCACTCAACATTAAATGGTGGCTTGGTTTTAATCCAGAAGAGTGTAGTGGTTATGGATGAGATCTTGGACATCAGAGTCCTGCTCTGCCAGCCCATGTTCACACACACACACACACACACACACACACACACACACACACAGAGTTTACCGCATATACTGTTGTATAAAAGCCCCCTCTTCCCTACATACCCATGTATATATATCTCGTACTTAGACACACATTCTTGCTGAAGATTAGAGTATTTTGTAAAAAAACACAACAAATTTTGTCTTGAATATAAAATAAACCTTACTGCTGTGCTAAGCAGACAGACTCTCAGACATTGCTTATGCCCTTGTAATAAATATGAATATAATGAAAGGATAGAAAAACACTGCAGACAAAACTTCCGGGCACGAGCTGTCTGAAGGTACTCCCCATGGAGACAATGAGCCAGTTGTTGCAGTGAGATACCAGTCTTTCCTTTTTATTTAGGCATATTGGAGGATATTTTTAAGGCAAAGCAGATAGACAGATTGCACCTAATGCTACAGAGAGGGGAATTGAGAGGGAGGCTTCTGGGGCTGAATGCCCTGACCTGCATGTGGGCAGAAAGCCCCTCAAGCTTGACCTAACCCTAAGAAAATAAATTGTGAGCTTCCTGGGGCCAGAGAAATGGAGGGTAAGAGATCTATCTCTTTAGTTGGAAAGAGTCTCTTGCAAATAACCTGGGTGGTAGCAACTTCCCAAAGGATCACTTTCTCCAGGAAGTCTTCTGTGACCTCCTCCACCACTCCCCAGGCTGAGAGCCTTTATGGTTACTTCTGCCATGGCACTTGCCACTCTGTGCTATAACACTATCTGCTTCGTTTATCATCTAACATCAGCACTTAGCATAGGGTCTGGCATATAATAGGTACTGTATATATAACTGTATGTATAACTGTATATATAACTGATGACTGCTTATCTCACTGTTTACTTTTTTACTTTCCCATAGAGTGAGCAGATTATATATTTCCATGGTTCACTGTATTTCTGGCACTAGAATAGAGTTTAGTACATAGTAGGTGCTCAATGTTTATAGAATCAAGATGACTTAGTTCCCTTTCAGTTTTCTGAGGACAACCTATGTCTTAGTTTCCTTATTTGGAAAATTAGCATAATAATATACCTTTTGCATAGACTTCATGGATGGATTAAAAAGTTAATATGTGAGAAATACTTGGTCTAGTGACTCGCACAACCATTAGTATTATTACTTCTGTGGTTTCCAGACCTGATGATCAGTACAGTTCCCTCAAACTGTATGGGTCTTGGTCAGCATAAGCCCTGGGTATGGGAGAGATGTGCCTGTAGGTTTCTCTGTCCCCTGTTTCATCACCCTGCCTCTGCTGCACTTAGATACTTCTGCAATTTTCAAGCTGCAGCTGAACTAAAAAGTTATGCCCACAAGACTTGGGTGAAAGACAGAGGACAGGGCCAACTCACAGTCAACTTTGGCATATGACCTATAGGCAGGCTGACCAGAGGAAATTCAGGGAATGTTTGTCAAGCTGACCTGAATGGTAGCCACAGATTATCAATTATGGTCTGGAAGCTTCCTTCTCTGGCTGAAATGGCTTCTGTTCTTCCTCTTCAGTCTCCTCAGCATTCCTGCTTCCTACATCCATGATGGAAGCCAGACATAAGAATTCCACACTAAGAGAGTGAGCAGGACACAGGAATCTGCCTGCTGGGTTGATGGTCTTCCCTTGGAAAAAGGGTGAGATGCTTACGCTACCTGCACAGGCCACCTTCACCTTCTTTCTTCTCTCACCTAACACCCTAGCAAGCGTGTCCAACCCGTGGCCTGTATGCAGCCCAGGATGGCTATGAATGTTACCCATCACAAAATCACAAATTTACTGAAAACCTTTTTTTTTTTTTTTGCTCATCAGTTTTTGTTAGTGTTTGTGTATTTAATGTGTGGCCCAAGACAACTTTTCTCCTTCCAGTGTGGCCCAGAGATGCCAAAAGGTTGGACACCCCTGCCAGAAAGCCATTAGTTATAGAGTTTGCCAAAACATTGGCAAAAGAGTTAGGCTCAGGGACAGGAAGATAGATTGAATCAGGCATGACTCTAGCACAGATCGATTGTGCATCTAAAGCAAGGTCCTTCTTCTGAATATAAGAATAAGATCCTCACATTAATACAGCCCTTTAGAGTTTACAATTTCCTTTCACATTTTTAATCTAATTTTAAGGTTCAACACAGCTTTTTGAAGATTGCAAGGCAGAAATTATTGTTCAAATAATATAGAAGGAGTTTGTATTCTTTATTGACATGATTCTGAGGATCCATCAGTCCTCCTCTTCAGCCACCTCCATGGGGGGAAAAAAAAGTTATCCCTATTTTCAGAAGGCTACTCTCTCTTTGACCTGATATCCTCAAATTTCTCAGTTCAAAAAACCCTGGGAATGAAAGTCATAGAATGATGGGTCTACTGTTTCTCCTCCCCTAACCTTATTTCTCCAAGAAGGCTTTCTTAACCACTTACTAAGGGACAATATAAAGAAAAAATTGGGAATAGACAGGATTGGACTTGACTCTATTACTCTGTGATGTAAACATCCTAGAGCCTCAGTGTTGTTATCTGAATGTGGGGGAGGGTGAGCATATTGCTTGTGTTACAAAATTGTCTCAGGATTAGAGATAAAGTAAGGATAATATCTAACTGAAGCCAGAAATGATAATTGTTTTTAGGATATTCAAGCTACTCTATAGTTTCATGTATATAACCTAGGAAAGAGGCACCAAAACAAAAAGGGGACCTCTCTCTGGAGATGTTTCTGGCATTTCTGCACTTCAAGTCAAAGCAATAAGGAAGTATACACTGAGTTCTTACTGGGTGCCTAATGAGGTGTTCCACTGGCAGAAGATATCATAGCACAGAGTAGCCCAATTGAAGAGAAAGGACTGAAGAAGAGTGAGCAAAATTAAGCATTCCCTGAAATAGAAACCCCATATTTATAAAAATTTATCCATTTCCATAAACAAGTAAGGGGGGAAAGAAAGCTACACCTACATTAAGTGCCAGATATATTATCGCAGTTGCCCCTCACAATGTCTCTGGGCTGCAGGACAAGAATTCACGGCATTTAACTTCAGATCCTCATTCTAGTACTACATTGTGCTTTTCTCTGCCTTGAGCAAAGGTGTCCATGACTCTTTCTCTAGGTCAGTGGTTAGCAATATTTTTCTATAAAGGGTCAAATAGAAAATATTTTAGACTTTACAGGCAATGGGTGATTTATTCTTATCATTCTTCTTAAAACATTGAATAATCATTCTTAGTTTACAAGTTTTGGTCCAAGGGCTTTAGTTGGCTACCCGTGCTTCAATGCCCTGAAGGAGACATGTTATCTAATTTGTTGCACCGCCTTCTTGAGGTGTTGGGTGGCCACTGGCCTTGGCTCTAGTTCCAAAAGTAGGAAGCAGCAAAAAAGTAAAATGTAATTATGGATGTGTACGTTCACTTTTACCTAACTCTTGGAGAAAAGACAAGAAGAAAAGTCTTACATGTATATATCAATTGATTGATTACTCATTGCTTATGGCACGCCAGGATCTGTGCATTGCCCCATTAAATTATACAGTATCACTTTGAGGTACACATTATTATCCTACTTTTATAAGAAAAATGAGGCTCAAAGTAGTGCAGTAATTTGGTCAAAACAATCGAGACAGGAAATAGTAGAGGATTTAAATCCTGGTATGTCTGACCCTAGAGCCCATGTACAAAATCACTGTGCAGTTCCACAAAGTATTTGCTACTCCTTACAAACAAAAATACTTGCAATCCATGGTGGGTCAAGAATAGTATAAGAAAATAAAAGCCAAGGAGAGGATGAGCCAGACCGTTGTGGCAAATATCAATATAATTGATTGTTGTATCTTGAGCTTCCTGGCAACCAAGACAAAGTTAGCAGCATTAGTAGTTTCTGTGCAAGAACAAATTTTTTTTCTAGGACTGAATTATAAAATGAAAATAGTGTTATTGTCCTTTTTTAAAAAATTGGATTGTTTTGTTCAGTGTTAAGTTTTATAAGTTCTTTATAAATTTTGGACATTAACCCCTTATCAGATGTATCAGCGAATATGTTCTCTAATTCAGTAGTTTTTTAAAATTTTGTTGATGGTTTCCTTTGCTGTGCAAAAACTTTTTAGTTTGATGTAGTCCCATTTGTTTAGTTTTTCTTTTGTTTCCCTTGCCTGAGGAGATATATCAGATAAAATATTGCTATGAGCAATGTCCAAGATTTTACTGCCTATGTTTTCTTCTAGGATTTTTATGGTTTTAGGTCTAACATTTAAGTCTTTAATCCATTTTGAGTTTATTGTTGTGTGTGGTGTAAGAATGTGGTCTAGTTTCATTTTTCTGCCCGTATCTGTCCAATTTTCCCAACATCATTTGATTTCAATCATATGTGGAATCTAATGAACAAAATGAACTAACAAGCAACATAAAGAGAAACTCATGGAGAGCAGGCTGACAGTACTGGGCAGGGGTCAGTGGGTAGAGGGATCAAGCAAAAAGGGAAAAGGACTCATGGACATGGACAACACTGCGGTGATTGCAGAGAGAAGGGGGTATAGGAGGAATAAATGGTAATGGAAAAAAACATAATGAAAATATAAATAAATTAAATAAATAAGAGAAAATAGTATTATTGCTTCTGAGGGTTCAGCTCTATATGGGTTAAATGTATTGTTGCAGGCTGACTTTGTGTCTGCTCTGAACCAGGCACTACCCTAGGGGCTAAAGATACTGACATAACTAAGATACATTCTGGAACTTTCAGGAGGTCAAAATCTGAGAAGGGAAACAGACAGGTCAATATCTGAGTCTTAAACATGGCAGACAAGTAATTGCTCCCTAGAGGTATAAGCAAAGTAGAATAAAAGTTTATCTGTTAATTTCTCCTATGTGTATTGTCCTTCACAGATTACAAAGCACTGATACATTTTTCTCTAATTTAATTGTCACAATAGCCCTGGAAAATAGATGCTACCACTCTTGTTTTACTATTAGGGAAACACTGAGACCCTGGAAGGTGAAGCAACTTACCTAAAGTCCTGGTCTAACTCTAAGTTCTGTACACCTTCCATGTCCCATTGTCTTCTTTAAAGAAAAACAGGCTGTCAGGAAAAATATAGAGAATAATAATTTTGCCTAGTGGATCAAACAAGGATTCATGAAGGAGGTGTTTTTAAGGTGAACCTGAAAGAGTGAGGAACATTTGAATGAGAATAAAATGGGGGAATGGCTTTATGAGTACTAAACAACTAAGTCCTAAGATGATTAGGGAGGAGGGTCTGTTCATAGGAAAATGGGCTAGGCCTGCTCTGGGTCCTGACGGTAAGGCTGAGTGTTAAGTCTTGGGTGCCACAGACTGGGTTAGTTGGAAAGCCAGAGGAACTTTAAAGATTTTATATTTTCATGACTACCTTCCACCACTACCATATAGTTCCATCCTATTTTAATGATGAAGACACTGAAGCTCAAAGTGGAGTCCATAACTCAGGTCTCTGTACTTCTAACTCCAGGTCCTTTACTTGTCTCAAACCTCGGCTTTCCTTTGCTGCAAGGCCTTTCTCTAGTGCAGACCTGCTTGGAATCTTGCTTTGCTGGCGGGGTCTCCACTTCTAATTCTTAATCCCTACTCCACCTGTTACCATGTGTCCTTTTGTTCCCTGGGGAGTGTTTCCTTTTCAAGGCTGCCTTTGCAGCTGGATCATTGAAGGCTTTGATAACAGAAGAGGAAAAAAATCACAATCCATAGACCCTGAGCATATTGCCATGTTAGGCCCTGGTCTGGACAATCTCATGTGGTACAACCTCGAAACCCTGTGAAGTTAGGCCCTACTCTGTAAAATTTACAGATAAAGACACTTAAGTTTTCAAATTATAAAGGGACTTACTTAAGGGCAGACAACTAGTGAGTAGTATAGTCAAGTTTTGAAGTCAAGTCTGTCTGAGCCTGAAGCTTGTTCCACTATTTTAGACTGGTAGAATTCTGCCCTCTCCATCTTTATTAGTCATGGAAGGAAAGCAAGGCAGGGACCCTTGTTCCCATTTTATAGTTGTGCTTCCCAATATGGTAGGCATTATCCACACATGGCTATTTACATTTGAATGAATTGAAATCAAATACAATTTAAAATTTAGTTCCTCATTCACACTAGCCATAGTCAAGTGCTCAGAAGCCACATGTGGCTAATGACTACTGTATTAGACAGTGCAGATATGGAATTCATTTAAAGTTCTATTAGACATTTCATGTGGCCAAAAAAGCCATATGTGGCTAGTGAGTATTATATTGGACAGTGCAGATACAGAACTCTTAAAAATGATGGAGAGTTCTGTTTTTATAGGATATCGTCAGGATAGCAGTTGCATATGCTAAATTAACAAACCTGGTTAGTAAATTAATAGCAAACTCAAGGTCTCTAATTGTGCCTTTATACATGGATGTGGGTTAGATACTCCCCACATTAGTGGTTTGCATATCAATGGGTAATGAAGAGAAAAGAAACTATACTGGTCCTGGAAGCCCTAAGTTCAAGTTTCAGCTTAGTCTCTGACTCTGATCTTGAACAATTACCCTCTTCTCTCTGGGACACAGTGTCCTTGCTCATCAAAATAAAGGGGATGAAGCTAAAGGCTCTTACAGTCCTTTATTCTTCAGGCCTGTGAATCAATGGCTGCATTTTTAATAAATTAATTTGCACATCTCTGCGAAAGCAGACTCATGGAAAATGCTGTCAGGAATTTGTTTTATGAAATGCCAGACTCATGCTAAGTGCACAAAAAGACAGAGTGATGACTAAGGAATAGGCACTTATTTCTTGGTTTTCAGAGAGCCTTTAATACCTGTGTTTCCTCATTACTTGTAAATGCATCTGTCTGTCCTTTGCCAATCTGTTGGCCTTTTGTCACTGGCTCCTAGGGGGGTAAGTTTGGTGGCTGTAAATGTAATAACAGCCAAATCAGTTGAAAAAAAATGGTACTCTTTTGGCAAGTAATTACTTCTGCAAAAACAAGTAATACTTTGATTTATTCAACAAATAATTATAGAGCACTTATTCTGTGCCAGACACTGACTGCTGAGCAAAATTATATCTAACACCAAACCTTCCCTCACCAAAGGGAATCTCTCTGGCTTCTTCTGATCCCTTCTAGCTGGAAACTTATGGAGTCTCTGGTTTTATATGATGGCAACACAGAAATTTCAGACAAAAAAGAAGTTGGAGCTTTTGTATTATCTGGATAGTCGAGTAGTCCATGAAACAAACAAATAAAAAATTTGAAAAGAACTGATAAAATTAATGAGCTCTTTGACATGGTGAAGATCAACCTCTGAGACTGAGAAACTAAGTGGGTGCAATACTGGGAAGCAATATTTTCTCTTCATTTATCTATCCTCCCCACCAGACTACATTCATGTCTCCTAAGCTTTCTTACTTCACTTTAAACCTTTGTCCCCTCCTATTTATGCAATCTGCCTCACACTTTCTCAGGGCCTGGCTTTTCTAATCTTTAGGAAAAGGAAATAAAACTCTCAGTTCTAGATTAAGCTTCTAATTTGACAAAGACAGTCCTTAAGGTTTTCACCTTTGCATTTTTTAAAGTATAGTTTATTCATTATGCCATTACAGGTAGCCCAAATTTTTTCTACCCTTTATCCTCCTCTGCCCTGTACCCTCCCACCCTCTAGTATCCCCCCTTCCCTTAGTTCATGTCCATAGGTTGTACCTATAAGTTCTTCTGCTTCTCCATTTCCTATACTATTCTTAACTCCCCCTGTATATTTTGTACCTACCATTTATGCTTTTTATTCCCTGTACCTATTCCCCCTTGTCCCCACTACCCCTCCCCATTGATAACCCTCCATGTGATCTCCATTTCTGTGACTCTGTTCCTGTTCTAGTTGTTTGCTTAGTTTTGGTTTTTGCTTTTTAGGTTCAGCTGTTGATAGTTGTAGGTTTCTTGTCAATTTACTGTTCATATTTTTGATCTTCTATTTCTTGAATAAGTCCCTTTAATATTTCATATAATAATGGTTTAGTGATGATGAACTCCTTTAACTTGATGCTATCTGGGAAGCACTTTATCTGCCCTTTCATTCTAAATGATAGCTTTGCTGGATAGAGTAATCTTGGATGTAGGTCCTTGCCTTTCATGACTTCAAATACTTCTTTCCAGCCCCTTCTTGCCTGCAAGGTTTCTTCGGAGAAATCAGCTGAAGGTCTCATAGGCATTCCTTTGTAGGTAACTGTCTCCTTTTCTCTTGCTGCTGTTAAGATTCTCTCCTGATCTTTCATCTTGGGTAATGTAATTATGATGTGCCTTGGTGTGTGCTTCCTTGGGTCCAAATTCTTTGGGACTCTCTGGGCTTCCTGGACTTCCTGGAAGTCTATTTCCTTTGCCAGATTGGGGAAGTTTTCCTTCATTACTTCTTCAAATAAGCTTTCAATTTCTTGCTCTTCCTCTCCTCCTTCTGGCACCCTTTTGATTCAGATGTTGGAATGTTTGAAGTTGTCCCAGATTCAACTTCAGGCTCTCCCCATTTTTTTTTTGTTTTGTTTTTGAATTCTTGTTTCTTCATTCTGTTCTGGTTAAATGTTTATTTCTTCCTTCTGCTCCAAATCATTGATTTGAGTCCCAGTTTCCTTCCTTTCACTGTTGGCTCCCTATACATTTTCTTTTATTTCACTTTGCATAGCCTTCACTTCTTCCTCTATGTTGCAACCATACTCAACCATTTCTGTGAGCATCCTGATTACCAGTGTTTTGAACTGTGCATCTGACAGATTGGCTATCTTTTCATTGCTTAGTTCTATTCTTGGAGCTTTGATCTGTTCTGTCATTTGGGCCATATTTGTTTGTCTCAGTGGCCCCTGTTACATTGTAAGGGGCAGAGCCTTAGGTATTCACCAGGGCGGGGCAACCCAGGTAGCTGTGTTGTGGCTCTGTATGTGGAAGAGGGATCCTAGAAGGAACAATGCCACTTGTTAGGCTCACCACCAGCTTTCAGTCACTTCCCCCACTACCCACAAGCAAATTGGACCCTTTTGGTGCTGATACCTGGGTGGGTGGTTTTATGTACATTCTAGGACCCTGTGGGTCTCTCTAACAAACTCTCCTTTGAGGCTGGGAGTTTCTCCCACCACTGCAACTTCCACAGGATTTTACAGCCAGAGATTTTGAGGCTTTCTTTTCCTGCACTGGAACCCTGGATTGTGCGGTCTGTCTCACTCCACATGCAAATGTGGGACCACCCAGTCCACCAACTGCCACCTTGCCCACCTGGTCCTCCAACCACCGCCTTGTGGGATGACCTCTCTGCCCCAGCTGGACATCTTCACCGCTCCTACCAGTCTGAATGAATGTTTTTTCTTTAACTCCTTGGTTATCAGAGTTCCATACAGTTCACTTTTCTGGCAGTTCTGGGTATTTTTTGTTTTAGTTTGTTGTTGTCCTTCTTTTGTTTGTGCAAGGAGGCAAAGTGTATCTAACTATGCCTCCAACTTGGCTGGAAGTCCATATTAACCATTTTAAAATACAAAATTCAGTGGCATTAAGTATCTATGATAAACTTTTATAAGACATGGGAAAAAGAAATTGAAAACAAAATGAGGAGGCAACCCACTGTACAAAGAACCTATTTGTCAATGACAAATCTGATAAAGGGTTAAAATCCAAAATGCATAAAGAACTTACACAACTCAATACCAGGAAGACAAACAATCCATTTTCAAAATGGGCAAGGGACCTGAAGAGACACTTTTCCAAAGAGGACATACAGAGGGCCCAGAGTCATATGAAAAGATGCTCAACATCACTAATCATCAGAGAGATGCAAGTTAAAACCGCAGTGAGATATCACCTCACAGCTGCCAGAATTGCTACCATCAATAACCTAACAATCAAAAAGTACTGGTGAGGATGAGGAGAAAAGAGAGCCCTCATGCATTGTTGGTGGGAACGCAGTCTGGTGCAGCCACTGTGTCAAACAGTATGGAGTTTCTTCAAAAAATTAAAAATGAGTTCTTTACATATTTTGGAGATCAGGCCCTTGTCTGAGGTATTATTGGCAAATATGTTTTCCCATACTATTGGTTCTCTTTTCATTTTAGTGCTGTTTTCTTTAGCCATGCAGAAGCTTTTTATTTTGATGGGGTCCCATTTGTTTATTCCTTCTTTTATGTCCCTTGCTTTAGGGGACGTGTCTGTGAGGATGTTGCTGCGTATTCAGAATAAGTCCTGCAAATCCTAATCATCAAACAATGAACACAGGTCTAGGAATCTGAGATTTAATTTGAGTAATTTTGTGTAACTTACCCTCATTCTTTCTGCTCATCCTTGATATCTTTATATCTACTCTTATAGGATTGGACTAGATAATTAGTAAAATGTCTTCCAGATTAGACATTCTTATGGTATAAAGAAAATATAATAGGCTTTAGAATCACAGGGACCTGGAAATAAGTCCCAGCAATACCACTTTCTTAAATTAATTGTATGAATTTGACCACTCTGATAGTCAGTTTTATACATCAGCTTGGCTATGCAATAGTACAGTCTTTTAACTAAACACTAATCTAGCTATTGCTGGTGAAGGTACTTTGTAGATATAGCTAACCTCTACAATCAGTTGACTTTATGTAAAGAAGGTTGCCTTCGATAATGTGGGTGGGCTCACCCAATCATTTGAAGGCCTTAATAGCAACAAATGTGGTTCCCTGAAAAAGAACCAATTTTGTGTCAAAATGACAGCATCAATTCTGCCTGAGTTTCCAGCTTTCCAGCCTGTCCTACCAATTTTGGACTTGCCAGCCCCCACAACCCTGTGAGCCAACTCCTTAAAACATACATATCCTATTGGTTCTATTTCTCTGGAGAATCCTGACTGATGTCAGCACTCATGTAGAAAGATTTTTTACAGCACTTACCATAAGCTGGGGATCATTTTAGACATTGGGGATCCTTGTCTTTAAGGGGATTAAATTCTATTAACTTACTCCAGGGAGACATACAATATATAATAGAAATAAATAAATGAATATATACATTTATTACATACATATGCATATACACATACATATACAGTATGTTAACCTTTATGAACCACCAATTCCTTCTCTGTAAAAATGGGTGTATTCAAAATAAGGAATATAAAAGGTCTAGACCAGGGGTGTCAAACTCATTTTCACTGGGGGCTACATCGGCCTCGTGGTTGCCTCTAAAGGGCCAAGTATAATTTCAACTCCTTAATAGTTAAGGAGTAGTTACATTTATACAGTCCTAAAATTACATTCGGCTCTTTGAAGGCAACTGCGAGGCTGATGTGGCCCCTGGTGAAAATGAGTTTGACACCCCTGGTCTAGAATATAGAAAGTCAGTAGAGAGTAGCCATTATTATGGGTCCATGATTACACTATGGTTTTAATAAATTCATTTTGAAGAGCATTTTCTTATATTCTAATTTTTCTATTTCTTGTATAACAAACATGTCTTAGAGGACACAGTGATACAGCTGATTTAGAGATAAAAATAACAACTGGATTTGAAATCAAAAGTCTGGCTTTCAGTCATAGGTCAATTAATAGTTATACAACCTTCAGCAAGTCAATTAACTTCTCTGAGGCTTAGTTTTTCTGTGTACAGAAAAAAAAATAATAACAGTCACTCATAAGGGTTTCAGAAGGAGTAAACAAGGTTGTGTCAGTGTTCATGATTCAAAAACAAGAATGTTGGGAGACTGTGCTCAGAAATCTCTCTATTTATCGGAACATTTAGTTAAGCAGTGGTTTGTTTCCTGCCCTCACCACACCCCAATCCACTCTTTTTCCTCATTTAAGGGCTCCTATATTAGTCAGTTATCAATTCAGGCTTAGTTTCCTCCCTGAAGTCATTTAAAAGCAATCATGGTTAAGGACTGGTTCTAACTTGTAACTAACAATTGGTCATAAATCTTAAATAAAGCCTGAGTTTTACATCTATAAGCATGCCTCCAGTGGGAAAACTGCTAGGCCCTTTTTTCATGGATCTTCCAAAAGTTACTCCCACAATGACTTGCCAGTTACCTATGCCCACATGCCCAAACATTCACCCTAAGTATATCCCAGAGCAATTCTTTCAAGTAGCCTCCTGATTCAAGAAGGATACTAGTCATGGAGCAGAGACTGCTGGAAAGAGGACAAAAGCCAGAGGAATTTTTTGGAAGCAGATATTACAGGAAGTTGATGGGAGTTTTTGTTTTTGTTTATTAAAGGAGAGAGAATCCTAATCATAGAACAACTGAGGATGGAGAGAGAGGACTTCAATGCAAATAGATCCACAACTGCTATAGAGCAGTCAGCAGTTGAGTGTGCCCATAGTTAGGCTTTAACTGGGGAGTGTGGATGTATATCTCTCTTCCTTGACCTCTTACTCTTTGAGCCAAGTCAAACTGAGCCAATGTTCATTTGTTGCTTAGGGACTCAAAGGCTATGGGTCCTTTCAGCTGTGTGTGATGAAGGTAAGGATGGGCCTCTGGCCAAAGGATAAAATCATAAGGGACACCAGAGTTATTTTAGCAATTTTTTGCTCTGGCACAGTGGTCCTGCAGTTAGGCTCAGTGCATATTTCCAGGGCTTTTGAAATTCTAAGAACAGCACTGAGCCATTTGCCTTCTAATGTCAGGTAGGATTTCTCCCACTAACTACACTTAAGAAAGACACCAAAAAACATTCTCCCACATGCTTTAACACTATCATCTACTAACCCAATGCCAATTTTACCCCTGCATTAATAAAGAGATTCATGGAATTTCACCCTTCTTCCCATTTATTGACCTGGATAATCAGTCAAGTGATCTGTCTTAATCTCAGTCACTCCTCTTTCGCCTTTGTTTCTCCAGATCATCACTTCAGATTTGTATTTCTTTCCACCAATGCCAACTTTTCATGGAGGAAGAAGGTGAGTTTAGATCTGCCAATTCAAGTTTTCTTTTTATTTTCCCAGGAGTGAGAGATGTGGGTCTCCTTGTTCCTTTACTTGTCTCCCATAAAGTAAGCACATCTCCAAAAGACAGGTACAAAATTTGCTTCCTCAGACCTATTGCCTAAACCCATATTGAGGAATGAAAAGCATGGGGCTGCCTTGCTTTTGAAATTAATAGGTCTCCATCATCTTGCAGAGGAGCCTTTGGTTTCTTTCTTTCATGGCTTACCCTTGGGGTATACAGATTTAATAAAATAATTTCACTGTAAATTTTATCTTTAATGGCTACTTTTGGGGGGTATGTCTCCTTCTGATGAGGGAAACCAATTACTCCTCCAATTTGATTACTCAAGTCCACCTCTGATGCCTATTAAAGAAAGGAAGGGAATTGATTCCCAGTCAGGGCACATGCCTGGGTTGTGGGGTCAGGTCCCCAGTAGGGGGCGCATGTGAGTCAACCACACATTATTGTCTCTCCCCTTCCCCTCTCTCTAAAAATAAATAAATAAAATCTTAAAAAAAAAGAAAGGAAAGGAGCTCTTTTGGTTTCAGGCAGGAAAGCCACAATAGTCTTTATAAACTGTCCATTTTAACTATTGACAACCCTGTATCCAAGCCATACACGAAGGTCACATTAACTAAATCCCAAAATACCACAAGAAGTTTAAGGCCTGTCAGTGTAACTGAAGACTATGTGTCCAAAATTCCAAGTAAGTGGCAGGGAATGGACATACATTGAGCAGGGGAGAAAAGAATACAAGCTAGGAGAAAAGTTCTAGGAGACAACCCAGACAGAGAGAATCTTCATTCAACTAAAATATTTATTGAGCACCTACTAAGTGCCAAACACTTTTCTAGAGGCTTAGGACACAGAAAAGAACAAAATAGACCCACATATCTGCCTTTCTGGAACTCACATGCAATTGGAGAGGAAAGACAATAAGTAAATGATATCATATACTTGAATATGAGAAATTATGTAGAAAATGGAAAAGTTAGAACAGGGTAAAGAACATCGGGGTGCTGGATGTGCAGGCATTTTACAGTATTAAATACAGAGGTAAGGTCTTAGCACTTTATTTATTTATTTATTTATTTATTTATTTATTTATATTGTTGTTCAAGTACAGTTGTCTCCATTTTCACCCCATCATGCCCCCACCCCACCCATCCCCACCTCCTGAACTCGAACCTACCATCTTTGGTTTGTCCATGTGTCCTTTATACATGTTCCTTGATGGACCTGACCCTATTTTCCCCCATTATCTCTCTCCCCCATCCCCTCTGGTTACTGTCAGTTTGTTCTTTATTTCAAAGGGGGTACAGTGTTGAGGGGGGCAAAGGGGGAAAATTGGGACAAATGTAATAGCATAATCAATAAAATATATTTTAAAAATAAAATAATATAAAATAAAATTCCAATTACATTTTTTAAAGGAATAGAATTAAAAAACCATAAGATTTGTATGAAACCACAAAAGACCCCAAATAGCTGAAGCAATCCTGAGGAGAAAAAGAAAAGAATGAAGCTGGAGATATCATACTGCCTGATTTCAAATTTAGTGCAAGGCAACAATAATCAAAAGAGTGTGATGTTGGCAGAAAAAACAGACACAAAGACCAATGGAACAGAATTGAGAGCCCAGAAATAAACCCACATGTACATGGACAAATAATTTTTGACAAAGGAGCCAAAAACATACAATGGAGAAAAGAAAGCCTCTTCAATAAATGTGGAAGGTAAAATTGGAAAGCCACATGCAGAAGATTGAAACTAGAGTACAGTTTGTCATGATATATAAAAATTGACTCAAAAATGAATCAAAGGCCTAACATGAGACCTGAAACAAGAAATGACATAAAAGAAAACATAGGTACTAAACTTATGTTCCTTTGTGTTACAGAAGATTTTATAAATTTGACCCAAAAGGCAAGGAAAATAAAGGTAAAAATAAGTTAATGGAACTATATCAAATGAATGGGACAGCAAAAGAAACTGCCAACAAAACATAAAAGCAACCAACCAAATGGGAGGAGATATTTGAAAACAACAGCTCTGACAAAGGGTTAATATACAACATATATAAGAAACTCATACAACTCAACACCACATAAACAAACAAAAAAAATGGGCAGAGGACCTGAAAAGACACATCTCCCAAGAAGACATAAAAATGGCCAATATATATATGAAAAAATGTCAACTTCACTAGCTATTAAGGAAATGCAAATCGAAACTACAATGAGATACCACCTCACACCTGTTAGAATGGCTATTATCAACAAGACAAGTAATAACAAGGTTGGAGGGGTTCTAGATAAAAAGGAATCCTCATTCACTGCTGGTGGGAATGTAGACTAGTACAGCCACTATGGAAAACAGTGTGAAGATTTCAAAAAAAACTAAGAATAGAGTTTCCATATAACCCAGCAACCCCTCTCCTGAGTATCTGCCAAAAAGGTTTGAAAACATTTATTCTCAAAGGTATATGCACTCCTATGTTTGTTGCAGCATTATTCACGGTGGCCAAGACATGGAGACAACTGAAGTGTCCTTTTACAGATGATTGGATAAAGAAGATGCGGTACATCTATACAATGGAATACCAGTCAGCCATAAGAAAAGATGAATTACTGTCATTTGCAATATGGATGGACCTTGAGAAGATCACACTAAGTGAAGTAAGTCAGACAAAAAGAATTATATGATTTCATTCATATGTGGAATATAAACCTGACAGTAACAAATGAACACAAAAGAAAAATAAACACTCATACACACAAACAACAGTATGGTGGTTACCACTAGGATGGGAGGTGGGAGTAGTAAAGACTAAAAGAGGGTCATATATTTATGGTGCTGGAAGATGATTTGACTTTGGATGGTGGATATACAATGCAATATACAGATGATGTACCATAAAAATATATACATGAAACCCATATACTCATTGACCAATGTCACCCCAATAAATTTAATAAAACACACACATAATCAAATTATTATATGTTCTCTTTTTTCCATTGAAACAGTGATTGATTTTACAAGTAAACATGAATTTGAACTTACATAATCAGTTTGTGATAATAAAATACCACTCATATTTTCATGTATATATTGGAGATCTTTGTCTTAATTATTTTGAAAAAAGAGTTTCACTACCAACCCCTCCAAAAGCAAACAAACAAACAAAAGACCTTACCAAACTTGAAATCTATAAGGTTATATGATTTCTCTTACTGATTACTTAAAACTCTAACAACAAAAGCAATAGCAACAGTGATGAAAGCTCATTTTAACTCTGCCAAACGGTGGTCTTAGTTCTTTACATCTCTCAGACCAAGGAATCACCACCAGTCCTGAGACTTACTAAGTGAATTAGCATAGATAAGATGCAAATAATATGCCAACAGCTTCAAAGTGACACTTGTGCCCAGATCCCAAATGTTTCTTCGTTCTGATCCTGCTTGATTCCCCATAAAGCAGGAGTTTCATGGGAAGACTCCAGCCTCTGCAATGGCTATCTCTGATTTCTCTTTCCCCCCTATTGACAGCTCCGCAGCCCAAAGAGTTATCTTCATCTGTACTCAGTCATTGAACACCAGCCATGATTGAGATTAGTGCCTTTTTCCCTCATAAAGTCCCCTTACTTAATGAGTATGACAGTCATCCTTTCCTTTCATCAGCTCACTTCTCTGGAACCTGCTACCTGCTATCAGATTGCAGCCATCTGCTTGTGCCTCCCTGCATGCCAAGAGGACTGTTTCCAGTCTCACCAGGTAGGGAGTTCTGTGTCATGGGAGCAAAGGTAGACTGACTGCTCCTGGGAGGCAGAGTCCAGTTAGCACTGGAAGAGAGGTAATGAAGCATGCTAGGAAGTGGTGAAATAGGTTATAGTTGGTGTCTGTGACTTCATAGACACTCAAGGGCTACCAAGATAGTGATCCTTCCTGCCAACATATTCTCCTAGGAGGACATGCCTACCAGTGACATCCCATTTTACTCAGAGAAAAAGCCAAACGTACTACACTATCTGCTTCCCCCAACCCTTTAATTTTCTGACGTTATCTCCTGTTACTGTAGCTCCTAGTCACTCCTCTCCAGCTACCTGGTTTTCTTCCTTTTCCTCAAACACAACAGACATGCTCCCACATCAGGGCTAGGCTCCTCCCCCAGATATCCACATGGTTCATTACCTCACTTTCTTCAGATATTTAGTCAAATACTTTTTTTCTAGTCTATGTATTTTTTGACCATTACTTAAAATTGAAACACACCTCCTCCACTAGCACTTCTCATCCTTTCCTACTTTATTTTTATTAATTGCACTTATCACCAACCTCTATATTATGAATTCACCTATTTATCTCTCTCTTTTCACTAGGATATAGCTTCCTAGTGAAACTATAAAACCAGATACTTTGTTTTGGTTACTGTTTTATCTCCAGTATCTAGACTAGTTTCTGGCACACAGGGTAGATGCACAGTAAATATTGTTGGATGAACCCTCTGTTCAAACTTTTCATCTATTTTTTTGTTGTTGAAATGATTGATTTTTTTATTGACTTATTTCTTTGTAGAGTATAAAGAGTATGCCTTTTTCTAATGTGGATATTAGCAAATAGTGTCCCTAGTTCATCATTTGTATTTTTAACTTTGTTTTTAGATTTTTTGACCACACAGAGGAAATTTCTTTGTTTTTTCCTTCTTTGAGGTTATTTGGGTTACATTGCTTCACAGAACCATACAGGTCTCATATATACAACTAAATAAAACATTATCTGCACACTGCATCCTGTGCCCATTGCCCCAAGCAAAATCAGAGGAGATTTCTAAATAATATAATATGGTCAAATGTATTGATTATTAAATTTATCTGTTCTGCATTTTGTGTCTTGCTAGAAAGTTCTCTATTATGCCAAGATTATAAATATATTTATTGACTTCCAGCCAAGATGGAGGTGTACGTAGACGCACTGCCTCCTCACACAACCAAGAGAAGGACAACAAATTTAAAAACAAAATACAACCAGAACTGCCAGAAAATCGAGCTGCATGGAACTCTGACAACCAAGAAGTTAAAGAAACATTCATCCACACCAGTAGGAGCAGTGGAAACAAGCAACTGGGGTGGAGGGGATGCAAACCAAGGCAGCAGCTGGAGGACTGGGTGGGTGAGGTGGTGGCTGGCAGACCAGGAGGTCCACATTTGTGTGCAGATAGACCAAGAAAAACAACTGTGGAACAAAACAGACTGAGCAACCCAAGGTTCCAGCACAGGGAAATAAACCCTAAAAAATTCTGGCTGTAAAATCCTGTGGGAATTTCAGTGGCGGGAGTAACTCCCAGCCTCACAGGAGGGCTCATTGGAGAGACCCCCAGGGTCCTAGAATGTACACAAGCCAACCAACTCAGGAATCAACAACAGAAGAGCCCAATTTGCTTGTGGGTAGTGGGGGAAGTGACTGAAAGCTGGCGGTGAGCCTAACAAGTGGCATTGTTCCCTCTAGGATCCCTCCTCCACATACAGAGCCACAACACAGCTACCTGGGTTGCCCCGCCCTGGTGAATACCTAAGGCTCTGCCCCTTACAATGTAACAGGGGCCACTGAGACAAACAAATATGGCCCAAATGACAGAACAGATCAAAGCTCCAAGAATAGAACTAAGCAATGAAAAGATAGCCAATCTGTCAGATGCACAGTTCAAAACACTGGTAATCAGGATGCTCACAGAAATGGTTGAGTATGGTTGCAACATAGAGGAAGAAGTGAAGGCTATGCAAAGTGAAATAAAAGAAAATGTATAGGGAGCCAACAGTGAAAGGAAGGAAACTGGGACTCAAATCAATGATTTGGAGCAGAAGGAAGAAATAAACATTTAACCAGAACAGAATGAAGAAACAAGAATTCAAAAACAAAACAAAAAAAAAAATGGGGAGAGCCTGAAGTTGAATCTGGGACAACTTCAAACATTCCAACATCTGAATCAAAAGGGTGCCAGAAGGAGGAGAGGAAGAGCAAGAAATTGAAAGCTTATTTGAAGAAGTAATGAAGGAAAACTTCCCCAATCTGGCAAAGGAAATAGACTTCCAGGAAGTCCAGGAAGCCCAGAGAGTCCCAAAGAATTTGGACCCAAGGAAGCACACACCAAGGCACATCATAATTACATTACCCAAGATGAAAGATCAGGAGAGAATCTTAACAGCAGCAAGAGAAAAGGAGACAGTTACCTACAAAGGAATGCCCATGAGACCTTCAGCTGATTTCTCCAAAGAAACCTTGCAGGCAAGAAGGGGCTGGAAAGAAGTATTTGAAGTCATGAAAGGCAAGGACCTACATCCAAGATTACTCTATCCAGCAAAGCTATCATTTAGAATGAAAGGGCAGATAAAGTGCTTCCCAGATAAGGTCAAGTTAAAGGAGTTCATCATCACCAAGCTATTATTATATGAAATGTTAAAGGGACTTATTCAAGAAAAAGAAGATGATCAAAAATATGAACAGTAAAATGACAACAAACTCACAACTATCAACAACTGAGCCTAAAACAAATCCAAAAATGAACTAAGCAAACAACAGGAACAGAATCACATAAATGGAGATCATATGGAGGATTATCAGCAGGGATAGGGTGGGAGAGAATAGGAACAAGGTACAGGGAATAAGAAGCATAAATGGTAGGTACAAAATGGGCAGGGGGAGGTTAAAAATAGTATGGGAAATGGAGAAGCCAAAGAACTTATATGTATGACCCATGGACATGAACTAAGGGGGGGAATGAGGGTGGAAGGGGGAGTGCAGGGTGGAGGGGAATAAATGGGGGGGGGAATGGGACAACTGTAATAGCATGATCAATAAAATATATTTACTAAATAAATAAATAAATATATTTACTAATGTCTTCTTATGGAATTTTTATGTTATCTTAAATACACGTGGGATTTATTTTGATGTAAATAATTAATTTTTTTTCAACTCGTCAGTTTTCTCCAAACCACTTGTTAAACAAACATGCTTTCCACCATTGATCATAAGTATAACCTTTAAAATATGCTAAATTTCCAGGAATATTCAGATTTATTTTAGTACTTTCTATTTTGTTCCACTGCCTTATGTACTTATTTGCCACCACCAAAGTGTTTTAATCTTTATAGGTTCATAATATGCTATTTAAAACAAAATATCTAATAAGGCTGACTTCATCCTGTTCTCCCTCCCTTACTGTCATATTCATCATCATATTACTCTTCTAGTTCAGAATATATCTAGATATTTGCATATGAAATTTATTGGCATTTTTTTCAAATTCCCTCTGAAATCATCATCAGTATTTTTATTGTAAATCACATTAATATTATATTAAAATATATGGATACAGTAGTATCTTTCCATTTACTTATATCTTCTTTTAAACCCTTTTTTCTTTATATATTTTGGAGATCAAACCCTCATCCAAGGTGTCATTGGTAAATATGTTTTCCCATAAAGTTGGTTCCCTTTTCATTTTGATGATGGTTTCTTTAGCTGTGCAGAAGCTTTTTAGTTTGAGGTAGTCCCATTTGTTTAATTTTTTCCTTTATTTCCCTTGCTCTAGGAGATATATTGGCAAAAATATTGCTGTGTGGAACATCTGAAATTTTCCTGCCTATGTTTTCCTCTAGGACTTCAGGTTTGATGGCCAAATATATAAGGAACTCATAGGACTCAACACCATGAAGACAAACAACCCAATTGAAAAATGGGCAAAAGACTTGAACAGACACTTTCCCAAGGAGGACATACAGAGGTCCCAGAGGCATATGAAAAGAAGCTCAACATCACTAGCCATCAGAGAGATGCAAAGTAAAACCACAATAAGATACCACTTCACACCGGTCAGAATGGCCATCATAAACAAATCAACATACAAATGCTTGCAAAGATGTGGAGAAAAAGGAAACCCTAGTACATCGTTGGTGGGAATGCAGATTGGTGCAGCCACTGTGGAAAACAGTATGGAATTTCCTCAGGAAACTAAAAATGGAACTGCCTTTTGACCTGGCAACTCCACTGCTGGGATTATACCCTAAGAACCCTGAAACACCAATCCAAAATAACCCAATGTTCATAGCAGCACAATTTATAATAGCCAAGTACTGGAAGCAACCTAAATTAAATGAATGGATCAAAAAACTATGGTACATTTATACAATGGAATTCTATGCAGCAGAGAGAAAGAAGGAGCTCCTACCCTTTGCGACAGCATGGACAGAACTGGAGAGCATTATGCTAAGTGAAATAAGCCAGGCCTTGAAAGACAAATCCCATATGATCTCACCTATAAGAGGAATCTAACGAACAAAATAAACTAACAAGCAAAGTAGAACCACAGGCATGGAAACATGGAACAGAATGAAAGTGACCAGAAGGGAGAAGGGAGGGAGATATTGGTAGGAAGAAGGGGAAGGCACTAGACAAAGAACATGTATGAATGACCCATGGACATGAGCAACAATGTGGGGATGGACCGTGGGAGCAGGGGGTGGGATAGGCAGAGAAGGACAAAGTGGGAAAATTGGGACAACTGTAATAGAGTTTACAACTGTAATTTTTAACAATTAAAAAATGATTTAATAAGAAAAGCTTTTCTCTTTTTATAGGTTCTATACGTTTTGTGTTTATTGCTAAGAATTTTATCGTTTTATTACTATTATTAATGAGATATACAATATTATATTTTCATCTGACTTCATATAGGAAAGCTATTGATTTTATGTAAAAAAATTGTAACAAGCAATGTTACTGAATTAGCTTTTTGCTTTGAATAATTTTTAGGAATTTGTCTTTTGGGGTATACAATCTTATATTTCTGCAAATGAAATGAAGGTTATTTAAAAATATTTATAACTTTTATTTCTTCCTCTAGTCTAATTGAATTGCTTAACACTTCCATCACACTGTTAAGTAAGTGCTCTCATGTACTGTTCCTTTTAATGAAAATAATTTTAATGTTATACCATTAAGAATGATCGAGGCATATATATGGTATGGAGCCACACATTTCTTTATCTTAGAATTAAGCAACACATGTTAGACTTTGTCCAAATCCATTTTAAAAACTGTTGAGTCAACATATCCTTTTTCCCTTTTGAGCTATTAAATGGTACATTTTGTTAATATAGTCCTAAATATTAACTCATTATTGCTTTTGTGGGATGAACTCTACTTTGTCTTGATATGTTTAATTCAGCAATACAAAGTCTGAAGTTCTCTATTCACAATTAAAAGTTCAAAACACTTTGAAAGCCAAAAGCAGCTCATCTGGAAGCAAAACCTGATTTGATCTGATGCAGTATTATGTATAAACTTTGGTCCAATTAGTGTTACTTTTTATATGTTTTACTATTGAAATATTAAAGCATTTTAATGTGTTGTTTCTATAGGCCCCAATGAGAAGGATGCATAACAGACAATGAAGTCACCATGTTACATTTCTAAAATTCAAAACATTCAATTCTGAAACACATTTGACACCATCAGTTACATACGAGGACCTGAAGACCTATAATGCATGATGGAGTGCAGGAAGAGAGAATGCAGGCAGATGAATCAATCTTTGAGTTAGACCTTGAATAATGAGTTGTAGTTTGCATGAGAAAGAAAGAAATGGCATTCCTGGAAGAGGCATGAAAAGACTTGGTATGTTTTGAGAAAAGTGAGTTCAGTATAGCTGGAGGGTAGGGTGTGTGGAGGGAAGGAGTAGTGGGAAATGAGACTAGAGAGACAAGTTTGGGACAAATTATGAAAGTTCTTGCATGCTAAGAAGTGTGAAGTAAGTAATATTGTGTCTGAGATATTTCTGAAATATTTTGAAGTTGTGGGTGGGGATGGAGGTAAGGATAGGGGTGGAAAAGAGACAGGAGTTGAGCATGAGAAGAAATGAAATAAAAGAACACTTTCTGGATGTCCAGAGGAATAAAAGTGGCAAATTCTAAATCAGGAACAGAGGTATCAACAATCCCAGACTTCCAAAAAAGTCTAGAACAGTTAAGTCTAGTCACAAAAGCAGATGACAACCTATTGTTTTTTAGATGGAGAAAGCCCTACACAACCTAATAAAAACAATAGAAGACACCATAGAAAAGGATTAAGCCTGTTGAAGATTTTCAAGCAGCTAAGCTTTGAAAAATTCCATTTTTCGAAGAGAGTGCAGTATAAGACCAAATTTGACAAACATAGTTGAAGATACAGTATGATAGCTTCAGAATTCAAACATGATCTCACCTGTAAGTGGAACCTAATCAACGAAACAAACAAATGAACAAAATAGAAACAGAGACTTGGAAATAAAGAACTGACAGCAACCAGAGGGGAGGGGGGAGGGAATAACAGGGGAAAGAAGAGGGTCAAGCAAAGGAATATGAATAGAACACTCATGGGCATGGACAATGGGGGGGAGCGATTGACTGTGGGAGTGGGGTGCAGTGTAGGGTTGAGCAATGGGAAACAGGAGAGACAACTGTAACTGAATAACAATAAATTTAAAATAAATCAAATATGCCAGGGTTCAAATTCTATTATTTCACACCACTGAGTCTGAGTTTCCTTATATAAAAGCAGATGATAAAAGTATTTGTATATGGTTCTTGTGAAGATAAATTTATATAAATCAAAAAATTTAATCTTTGTGTTTGCAACTACATTTTGGGAAAATATTGTTAGCCAGATTGTCATCAAATTTGTAAGATATGTTCAGGATGGTCTGCCCTTCTAAAAAGTGCCCTCCTTCAAGCACATTATGAACCTAAAATATAGGTTTAAATGTGCTTTAAACTCTCTATGGTGGTCACTTAGGGGGCACTTCAAAAGTAAGTAATCATTTTTCCAGATAATGTGAAGTTGGTGGATTTTTTAAAAAATAAGAATATTTCTTAGTTTTATATTTTATATAATATTTTAGTCTACTATTTATGTTAAATATGTATTGATATTTATACATATTTATATCAATGTAAAATAATTTTTATGTGTGAGAATGTCTTAAATATTCTGTATTTAAATCTTAAAATATAGATGAGGAGTTATCACTGAAATTCACTCTTCTCTCCACTCCCGCGCCATGCATTCTGTGTTGATTTGGCCCTTTGTCAGAAGGTTTATAGATATGAAATGTGAACTTCTCCACAAGACTCAGTCTCATGGGAAACCTACTTTTATCACTGTCACTCTGTTTGTTCCTCTCTCTGGGAACAACCCTGCTAGGCCAGTCTGCTCTCCCTAGCCTCATTGGAATTCTAATGAACACAATGTTATACTTCTTACTACAAATTTTTTCATCCTTCCTCCCTCTAAAAAATAGAAAGTTAGTTTCCGAGATACACATAGTTTTCATTAAATTAAAATAAAACTGCGGTAGGCTAGGTGATGATAGATGCTGGTGCCAAAGGGATGAGCAGGAGAGTTTACCTACTGGCTTAAGCCACCCACCTGTGTCCCTACTCTCATTCTAAGGAAGAACAAATTGTAATAAATGACACAGGTTCGCAGAGAAAAACACTTCATAGGGTATGAAAAGTGCAAAGATGAAGATGAGCATGGAGTAGTATGGGAACACTTTTGGGAGAACTCAGTCAAGAAACAGTGGGACATGAGAAAGAGGAAGGAGTAATGAAGGTTTCAGGAAGGACATGGAGACCACTTGAAAGATGAGCAGAAGTTGTCAATTCACAAAGGACTGTTCAAACTAGCTTGAGGTGGGGCATTCCAGACATTAATAGAACATAAACAAAGATAAAATCAAATAAAAACACTACAAAGTTTCAGTAGGATGGAGTTAGAAGATGCTGTGGGGAAAGCAAGGTTGGGACAAAGGAGATACTTAAAAGATATCCCAAGAAACCCAGAACGCAATTATGACACACCTAAACAAGAAATTCATGTAGTAAAACTATGGTGGTCAATACCCTGATAAAAGTGTAGTAAATACATTTGGGAGAGGAAAGTAGACAACAAGAAAATAGTTAAGAGTCCAAGTACGAAGTCATGTGGGCCTGAACTAAACCATAGCAGAAGAAGCGAAAGTAGTTGGAATTGTTCTCTGTACTATATAGAGCCAAAAATGTACCTGCTGGGTTAGGTGGGCACAGGGTTGCCAAAAACACTTATTGTACACATTGCATTTTAGATTTTATAAATAGTATATAAGGAAGTTTCATGATTCCATTTCTCATTTTGTGTTCTTACATCAGCCATAAGTCAAAAGCTTCGGGAATCTTTCCCAGTAGAGACCTCAAATACCAAAGTTCCCTTGATCAGAGGTGCCCTCTCTCAGTGGAGTCAGTTCCACTCTTATCAAGCCTGACTGTAAAACTAAATTAAACAATTAGACAAAGCTACTTTGGGTTGGCCCTAGAAACATTCCTGATGTTCCCTTGGACCTGCTCCTCTTGCTAAGCTCTGTTACTCATGACTGCCTTCATCTTCATAAATTGGAATATTTCTTGCCATTTCCTTCTGTCCTGCAAAGTTTCTTTTGAGGAATAAACTGACAGTCTTATGGGAGCACCCTTGTAGGTAACTACCTGCTTTTCTCTTGCTGCTTTTAAGATTCTCTCTTTATCTTTAACCTTTGGTCTTTTAATTATGATGTGTCTTGGTGTGGCCCTCTTTGCATCCATCTTGTTTGGGACTCTCTGTACTTCCTGAACTTGCATGTCTATATCCTTCATCAAATTAGGGAAGTTTTCTTGCATTATTTTTTTCAAATAGGTTCTCAATTCCTTGTTCTTTCTCTTCTCCTTCTGGCACCCCCATGATGCAAATGTTGGTACACTTGATGTTGTCCCAGAGGCTCCTTACACAAAACTACAGAACAACCATCATTCAGAACCACCGAATATCAAGCTGAATGGAGGTCCTACAACTATGGAATTAAAGAATAAACCACATTGAGACTGGTAAGAGGGGCAGAGATAGCAGAACTGGCTGGTTCACCACTCGTGTGGCGGATAAAAATTGGAGGGATATCTCAGCTTTGGAGGACCTCCCTGAGAACCTAGGGGCCCCAGGCCCACACTAGGCCTCCCAGCCCAGGGTTCCAGTGCCAGGAAGAGAAGTCCCCATAATTTCTGGCTGTAAAAACCAGTGGGGATTGAAGCTGAGTAAGATGGAAACTTTTGAAGTCCCAGGCAGTTTCTCTTAAATGTAATGCACACAAACTTACTTGGACACACTCCATCTGAGCTCCAGCACTGGAGCAGCAGCTTGAAAGGCACTAGAGACATACGGGGAGGAACTGAATTATCTGGCATCAGGGTGAGGGCTGGAGGGGCAGCTTTCTCCCAACCAGAAGTGCTGGCAGAGGCCATTGTTCCCTGTTCTGAGCCCTTCCCTCACAGAGCCTACAGGTGGGTGCCATATCTGAGACTCCATCAACCTGGCTCACACTTTTTGCTCCACCCTAGTGATTAGCTAAGGCCCCACCCCACCAAAATTTCAGGGCCACCCAAGCTGTTTTAGTGGCTTTCCCATATGAATGGCCTGTCTTGGCTCATGCTTCAGATTTTCCTAAATTCTCTCAAACATGTAGCATCTGGCCTCAGTAAGCCCCATACCTCTCCTCTCACTAAGTGGCCCAAAGCATGGCACAAGCACAGTTTGGCCTCTCCTATGCACCTCTAAACCCAGCACAAGTAGCAGCCATCTGCAGATCATTTTGTATCTTATGCCAGATGGCTTCTTACAGGACACCAGTGGTGGCTGACCTGGGCATACACCTCCCAGGAGACTCCAGAGCTGTGCACCCAGTAGTCAGCTTCAGGCCACACTGAGGTACCATCACTCAACCATCTCCACAAGTGACACACTCAAGGAGTGAATTCAGTGGGCACCACAGCCCTGCTGAAGTAAGTCCTTCTCTGTGGGATGGGCCTTTTCACAGCTCATCCTCCAAGGTGGTCAGAGGTCAGTGGTCAGTGGTCAGTGGTCAGAGGCAGCCCTTACAGCTGACTGGCCTAGGTAAATCCTTTCCATTGTTCATTCCAACAGCAATCAAGGCTCAACTACAATAGAACAGTGTACACAGCCCACATGGGGGCACGCCTTGAGCATCCAGGTTGGGCAATAGGTGAGGCTGTGCCACTGGACCTTACAGGTCACCTGCTGTATGAGGCCACTCTACCAAGCCTGGGGGACAGAGAAGCTCTTCCTAATACATAGAAACAAATGCAAGGAGTCTCCCAAAATGAGGAGACAAAGAAACATGACCCAAATGAAAGAACAGAACAAAACTCTAGAGAAAGAACTAAACAAAAAGAAGACAAGCAACCTACTAGATGCAGAGTTCAAAACACTGGTTATTACAATGCTCAATGACCTTAGTGAGAACCTCAACAGCATGAAAAATAACCGGGCAGAAATAAAGGATACACTAATTGAAATAAAAGGTAATTTACAGGGAATCAACAGTAGAGTGGATGAAACTGAGAATCAAATCAGCACCTTGGAATATAAGAAAGCAAAAACACCTAACCAGAAGAGCCAAAAGAAAACAGAAACTAAAAAAAAAAAAATGACTGCCTTGGATTTTGTATTCCTTACTTGTTTTGACTTGGCATTATTTCCTGATGTAATGATCCAGCTTTTGGAAACATAATGGGCTTTCGAACATGATTGACACTTTTTTAAAATTTTTATTTATTTCCAGAGAGAGGGGAAGGGAGGGAGAGAAACATCAATGTGTGGTTGCCTCTCACATGCCCCCAACTGGGTATCTAGCCCTCAACCCAGTCATGTGCCCTGACCAGGAACCAAGCGAACAACCCCCTGGTTTGTAGGCCAGCACTCAACCCACTGAGCCACAGTAGCCAGGGCTAATTGACACTTCTTTGTTATGAACCCAGTCTAATCCTAAAACTTCTGGCATTCCATCCTTGTGCACCTCTGTAGAACATGACTACCAGTTGAGGAGTGAGAGTGTTCACTTTAAAAAGGCTGATAGAGAAATCAGCTGACAGTCTTATGGGAACTCCTTTGTAGGTAACTCTCTGCTTTTTCTTACTGCTTTTAAGATTTTCTTTATGTGTAACCATTGGCATTTTAATTATTTCATGTCTTGATGTGATCCTCTTTGGGTCCAACTTGTTTGGACTCTGTATTTCCAGAACTTGTATGTCTATTTCCTTCACCAAATTAGGGAAGTTTTCTTACATTGTTTTTTCAAATAAGTTTTCAGTCTTTTGCTCTTCCTCTTCTCCTTCTGGCACCCCTGTGATTCAGATGTTGGTATGTTTGAAAATGTCCCAGAGGCTCCTTAGCTTATCCTCATTTTTTAAAATTCTCTTTTAATTCTTGCTATTCTGATTGAATGTTTTTTTCTTACTTCCTTATGTTCCAAATTGTTGATTTGATTCATGGTTTCATCCCCTTCACTGTTGGTTCCCTATAGATTTTTCTTTATTTCACTTAATGTAACTTTCATTAAATTGGTAGGTACAAAATAGACAGGGGGATGTTAAGAACAGTATAGGAAATGAAGTAGCCAAAGAACTTATATGCATGACCCATGAACATGAACTAAGTGGGGAGGAATTGCTAGAGGGTATGAGGGTACGAGGTGGAGGGATCCAAAGGGGAAAAATTGGGATAACTTTAATAGCATAATCAATCAAATATATTTTTAAAAATAAAAATGCTGGTAGACTTTCCCTTAGCAAATCTGAAGGCATTTGGAGCAATGTTTCCCAAACTGCATTCTATACATTAGAATTCTGGAAAGTACCAAAAAGTATTCCACGAACAGAAGGTCCCATGGTCAATATGTTGGGAAAGCCTACATTTTCTAGTCCTTCTGTAGATATTCATAACAAACAGCACATTTTAATGACTCTGAAGAGTCTTTTCATAAAGAAATTTGTTTAATGTTTAGCCCAGTACTTACAAGATTACGTGGCCAAGGAAATGTTTTGTTTCTCACAGAATATCTATGAAAACCTTGTAGTATATTATAATTGGGGGGATATTAGTTACACATTGGCTTGTTTCAGTCTTTTAAAATATAAGAAAACTGTATGTAGGAAAGAATGGAGGTTTGGAGTCAGGCAGTGGAACAGGCTCTCAGCCCTTGTTGCCCAATTCGCTGCTTGTATTGACCTTGAACAAGTCCCTGTACGTCTCTGAGATCCACGCCCCCCCATCTGTAAGGGTAACAATGAAATATTAACAATAAAACTCTTATTTACTGAGGGCTCACTACATGCTAGATAATTGTTTTGAGTTATAAAATTCTATGTAAATGTCAGTTGTTATTATAAACTCTACCAAAGGTTTTAATTTGTGGCTCCAGTCATGCCACTTCTCTCCCCTTAGATAACCAAGGCTTTGGGGTTAATTATCTTAGTAACCTCATTATTTAATCTGAGTGACAAAGTCAGACTTTGATCTTTACGAGCCTAGTGTTTCTGCTTTCTGCTTTCTCTCTCATGCAGAGCTTCCCTTTCACTTATTGTCTGTTCACTTTCTTTGGGAAACTGTTGGGCTATGGGGCCACCATCATTTTCTTGGTTGCCTTATCGGGTCTGATGTTTTATTGTGGTTTTATATATTGAAGCAGCATTTCTCCCATTTTACACTGCTTATACTAATCAGGACCATGTCTTCAAAAGTGGCAGCAACAGGAATATGAGGTGACTTTGTAATATACATTTCTAATTTTAATTATTTTCCAATAATATATTTAGCTTTTATCACACTATATACTGTTCTAAATTCATTATGAATATTAAGTCATTTAGTCCTAATTATAACCCTGCACAGTAGATATCATTATTATTGCCATTAGAATAGCTGGTGAGACCAAGAAAAGTTACCTAGCCTGCCCATGTATTAGCAAGTGGTAAAACTAAGAAATGAATCAAGACAATTTATTGGCTTCTACAGCTATGCTCTCAATGACTATGGTATATTGCTGAGTACTTTATAGTATAGGAAACTTCTATTCATTTTATGAGGCACAGTTCAGCTGTCCCTGAGCCCTAAGACCTCCTTTGGCTGGGCTCCTAAGGCCTCCTAAGGCTTTATAAGAGGCAGCTGTAGGGCTTTGATACAGTTAGCCTTAAGGTAAAATTCTGGCTCTGCCATCTACTATCATTTTAGTTCTTTGAGCCTCAGTTTCCTCATCTGTAAAATGGGGCATGTAACACATTGCCAGGTTGTTGCAAAGATTCCACTGAATCGTGCTGGTCCAACTTAAGTCTTAAAACATTCATTTTTAACCCTATGTGACATTTGACTTATGGGTAGCAGGACAGAGGGAATACTGCTGCCCAAGCCTAGCTCCAGATCGGGCAAATCAGCACTTCTGAGAGGTGGAACCCAAACATTCATTTATTTACTTATTTACTTATTTACTTTATTTATTTTTCCATCACCATTTATACACCCTATACACCTTCTTCCACCTCCATCCATCCTCCTCCCCCACAATCACCACACTGTTGTCTGTGTCCATGAGTTCTCTTTTTTTGCTCAATCCCTCCATCCCCCAGGCCCCACCAGAGCTGTCAGCCTGTTCTATCTATGAGTCTGTCTTTATTTTCTTGTTACTTCAGTTTGTTCATTAGATTCCACATATGAGTGAGATCATATGGTATTTGTCTTTCTCTGACTGGCTTATTTCACTTAGTATAATATTCTCCAGGTCCATCCATGCTGTCACAAAGGGTAAAATTTTCTTTTTTTTTTATGGATGAGTAGTATTCCATTGTGTAAATGTACCATAACTGTTTTATCCACTCACCTACTGATGGACACTCAAGCTGTATCCAAATCTTGGCTATTGTAAATAATGCTGCAATGAATATAGGAGTGAATATATTCTTTACAATTAGTGTTTGGAGTTTCTCTGAACAAATTCCCAGAAGTGTAATTGCCAAACACTTATGCTTTTAACAGCCCTTACATTATTCTACCGAATAATATCTAGTCTTGAGTATTGCTGACTTAATGTATGTATGTAGGATTAATTCCAATACATATGGTAAGATACTGAATTCATATTGGGATGTATTTATTCATTCATTCATTTTTGCCAAGTGAACCATTTTTAGAACCTCATGCGTTGTACCTTTGGTTGCTGCAGTTTTGGCAGGAGTACTATTGAAGTGTGAGTGGTAGCTGGGTTGAGATCTTAACAGGCAGGGGCTATTTTCTATTCTGCACTGCTCGGCAGGTGTTCTATTTCCACCTCTGTTCCGCATTTTTTAAAACTCATACAGATAGGAACCAAGATGGCGGTGTAGGTAGACACACTGAGCCTCCTCGCACAACCAGAACTGACAGAGAATCGAACAGCAAGGGGGACCGACGCCAAGGAAATAGAAAATAAACATTCATCCAGACTGGTAGGAGGGGCGGAGACGGGCACCAGGGTGGAGAGGACTCAGTGTGGCTGTGGTGGGACTGAAACTGGCGGAGTGTGGGACAAATGGCGCAGGCAGTCCGAGCACTAGCAGACCCTGCGGTCCCACATTTGCACAGATAAACCCAGAGGGCCGGACTCAGAGTGGCGGAGAGTGGGGCAGGCAGAGTGGCGGGTAGCACCCTGCCGCACCACATTCGCCCACAGATAAACCTGACGAACGGTGGGCAGCAAAGCAGACCGTGCAACCCAGGGCTCCAGCTCGGGGGAAATAAAGCCTCAAACCTCTGATTGAAAGAGCCCCTGAGGGTTGGGGCGGCAGCAGGAGAGACTCCCAGCCTCACAAGAGAGGTCATTGGAGAGACCCACAGGGGCCTAGAGTGTGCACAGGCCACTTACTCGGGAACCAGCACCAGAGTGGCCCAGTTTGATTGTGGGTATCTGAGTGAAAGATTGAAATCCGGAGGAGAGTGAGGCGGGCGCCATTGCTCCCACTCGGCCCCTCCCCCACGTACAGCGTCACAGCGCAGCCACCAGCATTACCCTGCCCCGGTGAACACCTAAGGCTCCGCCCCTTAAAGTAACAGACCCACCAAGACAAACAAACAAACAAACAAAAAATGGCCCAAATGACAGAACACTTCAAAGCTCCAGAAAAAATACAACTAAGCGATGAAGAGATAGCCAACCTATCGGATGCACAGTTCAAAGCACTGGTTATCAATATGCTCACAGACTTGGTTGAATCTGTTCGAAAACCAGATGAAAAAATGAAGCCTATGCTAAGAGAAACAAAGGAAAATGTACAGGGAAGCAATAGTGATGAGAAGGAAACTGGGACTCAAATCAATGGTATGGACCAGAAGGAAGAAACAAACATCTAACCAGAAAAGAATGAAGAAACAAGAATTTGGAAAAATGATGAGAGGCTTAGGAACCTCCAGGACACCTTGAAACGTTCCAACATCCGAATTATAGGGGTGCCAGAAGGAGAAGAGGAAGAACAAAAAAATGAAAACTTATTTGAACAAATAATGGAGAACTTCCCTGATCTGGCAAAGGAAATAGACTTCTGGGAAGTCCAGGAAGCTCAGAGAGTCCCAAAGAAGCTGGACCCAAGGAGGAACACAACAAGGCACATCATAATTACATTACCCAAGATTAAACACAAGGACCTACATCCAAGATTACTGTATCCAGCAAAGCTATCATTTAGAATGGAAGGGAAGATAAAGTGCTTCTCAGATAAGGTCAAGTTAAAGAAGCTCATCATCACCAAGCCCTTATTATATGAAATGTTAAAGGGAGTTACCTAAGAAAAAGAAGATCAAAAATAGGAACAGTAAAAATGACAGCAAACTCACAGTTATTAACGACCACACATGAAACAAAAACGAGAGCAAACTAGGCAAACAACTAGAACATGAGGGTTGTCAATAAGGGAGTGGGAGAGGGAGAGGGGGGAAAGGTACAGAGAATAAGTAGCATAAATGATAGGTGGAAAATAGACAGGGGGAGGGTAAAAATAGTGTAGGAAATGTAGAAGCCAAAGAACTTATAAGTATGACCCATGGACATGAACTATGGGGGGGGGAATGTGGGAGGGAGGGGTGGGCAGGATGGAGTGGAGTGGGGGGGGGAAATGGGACAACTGTAATAGCATAATCAATAAATATATTAAAAAAAACTCATACAGAAATAGTACAGTGGGCACAGAGGAGAGGTTAGTAAAGAAGAAGCAAGATCCCAAGTTCTGTGTGGAATTATTGAATGAACTGGAAGCTCGGGGTCTCATGATGAGGCTGGCAGAATAGACAGTGTGTGTGGTACTAAGGAACTACAACATATGAGTAGAAGCCACAGAGAGACCAAGTTCATTCAACATGAAGAAGACCTTGGGAGCAAGCTGTCTACTCATGAGTTCCTGTAACTGGAAGTGTACAAGCAGAGCATGAAAGACCGGTTGGGTGGAAATGCTTATAAGGAATCAGGTAGGATCAAGATGAGCTGACTTTGGAGGTTTGGTCAAGTCCTGAACTTATGTTTTTCCCATCCTGCCTACTAGACAAAATACATGAAAGTGCTTTGTTAAGTTGATTTTATTCATTTATCTAATACCTCCTGAGCACTATTTGGGATCAAGCACTAGGCTAGGGTACTGGGACAAAAAGGTGCAAATCAAAGGCTACCAAGCTAATAAATAGTCCATACACTCATCACCCAAAATTTTAGAGTTGATTATACTAAAAACCAGAGGTTCCTGAAGAAATTGAAAGGGGTGGACTTACCATAAATATGGAAATCTATGGACCAGCAGCAAGGCGTTAGCTCTCTATTTTGCAGGTTAAGTCTAAGAGAGGTAGAGCACAAGTGGCATCTATCTGATTTGGACTCATCCTACACAAACTGGGGTAACACTGTTTTATAGGATGAAAAGAGTCAGTTGAATAGAAGTGACAGAAAACCAGCAATAAGTTTCCTTATTTACAACAATTCACACCAAGGCAGCAGTCTCTGGAAGCACAATTGGGCATATCTTTCCCAGCAGAGAAGTTGATACTTAGTCTAAGAGGTCCCAGCTTAGTTTGATCTCAGTGAGAATTTCTTCAGTTTTCCAATATGTCCCAATTTAATTGTCCATATGTTTCTACAATATAGTGTAGAGCTGGAGGACTGGACAGTTCTCTAGAATTCGGACATCCTCAATATTCAGATATTCAGATATCAGATAACTGATCTTGTACCTTTAGTTTGTTCTTGCCTCCTAGAATTATAATATCATAGATTGAACATGTAAGATATTTAAGCTGTCCCTGAAGCCATCAAGAGAAATCTCTCCTTTGAAAGCCTCATTTACTCTGTCTGTATCATGCTTCCATATCTCTAAAAGAGGCAGCATGGTGTAGAATATGGGCTTTAAGGTCAGAGAGACCTGGTTTAAAATCCTAAACAAACTATTTACTAGCTAAGTGAATCTTTTTTTTTTTATTGTTATTCAATTACAGTTGTATGCCTTTTCTCCCCATCCCTCCACCCCACCCCAGGTGAACCCATCTCCCTCCCCCCCCTCCACCCTCCCCCTTGGTTTTGTCCATGTGTCCTTTATAGTAGTTCCTGTAATCTCCTCTACCCACTGTCCCCGCCCCCACCCCCCACCCCCGCCCTGGCTATTGTTAGATTGTTCTTAACTTCAATGTCTCTGGTTATATTTTGTTTGCTTTTTTCTTCTATTGCTTATGTTCCAGTTAAAGGTGAGATCATATGGTATTTGTCCCTCACTTCCTGGCTTATTTCACTTTAGCTAAGTGAATCTTAAGCAAGTCACATTTACTTTCTGACCCCTCAATTTCTGTTCTTTCTATAAAATGAAAATAACAATACTTAATTCATAGGTTTACTGTAAATATTTTAATACTATATCCAAGAGCCTAGTACAGTGCCTGAGACAGAGTGTAAAATTCAATCAATGATAGCTTTTGTTATAGAGAAAGTAAATGCTCACTGAAGTCAGTACTCCAGGTATTAGATTCAACATTGGCACTTACTGGCTCTGTAACCTTGAACAGATCAGATCATTAATTGAGAGTTGAGTTTTTTCATTGAGATATTAACAGTCCTTACCTACCAGAATGTAGGGAAAATAAATGAGTCAAATATATTTAACATACCTCTCACATGGTCTAGCACGTGTGGAGTTTAAAAATGGAAATATCTATGCTAATTGTTACGAAATCTTATTCAGTCTCCTGCTCACTGTGTTGGCCTCCAAGGGTTTTTGTGGCCAGCTGGGTGGAGTAACTATACTCTCTCACTTCTACAAGATGGAAGTCTAATGCCCTACTAAGGTAAACTTGGTTAGCCCAAGGAAGCCCACTGGCCAGACCATGATTACTTCCTTGACCCATCCTTTCATACTCATTACCCTTCTGTTTGCCCCTCTGATACCTCTCCCCTCACCAGCAGCTAACACAAGTTACAGGTTCATGGGGGATGAGTGGGGAATGGAACACAGTAAAGAGGGAATGTTTGTAAAGAGCTGTGCCACTCATCTGTTGATAAGCATTTGACTGGGAGTCAAGGACTCAGGTTTTTTGTCTGATCTTATACTAACTCAGTTTTGTTTTGTTTTGTTTTGTTTTGTTTTTTTTACCATAGACAAGCTTCTTCCTGTCCCTAACTTTAAAAAGGGTCTCTTCTGTCTCAGAATCCTTCTAGCTCTGACATTCTAAGAATCAAAGAAAAAGCTAAACTCACAAGAAAACAAATTAAAATAGCAACATCTCATCATGTTGGTTGTTTCCAGAGAAAATTTGAAAGGCATCTGATGTTACAATAGGTGTGTGAATCTTTTATATAATCCTAAGAAAGGGGAGATAGACCTAATGATGTCCTTGAAAATGCTGAGATCTCTAACACAGGAGGCTGAAAACATTTCAGTTTGAGAAAGATACAAGTCTGATAAATATTCCGGGAAACCTGAGGCTGCCCAGGCCTAGTCCTATATGAAAAGGAGGAAGGATGAGCCAGCACCTGGCAAGATGCCCCCACATCATTATCATTCTAGAACAATGGTTTGTGAAAGTGACCTGGGCTTTTGCCCAGGAATGGTTTCTAACCTTCATTTCACCCCAGTACTTTTGTGTTCAAAACTCAGGAGCTTTATTTCCTAGCTGTATTATCCTGGGCACTAGTTAGGAGCCCTCTGAGAGCTCTGAATAGAAGGAAGTAAATTTGTCATCTTAAAACTTGTGGATCACAGACCCCTTTGAGAGTTGGGCAGAAGCTATGGTCCTGCTCCCTAGAAAAATGTTGATTCACAAAAAATTGTGTTTTCGTACACTCTAGCTTAAATCATCTGCCTTAAAGGACAACAGGAAAACAACTGATTGTACGCATTTATCTAAAAAACGTGTCTATTAAAAAGGGGCTTAGAAGTTGGGGTGGAGTGAGTATGGGGTGGGGCCTCTCTGTTACAGATGCTAAGAAAAGACACAAAAGCTAGTAGGGCACTGGAAGGGGAAAGGATACATAGGCCCTGAAATTTCACATATTCTGAGTTACTATGCAAAGTCATCATAATTTGGCTGTAGCTACTTCAGGAACATTTCATAAACTCACTAAACTTCCCGAGCTCTGATTCCATATTCAATGAGCAAATTTATGACTATACAGTAACCATTTGATATTCTGAGGAAATATACCCAGAAACATTTAAGAATCCCCAAATATGAGGACATTACTAATTGAGGTATAAATGCATAGTACACAACTGGTCTTATCAATATTGTGTGATATGTGCCCACACTATAGCCATGCCATTAACATGATTCCAATTCCTGTCCAGCACTTTTGTATGACACAACCACCTCCTCATCACCATTCTGACATGGAGAATTTAAATTTGTTGTTTTACAATTTGTTAATTCTTCAGCTGACAGCATACACAAAGCACTTTACATTCCTTGATCTCAATCAACTTCATGGTAGTCTTTAAAGCAGCATAATAATTATGCTGTGAAATCTGTGTAGAACCATCCTCAGCCTGCGCTACAGATCACAAAGTGTCAGCTTCCATTGCTTGTGAATGTTTATACTCCTGTTTGCTCTGGTGCACAATGAAAAAGGAGAATCTCATTCAAATTAAATTTTCTAACTCCCCAGAGTCTCCTTTGAAAGGCCAATATTCTCCTTGCAAACATTCACAGAATCACAGATGGGAGGGCTTCAGGAATCAGAGATCAGGGGTTATTAACCAAAATCACATGTCAAAACCTCTTGAAGTTTGGATGAAGGGTGGAGGATGACAACATCCTCATCTCCCTACCTCTGCTGTTCACCGCCCCACCCCTACCAGAACCAGACCATGGCCCAAAAGGTCTTTCTGTCCCATTGGCCTTTCCAGGGCAGCCATGTGGAAATAACACAAGGGACCCTGCCACAGTCATTATCTAGCTTGGGGAACACTATCATCTTCTATAAGCAGAGGTTTCCTATCAAAAATGAGTCCAGGGGGCCAAAAAGGCTCTCTGGTCCTGCTGCTTTCTGATCCTAAGTCTCCCCTACCCCAAAGAGAGACACCAAATGGTCCTGCCTGATAAGACACATATCATCACTTTGGGCAGCATTGGCCAGGACCAAATGAAGCCCAACCAAAATAATACCACAAAGGCTCTGAAAATTAAGCTGCCATCAAAATCACTGCCACAAAAGTAGGCCAGGACCTACATGCTAAAGCTAAATAGGGAATCTGCCTGCTAAAACTAAATATTTAAACAGGATCAAACATTTCATTTTTTTAAAGATTTTACTTATTTATCTTTAGAGGGGAAGGGAAGGAGAGAGGGAGAGAAACATCAATGTGTGGTTGCCTCTCATGCACCAACCCCATTGGGGACCTGGCCCACAACCCAGGCATGTGCCCTGACTGGGAATCGAACTGAGACCCTTTGGTTCGCAGGCCCACACTCAAACCACTGAGCTACACCACCCATGGCAAGAACAAAAGTTTCTTAAAGTGCCCTGGCTGGTGTGGCTCAGTGGATTGAGTGCTGGCCTGCGAACCAAAGGGTTGCCAATTTCATTCCCAGTCAGGGCACATGCCAGTGCTACGGACCAGGTCCCCAGTTGGGGGCGGGGGCGGTGTGTGCAAGAGGCAACTGCACATTGATGTTTCTCTCCCTCACTTTCTACCTCCCTTCCCCTCTCTCTAAAAATAAATAAATAAAATATTGTTTTAAGTTTCTTAAAGTAATAGCCAAAATGTTCAAGATACAATTTACAAAATCATGCATCATAACAATAACCAAAAAATTACAACTTGAATGAGAAAATAAAGCTAATTAATGCCAACATGAAAATAAATCACATGTTGAAATTATTTTACAAGGATTTTAAAAAGCCATTTGAAAGGAGAATTAATCATTATCTTGAAAAAATGAAAAGGAAATTTCAATAGATATAGGAAGCAAAAGCAATAAAATGACACACTTTTGCTCAATAATTCAATGGAAATTATATACAAAAATAATTAAAAGTTTCCTTGGTGAGGTCAATAGTAAAGTGAAAAAGGCAGAACATGGAATTAGTGAATTTGGGGAAAGATCAATTGAATGTACTCAAACTTAATAACAGAGAAAAAACAGACAAAAATGAACAGACACTGGGGGACAATAACAAAGGGTACACCATATGAATCATTGGAGACCCAGAAAGGAATAAAAAGAGAATGGGATTAAAAATGCATTAGAAGAAATAATGGTTGAAATTTTTCCACATTTGACTAAAGGCACAAACTTACAGATACAAGATAGTGAGAAACCCCAAATGGGACAAACCCAAAGAAATTCATGACAAGACACATCATAATTAAGCTTCTTAAAACTAAAGAAAAGGAAAAACATTTAAAGACAGCCCAAGATAAATGAGACATTACCTATGTGAAAAGGTCAATAAGAAAAACAGTGGATTTCTCATCATTTATTTATAAAATAAATTAACCTCCAAAAAAACTATGGTACAGGCTGAGAGAACCAAGATGGAGGCATAGGTAGACACACTGCGCCTCCTCACACAACCAGAACTGACAGAAAATCGAACAGCAAGAAAGTCTGACACCAAGTAGATAAAAAAGAAACATTCATTCAGGCCGGTAGGAGGGACAGAGATGGGCAGCCGGGGCGGAGAGGACTTATGTTGCCATGGTGGGCCGAGACTGGCAGAGTGTGGGACGAACAGGGCAGGCAGTCTGGCTACTAGCAGACCCTGCGGCCCTACATTTGCACACAGATAAACCGAGAGGGCCGGACTCAGAGTGGTGGATAACAGGGCAGGCAGAGCAGCGGGTAGCACCCGCGGCCCCACATTCGCGCATAGATAAACCTGGAAGAACGGAGGGGAGCGAAGCAGACCATGTAACCCAGGGCTCCAGCGCTGGGAAATAAAGCCTCAAACCTCTGATTAAAAACACCCGTGGGGGTTGGGCGGCAGCAGGAGAAACTCCCAGCCTCACAGGACAGGTCATTGGAGAGACCCACAGGGGCCTAGAGCATACACAAGCCCACCCACTAGGAAATCAGCACCAAAGGGGCCCAATTTGATTGTGGGAAGTGGAGGGAGTGACTGAAATCCAGTGGAGAGTGGAGCAGGCACCATTGTTCCCTCTCGGCCCCTCCCCCACGTACAGCATCACAGCTCAGTGACCAGCATTACCCTGCCCCGGTGAACACCTAAGGCTCCGCCCCTTTACATAATAGGCACGCCAAGACAAAAAAAAATGGCCCAAATGAAAAAACAGATCAAAGCTCCAGAAAAAATACAACTAAGCAATGAAGAGATAGCCAACCTATCAGATGCACAGTTCAAAACACTGGTAATTAGGATGCTCACAGAATTGGTTGAATTTGGTCGACAACTAGATGAAAAAATGAAGGCTATGCTAAGAGAAACAAAGGAAAATGTACAGGGAACCAATAGTGATGCGAAGGAAACTGGGACTCAAATCAACGGTGTGGACCAGAAGGAAGAAAGAAACATCCAACCAGAAAAGAATGAAGAAACAAGAATTCGGAAAAATGAGGAGAGGCTTAGGAACCTCCAGGACATCTTGAAACGTTCCAACATCCGAATTATAGGGGTGCCAGAAGGAGAAGAGGAAGAACAAAAAATTGAAAACTTATTTGAACAAATAATGAAGGAGAACTTCCCCAGTCTGGCAAAGGAAATAGACTTCCAGGAAGTCCAGGAAGCTCAGAGTCCCAAAGAAGCTGGACCCAAGGAGGAACACACCAAGGCACATCATAATTACATTACCTAAGATGAAACAGAAGGAGAGAATCTTATAAGCAGCAAGAGAAAAGGACACAGTTACCTACAAAGGGGTTCCCATAAGACTGTCAGCTGATTTCTCCAAAGAGACCTTACAGGCAAGAAGGGGCTGACAAGAAGTATTCCAAGTCATGAAAGGCAAGGGCCTACGTCCAAGATTGCTCTATTCCAGCAAAGCTATCATTTAGAATGGAAGGGCAGATAAAGTGCTTCTCAGATAAGGTCAAGTTCAAGGAGTTCATCATCACCAAGCCCTTATTATATGAAATGTTAAAGGGACTTATCTAGGAAAAAGAAGATAAAAAATATGAACAGTAAAAATGACAGCAAACTCAGAGTTATTAACAACCACACCTAAAACCAAAACAAAAGAAAACTAAGCAAACACCTAGAACAGGAACAGAACCACAGAATTGGAGATCACATGGAGGGTTATCAATAGGGGAGTGGGAGGGGGATAGAGGGGGGAAAGGTACAGAGAATAAATAGCATAAATGATAGGTGGAAAATAGACAGGGGGAGGGTAAGAATAGTGTAGGAAATGTAGAAACTGAAGAACTTTTAAGTATGATCCATGGACATGAACTATAGGGGGGGAATGTGGGAGGGAGGGGGTGGGCAGGATGGAGTTGAGGGAAGTGGGGGAAATGGGACAGCTGTAATAGCATAATCAATAATTATATTGGTTTTTTTATTGTTATTCAATTACAGTTGTATGCCTTTTCTCCCCATCCCTCCACCCCTCCCCAGCTGAACCCACCTCCCTCCCCCCTCTCCACCCTCCCCCTTGGTTTTGTCCATGTGTCCTTTATAGTAGTTCCTGTAATCCCCTCTACCCACTGTCCCCGCCCGCACCCCCCACCCCCGCCCTGGCTATTGTTAGATTGTTCTTAACTTCAATGACTCTGGTTATATTTTGTTTGCTTTTTCCTTCTATTGCTTATGTTCCAGTTAAAGGTGAGATCATATGGTATTTGTGCCTCACTTCCTGGCTTATTTCACTTAGCATAATGCTCTCCAGTTTCATCCATGCTATTGCAAAGGGTAGGAGCTTCTTGTTTCTTTCTGCTGCATAGTATTCCATTGTGTAAATGTACCATAGTTTTTGGATCCACTCATTTGCTGATGGGCACTTAGGTTGCTTCCAGTACGTGGCTATTGTAAATTGTGCTGCTATGAACATTGGGGTGCATAGGTTCTTTTGGATTGGTGTTTCAGGGTTCTTAGGGTATAATTCTAGCAGCGGAATTCCTGGGTCAATAGATGTTGAAAAAGCATTTGACAAAATCCAGTAACCATTTATGATAAAAAACTCTCAGGAAAGTGAGAATAGAGGAAACATATCTCTACATAATAAAGGCCTCATGTGACGAATTTATACCTAACATCATATTCAATGGGGAAAAAGTAAAAATGTATTCCTTAAGTTTGGGAACAAGACAGGGATGTCCACTTTCACCAGTCTCATTCAACATAGTGTTGGAAGTTCTTACCACCACAATCAAATATGAAATAAATGCAACTAAATGGAAAAGAAAGAAGTAAAACTGCCATTATTTGCAGATGGCATGATATTGTATATAAAAAACTCTAAAGAGTTCACCAAAATCTACAAGAACTAATAAATAAATTCAGTAAAGTAGCAGGACACAAAAAAAATCTAGAAATCAGTTGTATTTTTATTGAATTTATTGGGGTGACATTGTTTAATAAAATTATATAGATTTCAGGTGTATAATTCTATTGTATAATACATCATCTGTATATTACACTGTGTGTTCACTACCCCAAGTCAAGTCTTCTTCCATCACCATTTATCCCCTCTTTACCTTCTTCAATCTCCCCTGACTCCCCTTTCCCTCTGGTAATCACCATGCTATTGTCTGTGTCTATGAGGGTTTTTTTTTCTTAATTGCTTCACCATTTTTACACATATGAATAGATGCTCAATGTCGCTAATTATCAGAGAAATGCAAAATTAGAACCACAATGAGATATCACCACACACTTGTCAGAATGGCTACCATCAATAAATCAATAAACAAGTGTTGGCAAGGATGAGGAGAAAAGGGAACCTTCGTGTAAATGCAGATTGGGGCAGCCACTTTAGAAAACAGTATAGTTACCTCAAAAAATTAAAAATGGATCTGCCTTAGGACCCAGCAACTCCACTTCTGGTTACATTTTTATATACTACTAATGAACTATTAGAAAGAGAAACTAAGAAAACAACCTCATTTACAATTGCATCAAAAAAATACCTGGAAATAAATTTAATCAAGGAGGTAAAACATCTCTATGCAAAAAATTATGAGACACTGAAGAAACAAATTGAAGAAGATACAAATAAATGTAAGCATACACCATGTTCATGAATAGGAAGAATTAATGTTGTTGCCCTGGCTGGCGTGGCTGAGTGGATTGAGTGCCAACCTGTGAAGCAAGGGTTCTCTAGTTCAATTCCCAGTCTAGGCATATGCCTGAGTTGCAGGTCCGGTCCCCAGATGGGGGTATGTGAGAAGCAACTACACATTAATGTTTCTCTCCCTCTCTTTCTCCCTCCTTTCCTGTCTAAAAATGAATAAATAAAAAAACAAAGAAGAATTAATGTTGTTAAAATGTCCATACTACCCAAAGCAATCTATAAATTCAATGCAATTCCTATCAAAATAACAATAGTGTGTTTTGCAGAATTAGAACAAATAATACAAAAATTTATAGGGAGCCACAAAAGATCCTGAATAGTCACAGAAATCTTGAAGAACAAAGTTGGAGGTATCACACTACCTGACATCAAACTGTACTACATGACTATATTAATCAAAACAGCATGGTACTGGTATAAGAATAAACATATACACCAATGGAACAGAACAGAGAATCCAGAAATAAACCCAGAAATAAATAAAATCAATTAATATTTGACCAAAGAGATAAGAACATACAATAGAGAACCCAGAAATAAACTCACTCCCATAAAGTTGATTAATATTTGACAAAAATGATAAGAAAATACAATGGGGTAAAGACAGTTTGTTCTATAAATGGTGCTGGGAAAATTGGACAGATACATGAAAAAAGTAAAACTGGACCAATTTCTGACACTATATACAAGGATAAACTCAAAATAGACTAAAGACTTAAATGTAAAACTCAACTCTATAAAACTCCTAGAAGATACATAGGCAGTGAAATCTCAGATATTTCTTGCGGCAATATTTTTTTTGACATATCTCCTTGGGCAAGGGAAACAAAAGAAAAAATAAACAAATGGGATTATATCAAACTAAAAAGGTTTTGCACAGCAAAGGAAAACATCGGCAAAATAAAATGACAACACACAGAATGGGAGAACATATTCACCAATGATACATCTGAAAAGAAGTTAATATCCAAAATTTATAAAGAACTCATAAAACTCAACACCAAAAAAAATCCAATTAAGAAATGGACAAAGGACCTGAATAGACAGGTCTCCAAAGAAGACATACAGATGACCAATAGACATATGAAAAGATGCTCAATGTCACTAATCATCAGAGAAATGTAAATTAAAACCACAATGACACATCATCTCTCACCTGTAAAAATGGCTATCATCAAGAAATAAACAAACAACAAGTGCTGGCAAGGCTACAGAGAGAAGGGAACCCTTATGAACTGTTGGTGGGAATACAGACTGGTGCAGCAGCTATGGAAAACATTATGGAGGTTCCTTTTTAAAAATTAAAAATGGAACTGTCTTATGACCCAGCAAATTCTGTTAGGTAGGAAAGATAGCAAACAAAGGCAAGAAGGAGAAGGGATGCATGTCCTACCCACTGACCCAGTAGTCCTTGAAATTCTATGTATCTTTTCCACTATCTGGGAAAGAAGGCCTTTGAAATTGTGCTTTCATCCCAAGACCTGAAAGGCCGAAAGGGCATGTAGCACTTAAAGGAAGAAGCTCATTAATACCTTTGGGTATTCATGCCCTGTCCTAGAAAGCTACCACCACCTTTACCTGTCAATCAACATGTAACTTCTTCCCCCTCACCCCTCAGCCCATCAACTATGTAAGTCCTCAGGACAAAGGACTTGGGGCTTGGCAGGCTTGGCTCTATGGCTGCCAGGCAGGGCCACCTGGCCTCTGGCCACACGTGCTACCCTGGCCCTCACCACCCCTGTGCTTGTCACCCCAGTCTTTGGCTACCCTTACCATTGCTGCCTTTACTCTGCTTCACCCTGAAACTATGCCTTTCAGCCCCCACCCCACCTTAGCTAGGCCCATTCTCTTCCATGAGAACGGATCACCAATAAACCTGGATGGCATGCTAATACACTCGCTGATCTCTAATTCTTTATTGCATTGGCCAGAAGAACCAAGTTTCTGGGAGTTTCTCCCATAACAATTCCACTTTTAGGATTTATCTGAAGAAATCCAAAACACTAACTGGAAAGAATCTATACATCCCTATGTTCATCGCTGCATTATTTACAGTAGCCAAGATATGGAAACAACCCAAGAGCCCATCAGTATATTAATGGATAAAAACATGGTAGTACATATGTATAGTGGAATAACACTCAGCCATAAAAAAGAACAAAATATGACTATTTGTGACAGCATGGATGGACCTGGACAGTATTATACTCAGTGAAATAGAGAAAGTTAGAGAAAGACAAATACCATATGATTTTACCTATATGTGGAATCTAAGGAACAATATAAATAAACAAAACAGAGAGTCATAGATAAGAGAACAGACTGATGGTTGCTAGAGGGGAGGATGTTCGGGGGACTGGATAAAAAAGGTAAAGGGACTAAAAAGTACAGATTGGAAGTTATAAAATGTACAGTGCCAGGTAAATGCTAGTAATATCAAGGGAAACACTTCATAAAGTATATGATACTCTAATCACTATGCTTTACACCTGAAAATAATTTTAAAATTAGTGAGTGTAAGCAGTAAAAAAAAAGAAAATATTCATTGGATTTTTTCTTTTTTTAAAATTATAGTTCCTGAATTTTTATTATTAAAGTTCTATATCATTTTTTATTCACAAATGCGATATCTTTAAGAGATTTCTCCCTTTGAAACGGCAGTTCTTGAAATAACTTCCACAATTTTGATTCATAAAGTTCTATATAATTGCCAGTCCAATCCTGATTAGGATGATATAGCTTAGCATTATTGTACTGATTTATTTATTCTAGCAAAAGTAAAGCATGTCATTCTAGTTGGCCTGTATGGCTTTGGCCCTGCTTTAAAAAAATTTAAATAGCTGCTGGGATTATACCCTAAGAACCCTGAAACACCAATCCAAAAGAACCTGTGCACCCCAATGTTCATAGCAGCACAATTTACAATAGCCACGTACTGGAAGCAACCGAAGTGCCCATCAGCAAATGAGTAGATCAAAAAATTATGGTACATTTACACAATGGAATTCTACGCAGCAGAAAGAAAGAAGGAGCTTATACCCTTTGCAACAGCATGGATGGAGCTGGAGAGCATTATGCTAACTGAAATAAGCCAGGCAGTGAGGGACAAATACCATATGATCTCACCTTTAACTGGAACATAATCAACAAAAGAAGAAAGCAAACAAAATATAACCAGAGACATTGAAATTCATTGGATTTTTCAACATAGAGATCATTGGTAATCTACTCTTTTGAGAAGTTTTGCTGTTAAGTGGAAGAGGAAAATAGCTATGAAGGGTAACTAAAAGGGAATGTGGTATCAAGGAAAAATGTTTTTGTAACTAAAAAACTAGAGAATGTTTGTAGCATGAATATAATGATCCAGTAGGGACGAAGATATAGAAAAAGAACATGGCTGGTAACTTAATAAGGAAGTCTTTGGTAAGGTAAGAATATCTAGTATACAAAATACAGGTAGAAAATTTAGCCTGTGATAGTATAAAAAGTCCTCCATTGTAACAGTAGTGGAAAAACAGGTCCAGTTGTAAATAGGTTTATAGAATTGTTAACATAAGAACATCCAAACCTGTAGAAAAATTTTATAAGTATATTAGAATTTATTTGAGCCAAACAGAGGGCATTCCTGTAAGCAGAAACTAAACAGATTGAGAAATATGCTTCCCAAAATGACAGTTTGCAGTTTCTTTTATACATTTGGAATTAAGGAGGGAAGGTAAGGAAAATTACATGAAAGTGAGAGAAAGCAAGGCAAGGAAATCTCTATGATTAGACTACAAGATAGTTAAGATTATGTGCTCTCTTGAGGGTGGTTTTCCTTCCAATTGGTCTAAAAAGGAGATATTTAAAAAGTGTGTTAACCTAGATGCACAAAAACAATGGAAAGGGCTTGCTTAAAGCAAAGATAACCTTTTACTAGGGAAGTTGTAGGCTCGAGGCATGACTACCCACCATGACCTGCCTAGCTAGAAATTCGTTATCAGATCACCCTGTGAGGTTACTTTCAATTAGACTTATTACAGAGCCCCTTTTTAGTCTGCAGATTTAATTATACAAAAAGAAGGGAATGCCTGTGAAATGGTTTTTATCTCCCCAACCAAATTGCTCCATATCTCAGATATGAGAGTGTGTAGAAAATCTCTAGATACTTAGGGAGATTGAGTGGTGGAAGCAGTCAAAAAGAACCTGAGAGCCTTCAACTTTCGAAGGAATGCCTGGGGTCTCTATCTGCCCAATCCTATTTATCAGACATCTTCCTAATTTGCAGGAGACCTGCTTCAACTTGATGGCCCTATGGGCCGTCTGTGGAGAAGGAGGGCATGGAAAGGGGAAGTAAGTGATTCAAGTGTAAACTTTGCTAACTTCATTTTTGCTGATTCCTGGCTCTGTGACCCATTTCCTTGTGGGGTAGCACCAGCAGAGATTTTGGAAGTGTCTTTAGGGCTAGCCTTTGGCACCTTTAGGGCTGAGCATCAGTAATGAAATCCTTAGGTTTTGTCAAATAATTATTTCAACAAGCTCAAAGTCTCCTTCTTACCTAGTTCCAGAGGAAAAAATTATCCAGGCCTCACACCCAAGCACAGTCATGGAATTGCATCTTCACAATACACACAGAAACACATGCATACACATAACTCCACAGTTTTGTAACACACAGATACATACTCACCCCCCTGCAAGATCCATACACCTCTAAAATACATGTATTCTCACACCCACACAAACACATATGAGCATACACACACATTCATGCCTCTACATGTTCACATATTTACTCTTTACATATATCTCTATTTAACACCTCTTGGGAGATGACCCTTTGCTGTGCCTGACACTGAACTAGAAACTGGGCACAAAGACAAATAAGACACGTTTCTCTTAAACCTTTGTGTTGCTCAGAATCTGGTGAAGTGTGGAGAATAATAAGAATGAAGGTTACAAGATAAAAACACAAATAACTCTAAAGCAAATGAAATATATAAAACATGCTCTGAGCAATGCATGAACAAACTTTCCATGGGTCTCTAAGGAAGCAAAAGACAACTCTTAGTAAAGAACATCAAGGAGAGGAGGTCTCATTTGACCATGGCTCTAAAGAGATAAGATTTCAATAGTTTTTCTTGTTTTCATCACTTACTCCATCCAGCCCTTTTGTGGTAATTTTGGTCTAAATGACATTTCTAAGAAAGAAAACACATGGCAGGTAAACTGTTTCTTAATCTCAGTTGTATTGTTTTCCAGCAAACTGCCTTCACCCTGAGACTGTTTTCTTTTCTACAAACTAAAGATAATGTCTTTATGTTATAAGACTGCAATGAAGTTCGGTTGAGGTAATAGAGGTTGTGTTAGTTCAAGTAGGTTAACTACTCTAATAAGAACCTACAACAACCTAAAAATTGTGTTATATAAAACAATAATACTTTTTTCACTTATTTCGCCATCCAATTCAGGTTAGTAGGGGACTCTGCTCTACGTGGTCATTCAGGGATCCAGACTCATTCATTTTTTAGCTCTACACTCCTCTTGGTACTTTGGTTTGTGAGGAAAGTGAGGGATGGTTGCATAGGGGAGTTCCTTAGGATTAAACTTCAAAGCAATGTACATTATTTCTTCTCATATTATATTGACAAAACTCAGACTTATGGCTGCATCCAAGAGCAAAGGAGGCTAGGAAATGTATCCATGCCTCTCCTTTTATTTTGTTTGTCAGTTTACTTTGTTCATTAGATTCCACATATGAGTGAGATCATACGGTACTTGCCTTTCTCTGACTGGCTTATTTCACTTAGCATAACACTCTCCAGGTCCATCCATGCTGTCATACTGTTGTAAAAGTTAAGAGTTCCTGGATCTCTGAGGGGAGGTGGATGGGGGGCCTAGAAGAGATTAGCCAAAGAACATGTATGCATATATGCATAGCCCATGGACACAGACAACAATGTGGTGAAAACCAGGAGGGTGGGGGCTGAGTGGAGGGGGTCAAAATGGGGGAAAATGAGGGACATCTGTAATAGTGTCAACAAACAATAAGAAAAAAACATCAGGATAAAATAGGTTAGCATTAAGAACATATATTAGACATTTGTTTAAACACTTGTGTTTAGTTTTATAAACACTGTTAAGTAACTTAGAGATGTTCTAATGGTTGTTTTATACAAAAATCAAAAATATAATTTGTTGGTTTTCAGATTTTTTTAAAAAGATGTCTAGGGAATGTAGTCTAGCTCTATGCCCAGAAAAAAATGAAAACATGGATATTTGTGTGTACCAATAGTATCAATAATCTCTGATATTAATGTAAAAGTCCTTGGTTAATTGTGAAAAAACTACACATATTATGGGATATCATGTTGTTGTCTTTAAACCTGTAGCCTCTCTGAGCCCCTATCTCAATCTTCAGTGGGTTGGAAACAGGAAAAACTGAATTCTCTTAAGTAAAATTTAAGCTGGACCAGTTTCCCAAACTTCTCTCATTATGAGAATCTCCTGGTGGACTTCATAAAATACACATTCCTGAATCTCAACCCAGAACTGTAAAATCAGAATTTTCCAGGGAAGATGTAGGTAAATCTGTACAATTAACTAGTGTTCTAAGTAATTTTTATCAAAAGGGACGTTTGAGAAACACTGTTTTAGACAAAGTAAGTCACTGTGGTCTATCACATACTAACTCATTTATTCATCTACTGCCAGAATGTCTACTTTGTACCAGACACTAGGCTAAGCTAAGTGGGTCAGCAAGGGACCAGAGAGTAATTTCTAAGTACGTTTAAAAGTAAGAGGCCCTGGCTGGTATGGTGCAGTGGTTGAGTGCCAGCCTGTGAATCAAAGGGTCACTGGTTTGATTCCCAGTCTAGGGCACATGCCTGGGTTGCAGACCAAGTCCCCATTAGGGGCTGCATGAGGAGCAACCACACATTGATGTTTCTCTCCCTCTCTTTCTCCCTCCCTTCCCCTCTCTAAAAAATAAATAAATAAAATCTTTTTTTTAAAAAGTAAGAGGACATGCACACTCTACCCATGTACATCACTGGTACATGGGTATTCCACATATCCAATTTTGTTAGAAATAATTTTAGTGTGATAGCCACTCATCATAGTTACTTTTTTGGCTCTCAGTTCATCAAGGTAAATGTCTGCATCTTATTTCTCCCCCAGCACATTGCAGTCTGAAGTTAATTAATGAGAATTTCTGATTTGGTTGTAGATTAGCTCTGTGGCCTTGAATATGCAATGATTTCCTTTGAACCTCATTCTGTTTCTCTGAAAAATGGGGATAATTATGCCTAGTCCACAGGGATGCTACAAGATTAAATGAGTAGCGAAACTGAAAAGAACTGTTTCAACTGGCAGGTACTTTTTCAAAATGAAAATTGTTTTCCTGCCTAATTTTGCTGGTGCCTTATAGTAGTGTGTTGTCTCATGGCCCCATTTACCCAGTTAAGGGACAAAACTTCTGAGGCTTTTGGGCACTGAGTGAAAAGAGTAGAATGCGCGCTCTACTTCATGCAAAGACTCCTAGATTTATCATTTATCCCATCCCCCTGGGGTTCATTATTGCCAGTTCCTGAAGAATGCATTTGAGCCTTTGAGTTTCATGATTTCTGACTCTTGAACCAAACATGACCTCTTTGAGGTTGGAAATCCATTTACTCTTGGCAAAGTCACAACAGCTTGTTTCAAAGAAAAGGAGAGTTAAAAATTTTTAGCCCACAATATCTTAGAGAGTTTTATAACCAAAGCTTATAAGACATTTTTGGAGCTGAGTACACTCTTACAACAGAGCCCTTGGATGATTTAAGTGTAAATGAATCAGAAGGGTCCAGATCAGATTTCCCTCGAAATATACAAAGTTTAGAAATGGAAGGAGCAGAGGCTCAGCCAAGAGCACTCTCTGTTTGGGCAAAGCCCCCAGGGTAGTTAGGATCACACAGTATTTGCAGAGATTTCCCACGAAGACACAGAAGTAGATCTCAGAGACCATGCCACTCATTAGGCAGCAGAGGGCTTTAGGCACCTTCCTCAATCCTTGTACCTGTGCCCGGGCCACCCAAGGGCCATAAAGACTCCTGAGTAATGGATGGCCAACTTCCAGGAATGCTTCTATAAATGAGCATCTCTGGACATAGAAAAAAGAGAGAAGTTGCACTCCCAGCTTGGAACCCCTTAGTATAATAATAGAGATAGGCAGAATACTCAGGGTATTCCACTGGAAAAACAGGCCATTGTGCTGTGGAAGAGGTCCAGCACAAGCTAATGTTAGCAGCAGGGAAAAGTAAATGGCTTAGAGAAATGGTAAGAGCATTGGAAGAGTGTCAAGAGACTTCCCGATTTAAGTTCTTCCATTCTTTCACACTTCTCCAACCCCATTTTTGCCTAATCAATCAAAAAAACAAGCCTTGTGGATTTTTCACAAGATTCCTTCACAAATCTAACCCCTCTTTGACATTCTAACTACCACTGCCTGAGGTTAGGTGTTATCATTTTCATCCTAGATCTATTCAACAGTTTCCTACTTGGTCTCACTGTCTTCCTTCACTCTCTTCAGTCCATCTTTCACACTGGAGTCAGAGTAGTCCAAGAACACAAATCTCATCATGCCATTATTCTACTTCAGATTCATCCATGGTTCCCCATTTCCTACAGAATAACATCAAAACACCTTTTTGTGGTATAAATATAGTAACTTTTGTTATCTGAACTTCACCTTACCTTTCCATTCTTATGCACTATAACTCAAGCTTTGGTTAAACCAGACATCTTAATTCCAGTATCTATACTTCTAGGGCCTTATATCTTTTTTTTCTTTTATTTATTTATTTTTATTCAATTACAGTTGTATGCCTTTTCTTCCCTTCCCTCCCCCCACCCCAGCTGAACCCACTTTATATTGATCTATCCATCTATCATCTATATTAAATCCTAGTGGCCCTGGTTGGTGTGGCTCAGTGGATTGAGTGCCGGCCTGTGAACCCAAGGGTTGCTGGTTCGATTCCCAGTCAGGGTACATGCCTGGATTGTGGGCCAGGTCAGGTCCCCAGCAGGGAGCGTGCAAGAGGCAACCAATTGATGTGTCTCTCATCCATCGATGTTTCTCACTCTCTCTTTCTCCCTCCCTTCCCCTCTCTCTAAAAATAAATAAAAATCATTTTAAAAATGTTTAAAAACCCTTAATGGACTAGAGTATAAACAAAAAACGAATCTCCTGTTTTTTAAATAATAAATAGCGAGACTCAAGATGGCAAAGAAGTAAGTGGAAACTACACTAACCCCCTCCCAGGACCAAACTAGAATCACAACTTAATTATAGAAAAATCATTCTGAATAACCAACTGAACACTAGCTGGAGAGAAATCTTATAACCACGGACACAAGAAGCCACATCACCACAATGTGACTGGTAGGGAGTGTGGAAGATGTGCAAGAGGGCTGGCTGGGTTCCCACAGGTGGCAACTGAATTCTGGAGGGATATTTCAGTGACTGGGGAGGTTCCCCCTGAGAAGTGTGGAGTCTAAACAACAAGTGGGGCACCTCAGCCTAGAGCACCAGAACTGGGAAAAGAACCCAGATACAATCCAGCTGTAAAAAGCAGTGGGGTTCCTGACCACCAAGGACAGATTGCTGGACATACAGAGAGCCTCTTAAAGGGCCAGTGCACAAAATTTCATTTGCAGCAACTTACCATGGGCTCCAACAGAGGGAGGGCTGAGTGGACTGGAGACATGTGAGGTGAGTCTGTAGTTGGCGGCTCTTGGGAGAGAACTGAATGATCAACCACAAGTATCCCTGTGCTGAGTCATCCTACATACTGTAGAAGCCATCTCTCTCAAGCAGAGCACTACCCTCCAAGTGGCATCAGTCTGAGGGGAAACAATAGCCCACCCACAGGAATTACAAAGAAACAAGCCATAAATGAAAGAACAAGAGAATTCTGAAATGGAGACAAGCAATTTATCAGATAAAGAGTTCAAAGTAATGATTACAAGGATTCTCAACAGCATAAAAAAGGAAATGGAAAACATAAAAAAGGACCAGTCAGAAATAAAGAATGCAATATCTGAAATAAATAATACGCTGTAAGGAATAAACAGTAGATTAGGTAAAGCAGAAGACTGAATTAGTGATTTGGTAGACAAGGTATAAAAATACACCCAATGAGAGCAGCAAAAAGAAAAAAGAATTTAAAAAAATGAGGAGAGCTTAAGAAACCTTTGGGACAACATGAAACATAACAACATCTGCATCATGGGAATACCAGAAGGAGAAGAGAGTGAGCAAGGGATCAAGAACCTATTTGATGGACAGATCTTCCAAACAAAATATCAACAAAGATATTGTGTCACTTAACAATACCCTAGAGGAAATGGACTTAACTGATATATACAGAGCTTTTCATCCCAAAGAAGCAAAATACACATTCTTTTCAAGTGTCCATGGAACTTTTTCAAAGATAGACCACATGATAGGACACAAAGCAAGCCTCAACAAATTCAAGAAAATTGAAATCATTTCAAGCATTTTCTCTGACCATAAGGGACTGAAACTAGAAACCAACCCCAAAGGAAGAAACCCAAAACACTCAAAATCATGGAGACTGAATAGCATGCTATTAAACAATGAATGGGTCAAGAACGAGATTAGGGAAGAAATCAAAAACTTCCTGGAAACAAATGAAAACGAACTCACAACAACCCAAAACCTATGGGACACAGCAAAGGCAGTCCTGAGAGGGAAGTTCATAGCAATACAGGCCTACCTTAAGAAGATAGAAACATTTCAAACAAACAACCTAACCCTACGCCTACAAGAACTGGAGGAACAACAACAAAGACAGCCCAGAGCAAGCAGAAGGAAGGAAATAATCAAGATCAGAGCAGAACTAAATGACATAGAGACTAAAAGCACAATCCTAAGGATCAATGAATCCAGGAACTGGTTCTTTGAAAAGATAAACAAAATCGACAAGCCTTTAATTAGGCTCATCAAGAAGAAAAGAGAGAGGATCCAAATAAACAGAATTAGAAATGAAAGTGGAGATATTACAACTGATACCACAGAAATACAAAGGATCGTAAGAAATTACTATGAAGAACTGTATGCTAAGAAATTTGAAAACCTAGATGAAATGGACACATTTCTAGAAAAATATAATCTTTGAAAACTGAATGAAGAAGAAGCAGAAAACCTGAACAGACCAATAACAGCAAAGGAAATTGAAGCAGTCATAAAAAAACTCCCATCACACAAAAGCCCTGGACCAGATGGTTTCACAGGAGAATTCTACAAATCATTTAAGGAAGAGCTAACCCCTATACTTCACAGACTATTCAAAAAAATCCAAACTGATGGAAGGCTCCCAAACTCTTTTTATGAAGCCAGCATCATCCTAATCCCAAAACCAGATAAAGACACAACGAAGAAAAAAAACTTCAGGCCAATATCGCTGATGAACATAGACACTAAAATCCTCAACAAAATATTAGCAAACCGCATCCAGCAATATATTAAAAAGATCATCCACCATGACCAAGTGGGATTCATCCCAGGGATGCAAGGATGGTACAATATTCGCAAATCAATAAACATAATACATCACATCAACAACAGCAAAGACAAAAATCACATGATCATATCAATAGATGCGGAAAAAGCGTTCGATAAGATACAGCACCCATTTCTGATAAAAACACTCAGCAAAGTGGGAATAAAGGGAGCAGTCCTCAACATAATAAAGGCCATATATGAGAGACCTACAGCCAACATCACACTCAATGGACAAAAACTTAGAGCTTTCCCACTAAGATCAGGAACAAGACAAGGATGCCCTCTCTCACCACTCCTATTCAACATAGTATTGGAAGTCCTAGCCACAGCAATCAGACAAGAAAAAGTAATAAAAGGCATCCAAATTGGAAAGGAGGAAATGAAACTGTCACTGTTTGCAGACGACATGATAGTGTACATGGAAAACCCTATAGACTCCACCAAAAAACTACTCGACCTAATAAATGAATTTGGCAAAACAGCTGGATACAGAGTCAATACCCAGAAATCAAAGGCATTCCTGTACACCAGCAAGGAAACTGCAGAAACAGAAATCAGGGAAAAAATCCCATTTGATATAGCAACAAGAAAAATAAAGTACCTAGGAATAAACCTAACCAAGGAGGTAAAAGACCTGTACTCAGAAAACTACACAACACTGAAGAAAGAAATTAAGGAAGACACAAACAAATGGAAGCATGTACCATGCTCATGGATTGGAAGAATTAACATCATCAACATGGTCATACCACCCAAAGCAATTTATAGATTCAATGCAATCCCTATTAGTGTACCCGTGACATATTTCACAGATAAAGAACAAACATTTCAGAAATTCATATGGAACCATAAATGACCCTGAATAGCTGTAGCAATTTTGAGAAAGAAGAACAAAGCAGGAGGGATCACAATACCTGATATCAAACTGTATTACAAGGCCACGGTAATCAAAACAGCCTGGTACTGGCATAAAAACAGGCACATAGACCAATGGAACAGAACAGAGAGCCCAGAAATAAACTCAAGTCTATACGGTCAATTAATATTTGACAAAGGAGGCAGGAGCATAAAATGGAGCAAAAACAGCCTCTTCAACAGATGGTGTTGGGAGATCTGGACAGCTACGTGCAAAAAAATGAAACTCGATCACCAACTTACGCCATACACGAAAATAAACTCAAGATGGATAAAAGACTTAAATATAAGTCGTAACACCATAAAAGTCATTGAGGAAAACATTGGCAGGAAAATCTCAGACATTCCATGCAGCAACATCCTCACAGACACATCCCCTAAAGCAAGGGACATAAAGGAAAGAATAAACAAATGGGACCTCATGAAAATAAAAAGCTTCTGCATGGCTAAAGAAAACAGCACCAAATTACAAAGAGAACCAACAGTATGGGAAAACATATTTGCCAATGATACCTCAGACAAGGGCCTGATCTCCAAAATATATAAAGAACTCACACGACTGCACTCCAGGAAGACAAACAACCCAATTAAAAAATGGGCAAAGGACTTGAACAGACACTTCTCCAAGGAAGACATACAGAGGGCCCAGAGACATAGGAAAAGATGCTCAGCATCACTACCCATCAGAGAGATGCAAATTAAAACCACAATGAGGTATCATCTCACACCAGTCAGAGTGGCCAACATAAACAAATCCACAAACAAATGTTGGAGAGGATGTGGAGAAAAGGGAACCCTAGTGCACTGTTGGTGGGAATGCAGACTGGTGAGGCCACTGTGGAAAACAATATGGAATTTCCTCAGAAAACTAAAAATGGAACTGCCCTTTGACCCAGCAATTCCGCTGCTGGGATTATACCCTAAGAACACTGAAACACCAATCCAAAAGAATCTGTGCACCCCAATGTTCATAGCAGCACAATTTACAATAGCTAAGTACTGGAAGCAACCGAAGTGCCCATCAGCAAACGAGTGGATCCAAAAACTATGGTATATTTACACAATGGAATTCTACGCAGCAGAGAGAAAGGAGGAGCTTATATCCTTTGCAGCAGCATGGATGAAACTGGAGAGCATTATGCTAAGTGAAATAAGCCAGGAAGTGAGGGACAAATACCATATGATCTCACCTTTAACTGGAACATAATCAATAGAAGAAAAAACCAAACAAAATATAACCATAGACATTGAAGTTAAGAACAATCTAACAATAGCCAGGGCGGGGACAGTGGGAAGAGGGGATTACAGGAACTACTATAAAGGACACATGGACAAAACCAAGGGGGAGGGTGGAGGTGGGGGAGGGAGGTGGGTTCACCTGGGGTGGGGTGGAGGGATGGGGAGAAAAGGCATACATCTGTAATTGAATAACAATAAAAATTTAAAAAAAAAAGAAAAAAAAGAACCTATTTGAAAAATAATAACCAAAAATCTCCCTAATCTGGTGAAGGAAGAAGACACAATTCCAGGAACCTCAGAGAGTCCCAAATAAGTTGGAACCTAAGTCGCCTACATCAGGACACATCATAGTTAAAATGGTAAAGCTTAAAACAAGCAATAAAAATATAACCAGAGACATTCAAATAAAGAACAAACTGACAGTAACCAGAAGGGATGGGAGAGAGGAATAATAGGGGAAATGGGGAAGGGCCATCAAGTAACATGTATAAAGGACACATGGACAAAGCCAAAGGGGGTAGGATCGAGGGTGGGAGGTGGGTATGGGTGGGGAAGGGGGGTGTGGTTGGTTGAAAATGGAGACAATTATACTTGTTACAACAATAAAAATAAATAAAATAAAATAAAATAGGGGAGAAAATGCAGACAACTGTAATCGAACAACAATAAAATAATTTTAAAAAAATAAAATAAAAATAAAATAAATAAATAAAATAAAATAAACAAGGAGAGACTCCTGAAAGCCTCAAAGGAAAACCAGGTAACTACATAAAAAGGAGCACCCATTACACCATCATCTGATTTCTCAACAGAAACATTTCAGGCCAGAAGGGAGTGGCATGAAATATTCAAAGTAATGAAAAGCAAGGACCTACAACCAAGGCTACTTTACCCAGCAAGGCTATCATTTAAAATCTAAGGAGAAAGAAGGAGCTCCCAAGACAAGGAAAAGCTAAAGAGTTTGTTAACACCAAACCAGTGCAGCAACAAATGTTGAAGGGCTTGGTTTAAGAAGAAAAGGAGAAAGAAAACAATACAAAGGAAAATAGTCTAACAATAAAATGGGACTAAATATTTATCTATCAATAATCACCTTAAATGTAAATGGCTTAAATGATCCTACAAAAGACAAAGGGTAGCTGAATGAATAAGAAAATAAGACCCATATATATGCTGCCTACAAGAGACCCACTTCAGATCAAAAGATAGACACAGGCTAAAAGTAAAGGGATGGAAAAAGTTATTTCATGCAATTGGAAAGCAAAAGAAAAACTAGGGTAGCATGACTTCTACCTGACAAAATAGAATTTAAAATCAAGGCAATAGTAAGAGACAAAGAAGGATACTACATAATGATAAAGGGAACAATCCAACAGGAAGATAGAAACCCAGTAAACATTTACATACCCAACATAGGAGCACCTAAGTATTTAAAGCAAATCTTTTTTTAAATTTTTCATGATTTACAAATTTTAATACTTTGTTCAAAACAATATACAGTTGACCTTTGAACACCACTGGTCAGAATTTCCTGGCTCCAGTTACGCAGGGATTTTTTAAAAATATATTTTATTCATTATGGTCTCCATCCTGCACAATCCCTCCCATCCTCATTCCCCTCCCCCTTTAGTTCATGTCCATGGGTTGTACATATAAGTTCTTTGGCTTCTACATTTCCTACACTATTCTTACCCTCCCCCTGTCTATTTTCCACCTACCACTTATGCTACTTATTCTCTGTACCTTTCCCCCCCTCTCCCCCTCCCACTCCCCTGTTGATAACCCTCCGTGTGAGCTCCATTTCTGTGGTTCTGTTCCTGTTCTAGTTGTTTGCTTAGTTTGCTTTTGTTTTTGTTTTAGGTGTGGTTGTTAATAACTGTGAGTTTGCTGTCATTTTTACTGTTCATGTTTTTTATCTTCTTTTTCTTAGATAAGTCCCTTTAACATTTCATATAATAAGGGCTTGGTGATGATGAACTCCTTTAACTTGACCTTATCTGTGAAGCACTTTATCTGGCTTTCCATTCTAAATGATAGATTTGCTGAATAGAGTAATCTTGGATGTAAGTCCTTGCCTTTCATGACCTTGAATACTTCTTTCCAGTCCCTTCTTGCCTGTAAGGTTTCTTTTGAGAAATCAGCTGATAGTCTTATGACAGGGGTGTCAAACTCATTTTCACAGGGGGTCACATCAGCCTCGTGGTTGCCTTCAAAGGGCAGAAATAATTTTATTACTGTATAAATGTAACTACTCCTTAACTGTTAAGGAGTTGAAATTACATTTGGCCATAGGGGTTGTGGTGGTGTAGGTTGGGGAGGGTTCTGAGAGGGAACAATGCCACTTGCTCAGCTAGCTTTCAGTCACTTCCCCTCCACCCACAAGCAAATTGGGCCCTCCTGTTGTTGATTCCTGTGTGGGTGGGCTTGTGTACATTCTAGGACCCTGTGGGTCTCTCCAACAAACTCTCCTGTGAGGGTCAGAATTCCTATAGGATTTTACAGCCAGAATTTTTGAGGGTTTATTTCCCTGTGCTGGAACCCTGGGTTGCATGGTCTTGCTCCCCAGTTGTTCCTCCCTGTTTATCTGCATGCAAATGTGGGACTGCCTCATCTGCCACCTACCGCCTCACCTGCCCCAGTCGTGCAGCTGCTGCCTTGCCGTGAGTCCTCTCTACCCCAGCTGCCCATCTCTGCCCCTCCTACCAGTCTGGGTGAATGTTTCTTTCACTCCTTGGTTGTTGGATTTTCATATAGTTCGATTTTCTGGCAGTTCTGGTTATTTTTGTTTTTAAATTTGTTGTTTGTCCTTTTGGTTGTGTGAGAAGGCAAAGTGTATCTACCTATGCTTCCGTCTTGGCTGGAAGTTCCAAATAAGATCTTGTAAAAAAAAGTTAAAAACTGACAAACTTTAGATCAAATCGAATGCACCTCAAACTCTAGCTCTAACATTTGTTAGCTGTGTGAGCTTGAGTAAGTCATATTGAGTCTCAGTTTTCCAACCTGAACACAGAGAATTTGAGAATAATTATCTCACAGGGGTAGGGGCTTTAACCTCTACTTTAACAGAGGATAAAGTAGACAGTGTTTACAATGTGCTTAACATGGTGCCTGGTGCATTGTGTTAGCATTCAACAAGAGTTTGTTTTAAATGTTTAGTACACTGTACTTTATAAAAATTTCCACAATGAAAATGCATTTTTAACATTCAGGGGAAAATTTAAATTCTTAAAAATAAATTTTTAAATAGATTGCCTTATCATATCTCTGAAGTAAACTACAGTTGGTGCCAAATGCTGGTGACAAATAGGTCTAAGTGTTCACTAACATGGAAACTAACTGCAATGCCTTTGAAGTTCTGAAGTTCTCCTTTCCACCTCCTTGTCTCCCCCAACCTGACCTTGAACACATTCGCATTCCTCAAAAGACTTGTTTGAAGTATGGTACTGTTTCACTTCCTATGCAGCGAAGCTGGAATTACAGCTGGCTGCAAGCTGAAGTGCTCCATGCTTTCCATATTTCTGAGAGCAGACCTCTCAGTGTGTGTCACACCACTGACAGCATTTATAAAAAGTGCAAAAATGAGGGGTTCCAAGCTGGCAGCAGAATAGGTGGAAATTACACTCGCTTCCTCCCAGGACAAAATCAGAATTACAATTAAATTATAGAAAAATCAACCTGAACAACGAACTGAAGATTAGCACAACATAAGTCTTATAGCCAAGGATTTACAGAAGAAATCATGCTGAGACTGATAGTAAGGGCAGAGGCACAGAAAGGGCTGGCTCCTCATCTACAGAAGGCAACTGACAATCAGGAGAGATATCTCAGTTGCAAACGTCCTTCCTTAAAAGGGAAGGGGTTCAACCCCATGCAAAGCTCCCCAACCTAGATCACCAGTGCTGAAAAGAGGAGTGCACATAACATCTAGCTGTGAAAATCAGCTGGAATTCCATCCACAGGGTGAGATGGGGGGTCTACTAGAAACCCAGGCATTCTCTTTAAAGGTCAGTGAAGGAAACATTTTGGGGGGCACTCAACCTGAGCTCCAGCAGAGGGATAGGCGCTCAGAGTGAAACATCTGTATGTCTTTATGGGAAAAGTATGTGCTTATGGATATAAAAAAATTGACATAGTTAAAATGGCCATATCACCTAAAGCAATATACAGATTTAACATAATTTCCATAAAAATTTCAATGGCATTTTTCAAAGAAATAGAAAAAAAATAATCAAATTTTATAAAACCTCAAAAGACCCCTAATAGTTAAAGCAAATCTGAATAAAATAATAAAACCAGAAGTATCGCACTCCCTGACTTCAAATTACAATAAAAAAACTACATTAATCACAACAGTATGGTACTGGCAGAAAAATAGGCACACAGACCAATCAATGAAACAAAACTGAGAGGCCAGAAATGAACCCACAAGTATTTTGACAACTAATTTTCAACAAAGGAGTCAAAAAATGTACAATGGAGAAACGAAAGCCTCTTCAATAAATGATGTTTGAAAAATTAGAAAGCCACATGCAAAAGAGTGAAATTAGACTGCTATCTGACACCATACACAAAAATTAACTAAAAATGGATCAAACACTTGAATACAAGACCTGAACAATAAAATACATAGAAGAAAACATAGGTATTAAACTTATGTACTTTGATCTCAGATGTTTTGTGAACTTGACCTCAAAGGCAAAGGAAGTAAAAGCAAAAATAAACAAAAAAGATTGTATTAAACTAAAAAGATTGTGCACAACAAAAGAAACCATCAACAATACAAAAAGTCAACCAACTAAATGGGAGAAGATATTTGCAAATGATCCCTCTAGTAAGGGGGATATTAGCTATCCAAAAATGGGCAAAGGATCTAAACAGACACTTTTCTCTGATTCTTTCTAGTGCATCTGGTAAGTAGGGGAACTTAAGCAATTTATCTAGGAGCAGCTGGGAGTCCCTAAGGTATGGAGGTTTTGCCTGGGGATGGAAGCTTGTAGAGTAAAGCTTGTGGAAAACCCACAGAGCTTCATTAATTCCTTATGGAGATCTGCCTTCAGGATAAGTGGGTCTCTGAAACCAGAAAAAGCTTAATATAATAAAATAACAGGCTTGGGAGTCTTCAGTTCAAATCCCATTTTTTCCATTTACTAGCTTTGTAACTATGGGCAACTACTTCACTTCCTGGTCCTTCAGTTTAACTGGAGAGCATTATGCTAAGTAAAATAAGCCAGGCAGTGAGGGACAAATACCATATGATCTCACCTTTAACTGGAAGGAGCATAATCAACAAAAGTAAAAAAGCAAGCAAAATATAACCAGAACCATAGAAATTAAGAACAATTTGACAGTAACCAGAGGGGAAGTGGGAGGGGATAATGAGGGGAAGGGTTTTCAGGAACTACTATGTGGGGAACATGGACAGAACTAGGGGGGAGGATGGAAGCCAGGGGGGAGGTGGGTTTGGCTGGGGTGGGGGGACAGTGGTTGGGGGAAAATGTACACAACTGTAATTGAACAACAATAAAATAATTTAAAAAATGGAAGTTATAAAAGTCTATATCTCACAGAGCTGCTTTAAATGTGAAGTAAATTCTAAAACATTTAGAAGACTGCTCACCACATAGTAAGTGTATAACAAGTGTTAGCAATTGTTATTGTTGCTATTATTATTTATTATTATTATTATTATTATTATCTTCAATTGCTCAAATAGCAAGTCTCAGTAATGAAAAAAAATTAACTGGCACTCAGGATAGAAGACTAATTACATGGACCATGGCCTGGGTTAACAAAAGAACACCATGCATCTCTTTGGATGAAGACATTATATTTATCCATCTTTGAGGAACAAAAAGTAGTCTTTTATGTAATAACAGCTTCTTTCTTTTCATAGTAAAAAGCTCAGATACCTCAGATTGGGTCCTCGATCTTTGATACAGGCCAAAGAAATAAGTTGTGGGCCTAGATGTCTATCTGAAATGTAGGACCTACAGAATGAAGACACAAGGGCTGAGCTAGTGGACAGCTGGAAAATTTTCTTCAAGGCTGAGAGTGGATCAACATTTTGCTGAACTAGTGATAAGCTCAACCTGGTAGGGGTGCTTGTCTGAAGAAATTGAACAGTATTAGTTCAGTATCAATTTCTCAGACATTCACAGACTCAAAATTAGAAGATACAATATAGCTAATACTGTGCAGTGGGTGCCAAGCTTGGTTGAACATCAGAATCATCGTGAAAATTTATTTAAAATATATATTGCTGAGGCCCAATTCAGGCCTAAATATTAATTTGGAATTTAGGGTGAAGAGGGAGGCAGGAATTTATAGTTAAGTTTATTTGTCAATTTTTGCTTAGCTAAGGAGTTTAAACATCTGGTCAACCATTATTTTGGATGTTTCTGTGAGTGTGTTTACAGGTGAGATTTAAATTGATGAACTTTGAATAAAGCAGACTTCCCTCCATAATGTGGGTGGACCACATCCAAACAATTGAAGTCCTGAGTAGATCGAAAGGCTAACCTCCCCCAAGCAAGAGGAAATTTTCCAGAAGATTGCCTTCATATTCAAACTGAAATCCTTTCCTGAGTCTCTAGCCTGCAGGTGTCTCACATCAGATTTTGAATTCATCAAGCTTCCACAATCATGTGAGCCAATTCCTTAAAACCAATCTTTATATATACACACATCCTACTGGTTCTGTTTCTCTGAAGAACTTTGACCAATATACTGGGAGATAAGAATCTGTGTTCTGAACAAGCATTCCAGAAGATTCTGAGGAGTAGCTATGTTTAGAAACTAATAACCTAGTTCAGTGCCCTGGCTGGTGTGGCTCAGTGGATTAAGTGCCAGCCTGTGAACCAAAGGGTTGCTGATTCGATTCCCCATCTAGGGCACATGCCTGGGTTGTGGGCCAGGTCCCCAGGAGAGGGCATGTGAGAGGCAACTGCATATTGATGTTTCTCTCCCTCTCTTTCTCCTTCCCTTCCCCTCTCTCTAAAAATAAATAAAATCTTTTTAAAAAAGTGTTTTCTTTCTGTTACTGGTAGCCCTTCTAAACTATTCTCTGTAGCTGCTGACCCAATCATGACTACATCTTTATAGATACAGAAAGATAATCACCTTCCGGTGCCAGAGGCAGCACAATTTATATTTGCATATATCTGTTATAGTTATTTACTGCTATCAACCAAACTATTCTGCAAAAATTAGAGGCTTAAAAACACAAACATTTTATTATACCATATCATTTTTTGGGTTAGAAAATTAAGGAGGATCTAAATAGGTAATTCTTCTGCTCTACCTGGTGTTGACTGAAGTCACTTGATGATATTCAGCTCTGAAATGGGCTGGACTGGAAGATCTAAGATGGTTTCTGTAATATATTTGGTTCAGTGAGAGAAGGCTGGGTTCAGCTGGAACTACAACCTAGAGTGCCTATATGTGGCCTTTTCAGCACAGTGTTTTCAGGCTACTCAGACTTCACATGACAACTCAAAGAGTTTCTAGAGAATGTTCAAAGGACAAGAATTAGAAAGGGTCCCTAGAGCATATTGAAAGGACAGGAATTTGAAGCTACTAGTCTATTAGGACCTAGACCTTGAAAATAGCAGAGGATAATTTGCACCATATTCTGTTGGTCAAACCATAGAGCCTACCAAGATTTAAGGAAAAATACATCTCTCAGTGGAAAGAGTATCAAAGGTTTTAGTGTTCTTTAATCCACCATGTTGACTTGAAAATTATTTCTTACATGGAGCTAAAATCTGTCTCCCTGAGCTTCCCGGGGTAAAAATCCATCCACATCCACACAAACAGTAGGAAATGTAAAGCATTTCTACCTTGGTGGGAATGCAGACTGGTGAGGCCACTGTGGAAAACAATATGGAATTTCCTCAGAAAACTAAAAATGGAACTGCCCTTTGACCCAGCAATTCCGCTGCTGGGATTATACCCTAAGAACCCTGAAACACCAATCCAAAAGAACCTGTGCACCCCAATGTTCATAGCAGCACAATTTACAATAGCCAAGTACTGGAAGCAACCTAAGTGCCCATCAGCAAATGAGTGGATCCAAAAACTATGGTATATTTACACAATGGAATTCTACGCAGCAGAGAGAAAGAAGGAGCTTATACCCTTTGCAACAGCATGGATGGAGCTGGAGAGCATTATGCTAACTGAAATAAGCCAGGCAGTGAGGGACAAATACCATATGATCTCACCTTTAACTGGAACATAATCAACAAAAGAAAAAAGCAAACAAAATATAACCAGAGACATTGAAGTTAAGAACAATCTAACAATAGCCAGGGCGGGGGGGGGGCAGGGAAAGTGGGAAGAGGGGATTACAGGAACTACTATAAAGGACACATGGACAAAACCAAAGGGGAGGGTGGAGGTGGGGGAGGGAGGTGGGTTCAGCTGGGGTGGGGTGGAGGGATGGGGAGAAAAGGCATACAACTGTAATTGAATAACAATAAAAATTAAAAAAAGAAAAAAGAAAAAAGAAAAAAAAGAAAAATAAATAAAATATTAAAAATTTAAAATGTAGGTTTTTTATATTACTGAAAGTTTGCGAACTATCAAAGGTAGAATTTAATGATTGCACATATCTTTGTGTTCTATGGATAAACAGCAATGTTTGGACATATAATAAAATATAGATATTTAATCCTAAAAAAAAATAAAAAATAAAGCATTTCTACCTTGGGAAGCAAGTTCTCCTGAAAACATCATGTTATCCAAGATCCACCCCCCCCGCCGTCCCTTAATGACCAGCTGACATACTCTGATCATTTCCTCCCAGATATATCCCTCAAAATGATTCTAAACAGTGCTCTTTCTATTTGGGGTTTATAACAGGGGCTTTGTGGAGATATGTTGTTAAGACTGATGGTATGAATTTTAGGCATAGTGGCTGGTGCTCTTGGAGAAGCTTTAGGATAACTTTCCAGTATTTTTTTAACCATTCCTACACAATGAAAACCAAAGACTCCTCCTTTCAATTCAGTATTTCAACAATCTTCACTTAAGTCTTTCAAATCAGGTTAGATTAACATCACCAAAAAATCCTAAAGCCAGCCCTATTCCTAGCATTACCTTAAGCAAAGTATAAAAGCAATCAAATAACTGCTGCATCCAGGATCAAGCCCCACTACCTTGTCTCCCTTTCCATTACCCTTGAAATTGGAGACATACCATGGGCCTTAATGCTCTGTAAATATGCATAACTGCAATATTTATTGGATATGGTCAGACCTTTAGATTCCAATGAAATGCCCATTGACTGCTAAAATCAACTAGATTGTATTTTCTTCTCATTTCCAAGATGTAAGTAAAGTTCTGTTGTTAGAAAGAGTCAGGAGAACAAACAAACCAATGAAAACTCTCTTTTACTATATTTGCTAATGATTCAGGCCTCCTTAGTACTGAGAAGAATATGTCAAGGTTTCATCAATCCTACTCTTCCTTCCTTCCAGACTTACTGTTGTCATTCATAATTAAGTCAGGTCTACACTAGGTGAAATACCACCAGTGATACTTCAAGTCATGTGGAAACTAGTTAAACGTTCCCACCAAGTACAATAAATTTAAATCCCAGGTGTCCAATCCAAAATTTGAATGATATCTATAGGTGCTATTCATTACACTAAAATAATGTCCCACCACAACCCTCAAAGCTTCACCAACTCTGTGAGCAGGTACCTTCTGATTACAGTAATATTTTACAGGGTAAAAACGAAGCCAAAAATAGACAACAGGGGGATAGGGAGTAGGAGAAAAGTATAAAAAAACTTTGTTACTAATAAGACATGACCAGAATTCCAATGGTATTTGGTGGTAGATAGGTAGAATAGGTTTTATGTAGGCAGATTCCTGGTCAACATCAACACCACCTAGTGGGGCCACAGAGCATACAGGTTAAATGTATTGCTTACCAGTCATGCAGATCTAAGTTTGAATCCCAGCACTAACACTTACCAGTGTGTGATTTGGGATAACAATATTTTACCTCTGAATCTAGACTTCTTCAACTTTAAAATGGTAACAATACCTCATACAGTAGTTGTGAGTGTTCAATTCAATGTGGTAATATATTTAAAAAGATGGTTGAAGTCCAAAATATAAGATAAGTAATGTTATATCAGGTAGCGATAAGCATTATAAAGAAAAATTATGTAATACATGTGGAACAATTGACACACTGACATGAGTAAGAATTCATTGAAAAGTAGATACCACCTCATTAAACCTCCCTCAAATTAGAACTTCATCTACATTTTATTGATAAGAAAACTGAGGTAAACAAGTTGAATAACTTGCTTACCTCAGAGCACACAGCTTTTAAGTCCTGGACTCCAAATCCAAGCTTGGTTACAGACTACAAAAGCCCAAGTTCTTTCCACTCTACCAATGTTCATATTGAATTCTGGTTTGTGAAACTATAAAAGGTTAAATTTTTAAAAATATTTTATTTACTTATTTTTAGAGAGAGGGGGAGGGAAGGAGAAAGAGTGAGAGAAACATCAATGTGTGGTTGCCTCTCATGCACCTCCTACTGAGGACCTGGCCTGCAGTCCAGGCATGTGCCCTGACTGGGACTCAAACTGGCAACACTTTGGTTTGCAGGCTGGCAATCAATCCACTCAGCCACACCAGCGAGGGCTAAAAGGTTAACTTTTTTTTAAATTTAAGAATCATCTAGTACAGAGTTGGAGTTTTGTTTGTTTAGTATTTTTAAGAAGCAGAACCCAATTTGTAAAATATATAAAAACACATTGCCTCTTGGCTTTAAGTAGGTCAGGGGAGTACTCAGAATCCTGCCTTGGCAGAACCTCTCATTCCCTGAGACAACTTTCATGAAAATTCATGGTCCTATAGCTAGTCCAACTCCCCTGATCTGGTCACCAATATTTTAGAGAAGTAAGAGCAGAAGACTAAAATTGTGAAGGTATCCACTCACAGTTTTACTGAGAGTTAGTCTAGAATGCCCATTAAAGTGGAATGTCCAATAAATCATCAGAGGAAGAGAGTTCAGACCACAAATGGATGCAGTCAGTCTCAAAAGTGGTATTAACTAGTCACTATGTGGTTTTTAAAAAGTGCTTAATTGAAACAGAGCTACTCTTAGCAACTGCTAAATTATACTCACATGAGGTATGGTTGAGCAGGTCCCACACAGGAAGGAGTTTGATCCCAATAATCCATGGTGGGCCTTCTAATCTGGGTATTCATGAAGAAGTGTTCATACCCAGGGTTCAGTTGAATCACAATGTACCATTCTTGTCGCACTCGTTGTTCTGAGAATAAATGGATATGAAAAATGCTTTGAAAATTGTAGAGTGCTGTGCAAATGTAAGTTCTTTGAACATTATTGCTATTACCATTATTCTAGGTTATGGCTTCAATCTTACAGAACTCTTAGCCTGACACAACTTAAGAGTTTCACTAACTCCACACCCCCAACCAGGTTCCAGAGAGTCCCTAAACAGCCAGAGATCTATACACACTGGTCATTATCAGTGTCCTCAGTCAAAGATTTACTCTGTAACTGATGAATTAACTTGATGAACTCATCTTAGTTGTGATGGGCATAAAAAATCTCCCTACCTCATCTCAGTTAAGTCAGTTAAGCTACATTATTAAGCACTCATTTTGCAGAACAAAGACTTTTGGTGAGATTAAATAGCAAAATAATATCTGGAAAAGCTGGGATAATAAGCCCACAGCCATGTAAACATACAATGCAATCTCTATCAAAATTTCAATGACATTTTTCATGGTAATAAAACAAATAGTTTTAAAATCTGTCTGGAACCACAAAAGACCCCAAATAGCTAAAGCAGTTTTAAGAAAGAACAGAGCTGGAAGCATTATACTTCCTGATTTCAAATTATATCATAAAGCTTTAGTAATAAAAATGGTATCATATTGGCATAAAAAAGAGATACATAGATCAATGTAAGACCATTGATCTTAATAATCAGTGATATACCCATGCATATATGGTCAATTAATTTATGATAAAGCAGCAAAGAATATACAATGGAGAAAGGACAATCTCTTGAATAACTAAGGTTAAAAAAACTGGACAGCCACATGCAAAAAACGTAAAACTAGAACACTCTCATACCATACACAAAAATTAAATCAATGGACTAAAGGCTTCAATGTAACACCTGTAACCATAAAAATTTCATAAGAACACATAGGTGATAAGTTCCCTGACATGAGTCATGGCAGAGATTTTTTGGATCTGACACCAAAAGCAAAACTAAACAAATGCAACTACATCAAACTACAAAAAGTTTGCATAGCAAGGAAACCATCAGCAAAATATAAAGGCAACTTACTAAATGGGAAAAATATTTGCAACTTATATTTTAATAAGTGATTAATACCTAAAATATATAAAGAATCCATATGACTCAACACTAAAAATATATTTTAAACTATCTGATTTAAATATGGGCAATAAACATGAATAGACATTTTCCAAAGAAGACGTGCAAATGGCCAACAGGCCCATAAAAAGGTGCTCAATATCACTCTTCATCAGGGAACTTCACATCAAAACCACAATGAGATATCACCTACACCTGTCAGTAGGGCTGTCATGAAAAAGAAAAGAGATGACAAGTATTAGCAGGGGTGTGGAGAAAAGGAAACACTTTTGCTGGGAATGTAAATATTTGCTGTCACTATGGAAAATAATATGGAGTTTCCTCAAAAAATAAAAGTAAAACTACCATATATTCCACTTCTGGGTATTTATCTAAAAAAAAAAAAGAAAGAAAAACACTAAATCAAAAGTTATATGCAGACCCATATTCATTGCAATGTTATTTACTATAGCCAATATACCATGAAAACAACCTATGTGTCCACTGATGGATGAATGGATACAGAAAACATACCTATATCTCATATTTTCATATTACCATACATATCATTATGTATCACTATATTTATCACTATATATATTACATTGCAATATTATTCAGTCATAAAAAAGAATCAAATCTTACCACTTTCTACAACATGGATTAACCTTGAGGAATTGTGCTATGTGAAACAAGTTACACTTAGAAAGACATACACCATATGATCTCACTTATATGTGGAATCTAAATAATTAATCAAATAAACAAAAAAAAACCCCTCAGTGAATGCATATATACAGAATAGAGATTAATGTTAGCCAAAAGTGGTGAGTGGTGGTTAGGTAAAATGGGTCAAGAGGGTCAAAAGATACAAAGTTCCACTTATAAAATAAATGTCATGGGGCTGTAATGTACATCATTGGTGAGTACAGTTAATAATACCGTATTGTATATTTAAAAGTTATTAGGGGGTCTTTGGGTAAAGATGGTGGAGTAGCTAAACTCTGTTCACCTCTGCCCAGACTACATCAAAATTACAACTAAATTATACAACTACGACCATTGAGAACCACGTGAAGGCTAGCTGAACAGAAGTCCTATAACTAAAGATATTTTTTTTAAAGCCACATCAAGACTAGTAGGAGGGGTGAAGACACAGAATAGGAAGGTCCCACACCCATGATGTGGTGATTGAGAATCAGGAGGGATATCTGAGCTCTGGAGGTTCCCCTCTAAGGAGCACAGGGTTCCAGCCCCATACCTGTTCCTCACATCCCAGATTCCAGTGCTGGGAAGAGAAGTCTCCATAACATCTGACTGTGAAAAACAGTGAGGATTGCATCTGAATAAGCCAGAGGTCTGCTGGAGACCTAGGTGTTGCAGGTCATAAAAGGCCCAAGCACAAGCTCACTCACAAACTAACTTGCTCTGGGTTCCAGCACAGAAGCAGCAGCTTTAAAAGTGCTAGGGACATATGGGGAAGAACTAAGTTGACTAGCTTCATGGTGAGAGTGAGAAAAGCATGGGTCAAGGCAGCTGTCTCCCAGGACAGAAGTCCTGGCAGGTTCCATTCTTCTTTTGTTGAACCTTTATCCCACCAGCTGGTCTGGTGCAAGTAACCACCAAATCTGAGCTCCCCATTAACTTAGCTAACACCATTTTCCCTGCCTGGTGATCCCCTAAGATCCAGCCCTACTCACTCATCCAGCCAAACCTCGTCCAGTGCCTCTGCCACACAAGCAGCCTGCTTTGGCTCACACTGCAGACTTTCTTAAAATTTCCCAAAGGTTCAGAAATACCAAACAAGCAGCAACTGGCCTCAATGTACCATATACCACTTTCTAAGCTACCCTAAGCAAGGCACAACTGGCAACTGGTTGCAACTTGCAATGTAACTCCCTTCAGGTAGCCCCAACCCTGTCTGTAATAATTAGCAGCCAGTCTTGGCTGAAAACATAGATGCAGCTAAGCAGCCACAAAATTGACACCAGTGGCAGCTGGCTTCAGCTAACATTGTGGTCCCCAACAAAGTGTCCTAAGCAAAATACTAGTGTCATCCATCCTTGGTTCAAAGAATAGCTTCTCCCAAGAGCTTCCAAGCCCAACACAAGTGGCAATAAACCATGGATCATTTTGTAGCTCCTATCAGATGTCTCCAAGCCAGGCACGAGCAGTGGCTGAAGTTGATTTGTACCAAGCCCTGCCCAAGAGGATCCAAATCCAACAGACCTGACGATTAGCTGCAGAACATACCAGAACACCGCTTAACAAGCTTCACAAATTACACACTTAAAAAGCTAACTTGGTTTGCATTCTGTGGGGTCAGACCCACAGTCCAGCTCATCTTTTGTACTCATAGACAGCCCTCACAGTGAGTCAGCCTAATGTGCCAACAGCAGTCAAGACTCAACTACATAAGAGTGCGCACACAACCCACACTAGAGACATCCCTGGAGTACCTGGCTCATGTGAGCAGAGAGATTGTGTATCTGGACACCACAGGACACCTACTATATAATGCCACTCTGCCAAGACCAGACCATGAAACATCTACCTAATACAGTCATACCCCCTTACTTGGTTTCTAAACCCAAGTAAGACCCTTGTATTCATCAAACCCTGTATTCATCACATTTTGATGAGAAAAAAATGCTTCAGTACTTGGTGTTTGCTTGGGACTCATCACACTTACTAGAACTTGTATGAGTCACAAAGCCACCCTACAAGAAAAAATGCTTCATCATTCTTTGTATTTAGTACTCGTAAATTTTGGCACTCATCACAAGGTCCAGAAAAAATTAACAGTGAGTGCCAAGGTACCACTGTACTTACAAACAAACACAGGGAATCAGCCAAAATGATAAGACAAGGAAACATGTCCCAAATGGAAGAACATGACAAAACTCCAGGAAAAAAACCCCCTAAAAGTAATGGAGACAATCAATCTACAAGAAAAAGAGTTCAAATCACTGATTATAAGGATGCTGGATAAACTTAGGGAAAGAATAGATTATCTCAGTGATAACTTCAAGAAAGAATTTACACTTAAATGAACTAGGAAAAAGAAAAAAAATGCAGTAGAGAAAAAAATAAGATCAGAGTGGGAAAAAAAGAATAAAAAAAACCCACCAAAGATCAATGACATTTCCATTTCAAGATGTCAGTGGAGTAGGTGAAAACTACACTCAGTTCCTCCAAGGACCAAACTAAAATTACAACTAAATTAAAAAACAATCATCCTCAATAAACAACTGAAGATTAGCTGAAGGGGATTTTCATAACCAAGGATATACAGAAGTCGCACAGAGACTGGCAGGAATGGCAGAAATGCAAATGGGGCTGGACCTGCTCCTACGGGTGGTGGCTGAGGTTCAAGAGGCATATCTCAGTTACAGAAAGTTCCTCCTGAGAAGTATGGAGAGTAAGTCCCAAGCCAGACTCCCCAGCCCAGTGCACTAGAGCTGGGAAAATGTGCCTACATAACATTCAGCTGTGAAAAGCAGGATTTCTGTCCACCAGAAAAAATATGTGTTTGCTAGAGACACATGCACCCTCTTAAAAAGCCAACCCACAAAATTTCATTCACAGCCATTCAACCTTGGCTTCAGCAAAGGGAGGGAAGTGTAGATTGTAGTTGCCTGAGGGCAGTCTTGGTTTGGTGGCTCTGGGGAGAGCTGGGGGTATAACAACCAGGATAACGGTGCTGAGTAAATCTCCTATAATGGAAACACAGTCTTTCCTGAGTGGAGCACGCCCATCTGAGTGCCATCAGCCTGGAGGAAAGCAATATCCCTAACCCCTGGACTCCCTCTCACCTCATCTTGTGGAGCTTGGTGCACAGCTTGGTCCTTCACATGCACAACAAAGCCCAGCAGAGAGAACAGCAAACAGTGAATTGCTTGTAACTCCAAAAAGGTTGCTGAGGGCTGGACACTGGTAGTATCTGAAATTGATCTGCACCAGAATCCCTCCCAAAAGGCCCAAACCAACACACCCAGTGACCATATTCAGACAACATCAGATTGGATCTAATAAGCTTCACAAACAGCATTATTCAAAAAGAGATTTGGAATTTGCCTCAGCAAGGCGAATTCTGCTTCATGTAGTCAGCACCTGCACAGAAGCTCACACACCATGGTTAAGGTTGAGACTCATAGTCAGCCAGCTTGAAGGTTGATCCCATGCATGAGTCAGTAACACTCAAGACTCAAATTATAACAGGAAGGCCCACATAACCCACACAGGAAACATTCTTGGAGCACTCAGCTCAGGTGATCAAGGAAACTGAGCCACTTGGTCCCACAGGACACCTACTACATAAAGATACCCCATGAATACTGAGAGTCAGAGCAAATTTATCTAATACTTAGAAACAAACACAAAGAAGCAACCAAAATGGAGTGACAAAAAACAGGTCCCAAATGAAAGAACAGGAGAACTCTCCAGAAGAAAAGCTAAATGAAGTGGAGGCAAGCATTCTAACAGACAGAAAATTCAAAGTAATGGGTATATGGATATGAGATAAGTTAGTGTGAAAAACAAAGGCATGGGAAAGAAAATATAAAACATAAAAGGGACCATTCATAAAGGAAGAATACAATATCTGACATCAAGAATACACTGGAAGAAATAAACAGTAGGTTGGATAAAGCAGAAGATCGAATCAGCAATTTGGAAGAAAGCGTAGAAAAAACCCACCCAATCAGAGGAGCAAAAAGAAGAAAAACTTAAATGAAGATAGTCTATAGGGCCAGTTGGACAACATGAAGCATAACAGCATCTGCATCATAGCAGTACCAGAAGTAGAAGCTGGAGAGCAAGGAATTGAGAAACGATTTGAAGAAATAATAGCCAAAAACTTCCTTAACCAGGTGAAGCAAAAAGACAAACAAATTCAGAAACTGCAGAGAGTCCCAAACAAGGTGAACCCAAAGAGGTCCACACCAAGATACATCATAATTAAAACGGCAAAACTTAAAAACAAATGGAGAATCTTAAAAGCCACTAGAGAAAGATGGCTACTAAACTACAAGAAAACTCTCATAAGACTGTCAGCTGATTTCTCAATACAAACATTTCAGATCAGAAGGGATTGACATGAAATATTCCTAGTTATGAAAAGCAAAACCTACAATCAAGATTATTTTACCCAGAAAGGCTACCATTTAAAATCAAAGGGGAAATAAAAAGCAACACACACAAGAAAAAGCTAAGGGAGTTTGTCTGCACCAAAACAGTATTACAAGAAATGTTAAAGATTCCTCTTTGTGAAATACAAGAAGAATTTTTTTACTGGAAGAAGAAAAAAACAGAAGAACATAGTTAAAAGAATAAAATGGCAATAAATATGTATGCATCAATAATCACTTTACAAGTAAACATCAAATGCATTAATCAAAAGACATATGGTAGTGTTAAATGATAAGAAAGCAAGAGTCACATATATGCCACCTATAAGTGACAGAGCTCACAATGAAAGATACACACAGACTAACAGTAAAGGGATGAAAAAAGATATTTCATGCAATTGGACATGAAATTGAAAAACTGGGCTAGTAATACTTGTATCTGACAAAAATAAGACTGAACCAGAGGCTATATATATAGTGAGAGACAAAGAGGGACACTACAAACTGATAAAGGGAGCAATTCAACAAGAGAATATAACACTTGTAAATATTTACACATCCGACATGGGAGCACCTAAATATATAAAGCAAATCATGAATGACATAAAGGGAAAGATCAACAGTATTAAAGACATAGTAAGGGATTTTAACACCCCATTGGCATCAATGGATAGATCTTCCAGTCAGAAAATTAAGAAGGAAATGGTGACCTTAAAATACAAATTAGATCAGATAGATTTAATTGGTGTTTTCAGAGCACTTCTCCCCCAAAGCAGCAGAATATACATTATTTTCAAGTGCACATAGAACATTTTATAGGATAGACCACACATTAGGACACAAAATAAGTCCCAATAAATTTAAGAAAATTCTAATGATATCAAGCATCTTCTTGGACCATAATGGTATGAAACTAGAAATGAATCACCACAAAAATAAACTAAAAAACACACAAAGAACCCTGGCTGGTATGGCTCAGTAGATTGAGTGCCGACCTGTGAACCAAAGGGTCACTGGTTTGATTCCCAGTCAGGGCACATGCCTGGGTTGCTGGCCAGGTCCCCAGTAGGAGGCACGCAGGAAGCAACCACACATTGATGTTTCTCTCCATCTCTTTCTTTCTCCCTTCCCCTCTCTAGAAATAAATAAAATATTTTTTAAAACACACAAAGACATGAAAGCTAAATAACATGTTAATAAACAATGGATAATTAGATGCAGAAAGAAATCAAAAGATACCTTGAAACAAATGAAAATAACACAACAACCAAAAATCTATAGGACACAGTAAAAGTAGTGTGAAAAAGCAAATTCATAGAATTACAGGCCTATCTCAAGAAACAAGAAAAAGATTAAATATACAATCTAACTTTACACTTAAGGAACTTGAAAAAGAACAACAAACAAAGCCCAAAGTGAGTAGGAAGAAGGAAATAATAAAGATGAGAATAGAAATAAACAAAATAGAGTCTAAACAATATAAATAATCAATAAAACCAAGAGGTGGGTCTTTGAAAAGATAAACAAAATTAATGAACATTTAACCAGACTCATCAAGAAAAAAAGATAGAGGACCCAAATAAGTAAATTCAGAAATGACAGAGAAGTAAAAACTGAGTCATCAAAGATTTAAAAAAAAAAAAAGAATTGTGAGAAAGTGTTACAAAGAAAAATATGCCAACAAATTGCAAAATCTGGTATACATGGATATATTTCTAGAAATATACAATCCTCAAATACTGAATCAGAAAGAATCAGAGGATCTGAACAGACAGATTACAACTATTTAAATTGAAACAGTAATAAAAAATTAAGTCCTTACAAACAAAAGTCCTGGGCCAGATGGTTTCACAGGTGAATTTTACCAATAATTCAAAGAAGAACTCACACCTATCCTTTTCAAACTATCCCAAAAATTTCAAAAGAAGAAAAGACTCCAAAGCTCATTGAACAAGACTGTATTATCCTAATCCTAAAACCAGATAAATACATTAGAAAGAGAAAATTACAGCCCAATATTCCTGATGAACATAGGTCCAAAAATCCTCAACAAAATATTAGCAAACTATAGGACTTCCAGCCAAGATGGAGGCATAGGTAGACACACTGTGCCTCCTCGCACAACCAAAATATGGACAACAACAATTTAAAAACAAAAAACAACCAGAACTGACAGAAAGTCAAACTGTATGGAAGTCTGACAACCAAGGAAATAAAGAAGAAACATTCATCCAGACCAGTAGGAGGGGCAAAGATGGGCAGCCGGGCAGAGAGGACTTACGGCTGGCAGACGCAGCGAGGTGGCAGATTGTGGAGCAGGGTGGGCAAAGCTGCAGCTGGCTGGCATGGCAGCAGCTGGTGGACTGGGTGACAGACTGTGCAACCCACAGTTCCAGAGTGCGGAAATAAAGCTTCAAACCACTCATTAAAAACAACTGTGGGGGTTGAGGCAGCAGCTGGAAAACTGCCCAGCCTCACAGGAGAGTACGTTGGAGAGACCCACAGGGTACTAGAATGTACACAAACCCAACCACTTGGGAAGCAGCACCAGAAGGGCCCAATTTGATTGTGGGTAGCAGAGGGAGTAATTGAAAACTGGCAGAGAGCAAAGCATGCGCCATTGCTCCCTCTCTGTCACTCCCCCACGCACAGTGTCACAGTGCAGCTACAACCAGCGTTACCCCACCCTGGTGAACACCTAAGGCTCCATCTCTTTACATAACAGGTGCACCAAGACAAAAAAAAAATGGCCCAAATGAAAGAACAGATCAAAGCTCTAGAAAAAATACAGCTAAGCAACAAAGAGATAGCCAACCTATCAGATGCACAGTTCAAAGCACTGGTAATCAGGAAGCTCACAGAATTGGTTGAATTTGGTCACAAATTAGATGAAAAAATGAAGGCTATGCTAAGAGAAACAAAGGAAAATGTACAGGGAACCAATAGTAATGAGAAGGAAACTGGAACTGAAATCAATGGTGTGGACCAGAAGGAAGAAAGAAACATTCAACGAGAAAAGAATGAAGAAACAAGAATTCAAAAAAAAATGAGGAGAGGCTTAGGAACCTCAAGGACATCTTTAAACGTTCCAACATCCGAATTATAGGGGTACTAGAAGGAAAAGAGGAAGAGCAAGAAATTGAAAACATATTTAAACAAATAATGAAGGAGAAGTTCCCCAGTCTGGCAAAGGAAATAGACTTCCAGGAAGTCCAGGAAGCTCAGAGAGTCCCAAAGAAGCTGGACCCAATGAGGAACACACCAAGGCACATCATCATTACATTACCCAAGATGAAACAGAAGGAGAGAATCTTAGAAGCAGCAAGAGAAAAGGACACAGTTACCTACAAAGGAGTTCCCATACGACTGTCAGCTGATTTCTCGAAAGAGACCTTAGAGGCAAGAAGGGGCTGGAAAGAAGTGTTCTGAGTCATGAAAGGCGAGGACCTATGTCCAATATTGCTCTATCCAGCAAAGTTTCATTTAGAATGGAAGGGCAGATAAAGTGCTTCCCAGATAAGGTCAAGTTCAAGGAGTTCATCATCACCAAGCCCTTATTATATGAAATGTTAAAGGGATTTATCTAAGAAAAAGAAGATAAAAAATATGAACAGTAAAATGACAGCAAACTCACAGTTATTCACAACCACACCTGAAACAAAAACAGAAGCAAACTAAGCAAACACCTAGAACAGGAACAGAACCACAGAAATGGAGATCACATGGAGGGTTATCAACAGGGGAGTGGGGGGGGGGAAGGTACAGAGAATAAGTAGCATAAATGGTAGGTAGAAAATAGACAGGGGGAGGTTAAGAATAGTACAGGAAATGTAGAAGCCAAAGAACTTTTATGTATGACCCATGGACATGAACTATAGGGGGGGAGTGTGGGAGGGGTAGGGTGTGCAGGATGGAGTGGAATGAAAGGGGGGAAATGGGACAACTGTAATAGCATAACCAATAAAATATACTTAAAAAATATTAGCAAACTGATTTTAGCAATACATTAGTAAGGTCATACACCATGATCGTGTGCAATTTATTATGGGGAGTGCAAGATTGGTACAATATTCACAAATAAATAAACATGATATACCACATAAACAAATAGAAGTCAAAAAATCACATTGATATTGTTCATATCAATAGTTGCAGGAAAAGCATTTGATAAGATCCACCAACCATTTATAATAAAAACTCTCAGCAAAGTGGGAAAAGAGGGAACATACCTGAATGTAATAAAGGCCATATATGACAAAACCACAGGGAACACCATTCTCAGTGGGCAAAAACTGTAAGAGTTTCCCTTAAGATCAGGAACAACACAGGGATGTTCACTTTCACCACTCTTGTTCAACATAATACTGGAAGTCCCAGCCACAGAAATCAAACAAGAAGAAGAAATAAAAGGCATACAAGTTTGAAAAAAAAGTAAAACTGTTATTTGTAGATGACAATATACTCTATACAGAGAACCCTAAAGATTCCACCAAACAACTATTAAAAATGATAAATAAATTCAGTACATTAGCAGAATACAAAATAAATATCCAGAAATCAGTTGCATTTTTATACACCAATAATGAATTATCAGAAAGGGAAACTTAAAAAACAATATCATTCACCATTGCTTCAAAAGAATAAATGTAACCAAGGGAGTAAAAGAATTAAACTCAAAATTTTTAGTCACTGAAGAAAGAAATTGAAGAAGATACAAATAAGTAGAAGCATATACCATATTCATGGATAGGAGGAATTAACAACATTAAAATGTTTATACTACCCCAAACAATTTATAAATTAAATGTAATTCCTATGAGATACCAATAGCATATTTCACAGAATGAGAACCAATAAGTCAAAAATTTATATGGAACCACAAAAGACCCTGGATAGCTACAGCAATCTAGAGAAAGAACAAATTGGGGGATCACCCTATCTGATATCAAACAATAGGTCAAGGCCATAGTAATAAAAAAGGCATGGTACTGGCATGAAAAAAGACATATGGATCAATGGAACAGAAGAGAGAGCACAGAAACAAACTCACGTTTTCATGGTAAATTAATATTTGCCTCTTATTCAACTGGATGTCCTAGCCACAGCAGACAGGAAGAAGAATAAAAGGCACCCAAACTAGAAAGGAAGAATTAAAACTGTCATTATTTGCAGATGATGATACTATATATAAAGAACCCAAAAGATTTTTCTCAAAAACTACTAGAACTGATAAATGAATTAAGTAAAGTAGCAAGTACAAAACAATATCCAGATATATTTAAATTTTTGTACACCAATAATGAACTACAGGAAAGGAAAACTAAGAAAACAATCATATTTACAATTGCATAAAAAATCTAGAAATAAATGTAATCAAGGACGTAAAAGGCCTATACTTGGAAAATTATAAGATATTGAAGAAAGGAACTGAAGAAAATACAAATAAATATCACTATATACCATGTTCATGGATAGGAAGAGTTAACATTATTAAAATATCCATACTACCCAAAGCAATCTATAAATTCATCACAATTCCTATAAAAAATAATGGTATGTTTCGTAGAACTGGAACAAATAATCCAAAAATTTGTATGGAAAAAGAGAAGACCCTGAATAGCCTCAAAAATCTTCAGAAAAAAAAGAGCAAAGTTGAAGGTTTTATTCTACTTGATATAAAACTACCCTACAAGGCCATAGTAATCAAAACAGCATGGTACTTGCATAAAAACAGACATATAGATCAATGGAGCAAATTAAGAGAAGAGAAATAAACCCAAACTTATATGGTCAATTAATATTTGACAAAGGAGGCAAAAACATAAAATAAGGAAACAACAGCGAATTCAATAAAAGGTGCTGGGAAGATTAAACAGATACATGCAAAAAAATGAATCTAGACCGCCTTCTTACACCATATGCAAGGATAAACTCAAAAAAAAATTTAATATTTAAATGTAAGTCTCAACCCTGGCCAGTGTGGCTCAGTGGATTGAGCACCAGCCTGCGAACCAAAGGGTCGCCAGTTCGATTCGCAGTCAGGGCAAATGCCTGGGTTGCTGGCCAGGTCCCCAGTAGGAGGTGCATGAGAGGCAACCACACACTGATATTTCTCTCCCTCTATTTCTCCCTCCCTTCCCCTCTTTAAATGTAGCCTCAAAACCATAAAACTCATAGAGGAAAGTACAGGCAGTAAAATCTCTGACATTTCTCTTAAAAATATTTTTCTGATATATATTCTCTGTAAGGGAAACAAAAGAAAAGAATAACAATGGGACTGCATCAAACAAAAAAGATTTTGCACAGCAAAGGAAATCATCAACAAAAAAAAAGACAACCTACCGAATGGAAGTAGATATTTGCCAGTGACACATCTGATAAGGGGTTAATATTCACATTTTATATTTTGAAAAACTTGTACTACTCAAAACCAAAAAAGAAAAAATCCAATTAAATAATGAGCAGAGGACCTGAATAGACACTTTTTCAAAGTGGACATACAGATGCCAATGGACATATGAAAAGATGCTCAATGTCACTAATCCTCAAAAAATACAAATTATAGTTTCCTTTGACTTCTGGCCAAGATGAAGGCATTTGTAGACACACTATGCCTCCTCACACAACCAAAAGGAGGACACAACAAATTTAAAAACAAAAAACAACCATAACTGACAGAAAATCGAACTGTATGGAGTCAGACAACCAAGGAGTTAAAGAAGAAACATTCACCTAGACAAGTAGGAGGGGCGGAGATGGGCAGCCGGGGAGAGTACTCACAGCAAGGCAGCAGCTGGAGGACCTGGGTGGGCAAGGCGGTGGCTGGCGGACATCGCGAGGCCGCGGCTGGTGGAACGGCCTGTCCTACAATCATGTGCAGATAAACCAGGAGGAACACCTGGGGAGGGGAACAGACCTCGCAACCCAGAGTTCCAGTGCAGGGAAACAAAGCCTCAAACCTGTGATTGAAAACACCTGTGGGGGTTGTGGCGGCAGTGGGAGCAACTTCCAGCCTCACAGGAGAGTTCATTGGAGAGACGCACAGGGTGCTACAATGTACACAAACCCACCCACCCAGGAATCAGCACCAGAAGAGCCCAATTTGATTGTGGGTACTGGGGGAAGTGACTGAAAACCGGCAGAGAGCAGAGCAAGCAGCAGTGTTCCCTCTCTGACCCCTCCCCCACAGAGAGCGTCTAAACACAGCGATGTGGGTTGCCCTGCCCTGGTGAACACCTAAATCTCCCCACTCCTTGCTACTCGCCTACACACACACACAAATATGGCCCAAATGAAAAAAGAGATCAAAGCTCCAGAAAAAATACAACTAAGAGACGAAGAGATAGCCACCTATTAGATGCACAGTTCAAAACACTGGTAATCAGGAAGCTCACAGAATTGGTTGAGAATGGTTGCAAATTAGATGAAAAAATGAAGGCTATGCAAAGTGAAATAAAGGAAAATGTACAGGGAACCAACAGTGATGGGAAGGAAACTGGGACTCAAATCACTGGTTTGGACCAGAAGGATGAAAGAAACATCCAACCAGAAAAGAATGAAGAAACAAGAATTCAAAAACATGACAAGAGGCTTAGGAACCTCCAGGACACCTTTAAATATTCCAACATCTGAATCACTGGGGTGCCAGAAGGAGAAGAGGAAGAGCAAGAAATGGAAAACTTATTTGAACAAATAATGAAGGAGAATTTCCCCAATCTGGCAAAGGAAATAGACTTCCAGGAACTCCAGGAAGCTCAGAGAGTCCCAAAGAAGCTGGACCCAAGGAGGCAAACACCAAGGAACATCATAATTACATTACCCGAGATGAAACAGAAGGAGAGAATCTTAAAAGCAGCAACAGCAAAGGAGACAGTTACCTACAAAGGAGTTCCCATCAGACTGTCAGCTGATTTCTCAAAAGCGACCTTACAGGTAAGAAGGGGATGGAAAGAAGTATTCCAAGTCATGAAAGTCAAGGACCTACATTGAAGATTACTGTATCCAGCAAAGCTATCATTTAGAATGGAAGGGAAGATAAAGTGCTTCCCAGATAAGGTCAAGTTAAAGGAGTTCATCATCACAAATCCCTTATTATATGAAATGTTAAAGGGACTTATCTAAGAAAAAGAAGGTAAAAATATGAACAGTAAAATGACAACAAACTCACCATTACTAACACCTGAACCTAAAAAAAAATAAAAACCAAAACAAACTAAGCAAACAACTAGAACAGGAACAGAATCCCAGAAATGCAGATCACGTAGAGGGTTATCAGTGGGAAGGGGGAAGGGGAATTGTGGGGGAAAAGGTACAGAGAATAAGTAGCATAAATGGTAGGTAGAAGATAGACAGGCGGAGATTAAGAATAGTATAGGAAATGTAGAAGCCAAAGAACTTATCTGTATGACCCATGGACATGAACTAACGGGGTGGGGGGGGTGGAATGTGGGTAGGAGGGGTTATGCAGGGCGGAGATAAATAAAGTGGGGGGAATGGGACAACTGTAATAGCATAATCAATAAAATTTATTTTTTAATTTTAATTTTTGTTATTCAATAACAGTTGTGTGCCTTTGCCCCCATCCTCCACCACACCCCAGCTGAACCCACCTCCCTCCCCCACCTCCACCCTCCCTCTTGATTTTGTCCATGTGTTCTTTATAGTAGTTCCTGTAATCCCCTCTCCAAACTGTCCCCTCCCCACTCCCACCTGACCATTGTTAGATTGTTCTTTTTATTTTTTTAATTTTAATTTTTTATTGTTATTCAATTACAGTTGTGTGCCTTTTCTCCCCATCCCTCCACCCCACCCAGCTGAACCCCCCACCCTCCCCAAACTCCACCCTCCCCCTTGATTTTCTCTGTGTGTTCTTAACTTCAATGTCTCGGTTATATTTTGTTCCCTTTTTTCTTCTATTTATTATGTTCCAGTTAAATGTGAGATCATATGGTATTTGTCCCTCACCGCCTGGCTTATTTCACTTAGCATAATGCTCTCCAGTTCCATCCATGCTGTTGCAAAGGGTATAAGCTCCTTCTTTCTCTCTGCTGCATAGAATTCCATTGTGTAAATATACCATAGTTTTTGGATCCACTTGTTTGCTGATGGGCACTTAGGTTGCTTCCAGTACTTGGCTAATGTAAATTGTTCTGCTATGAACATTGGGGTGCATAGGTTCTTTTGGATTGGTGTTTCAGGGTTCTTAGAGTATAATCCAGGCAGTGGAATTGCTGGGTCAAAGAGCAGTTCCATATTTAGTTTTCTGAGGAAATTCCATACTGTTTTCCACAGTGGCCTCACCAGTCTGCATTCCCACCAACAGTGCACTAGGGTTCCCTGTTCTCCGCATCCTCTCCAACAATTGTTTGTGCATTTGTTTATGATGGACACTCTGAGTGGTGTGACATGGTACCTCATTGTGGTTTTAATTTGCATCTCTCTGATGGGTAGTGATGCTGAGCATCTTTTCCTATGTCTCTGGGCCCTCTGTATGTCTTCCTTGGAGAAGTGTCTGTTCAAGTCCTTTGCCCATTTTTTAATTGGGTTGTTTGTCTTCATGGAGTGCAGTCGTGTGAGTTCTTTATATATTTTGGAGATCAGGCCCTTGTCTGAGGTATCATTGGCAAATATGTTTTCCCATACTGTTGGTTCTCTATGTATTTTAGTGCTGTTTTCTTCAGCCATGCAGAAGCTTTTTATTTTGATGAGGTCCCATTTGTTTATTCTTTCCTTTATGTCCCTTGCTTTAGGGGACATGTCTGTGAGGATGTTGCCGCGTGGAATGTGTGAGATTTTCCTGCCAATGTTTTTCTCTAGGACTTTTATGGTGTTACGACTTTTATTAAAGTCTTTTATCCATCTTGAGTTTATTTTTGTGTATGGCATAAGTTGGTGATCGAGTTTCATTTTTTTCTATATAGCTGTCCAGATCTCCCAACACCATCTGTTGAAGAGGCTGTTTTTGCTCCATTTTATGCTCCTGCCTCCTTTGTCAAATATTAATTGACTGTAAAGACTTGAGTTTATTTCTGGGCTCTCTGTTCTGTTCCATTGGTCTATGTGCCTGTTTTAATGCCAGTACCAGGCTGTTTTGACTACAGTAGCCTTGTGATATACTTTCATATCAGGTATTGTGATCCCTCCTGCTTTGTTCTTCTTTCTCAAAATTGCTGTAGGTATTCGGGGTCGTTTATAGTTCCATATAAATTTCTGAAATGTTTGTTCTTTATCTGTGAAATATGTCATTGGTACTAAAATAGAGATTGCATTGAATCTATAAATTGCTTTGGGTAGTATGGCCATTTTGATAATGTTAATTCTTCCAATCCATGAGCATGGTACATGCTTCCATTTGTTTGTGTCTTCCTTAATTTCTTTCTTCAGTGTTGTGTAGTTTTTCTGAGTACAGGTCTTTTACCTCCTTGATTAGGTTTATTCCTAGGTACTTTATTTTTCTTGTTGCTATATCAAATGGGATTTTTTTCCTGATTTCTGTTTCTGCAGTTTCATTGTTGGTATACAGGAATGCCTTTGATTTCTGAGTATTGACTTTGTATCCAGCTGTTTTGCCAAATTCATTTATTAGGTTGAGTAATTTTTTGGTGGATTCTATAGGATTTTCCATGTACACTGTCATGTTATCTCCAAACAGTGACAGTTTCATTTCCTCCTTTACAATTTGGATGCCTTTTATTGCTTTTTCTTGTCTGATTGCTGTGGCTAGGACTTCCAATACTATGTTGAATAGGAGTGGTGAGAGAGGGCATCCTTGTCTTGTTCCTGATCTTAGTGGGGAAGCTCTAAGTTTTTGTCCATTGAGTAGGATGTTGGCTGTAGGTCTCTCATATATGGCCTTTATTATGTTGAGTAATGCTCCCTCCATTCCCACTTTGCTGAGTGTTTTTATCAGAAATGGGTGCTGTATCTTATCGAACGCTTTTTCCGCATCTATTGATATGATCATGTGATTTTTGTCTTTGCTGTTGTTGATGTGATGTATTATGTTTATTGATTAGCGAATATTGGACCATCCTTGCATCCCTGGGATAAATCCCACTTGGTCATAGTGGATGATCTTTTTGATGTATTGCTGGATGCGGTTTGCTAATATTTTGTTGAGAATTTTAGCGTCTATGTTCATCAGCGATATTGGCCTGAAGTTTTCTTTCTTCGTTGTGTCTTTATCTGGTTTTGGGATTAGGATGATGCTGGCTTCATAAAAAGAGTTTGGGAGTCTTCCATCAGTTGGGATTTTTTCGAATAGTCTGTGGAGGGTAGGGGTTAGCTCTTCCTTAAATCTTTTTAGAAATCTCCTGTGAAACCATCTGGTCCAGGGCTTTTGTGTGTTGGGAATTTTTTGATGACTGCTTCAATTTCGTCTGCTGTTATTGGTCTGTTCAGATTTTCTGCTTCTTCTTCATTCAGTTTTGGAAGATTATATTTTTCTAGAAATGTGTCCATTTCACCTAGTTTTTCCAATTTCTTGGCATACAGTTCTTTGTAGTAATTTCTTACAATCCTTTGTATTTCTGTGATATCATTTGTAATCTCTCCTCTTTCATTTCTAATTGTGTTTATTTGGATCCTGTCTCTTTTATTCTTGATGAGCCTCCTTAAAGGCTTGTCGATTTTGGTTATCTTTTCAAAGAACCAGCTCCTGGATTCATTGATGTTTAGAATTGTGCTTTTAGTCTCTATGTCATTTAACTCTGCTCTGATCTTGGTTATTTCCTTCCTTCTGCTTGCTCTGGGCTGTCTTTGTTGTTGTTCTTCCAGTTCTTGTAGGTGTAGGGTTAGGTTGTTTGTTTGAACTGTTTCTATCTTCTTAAGGTAGGCCTGTATTGCTCTGAACTTCCCTCTCAGGACTGCCTTTGCTGTGTCCCATAGGTTTTGGGTTGTTGGGAGTTCATTTTCATTTGTTTCCAGGAAGTTTTTGATTTCTTCCCTAATCTCGTCCTTGACCCATTCATTGTTTAATAGCATGCTATTCAGTCTCCATGATTTTGAGTGTTTTGGGTTTTTTCCTTTGGGGTTGGTTTCTAGTTTCAGTCCCTTATGGTCAGAGAAAATGCTTGATATGATTTCAATTTTCTTGAATATGTTGAAGCTTGCTTTGTGTCCTATTATGTGGTCTATCTTTGAAAATGTTCCATGTACACTTGAAAAGAATGTGTATTTTGCTTCTTTGGGATGAAAAGCTCTATATATATCAGTTAAGTCCATTTCCTCTAGGGTGTTGTTAAGTGACACAATATCCTTGTTGATATTTTGTTTGGAAGATCTATTAATTTTTGACAGTGGGTTGTTAAAGTCCTCTACTATAATTGTGTTGCTGTCAATATCTTTCTTGCAGTCCTCCAAAATTTTCTTAATATATTTGCCTGCTCCTATGTTGGGTGCATATATATTGACAATGTTTATGTGTTCTTGGTGGATTCTTCCTTTGAGTATTATGAAGTGACCTTCTGGGTCTCTCTTTATGGCCCTTCTTTGGAAGTCTATTTTGTCTGATATGAGTATTGCTACCCCTGCTTTTTTTTTCCTGTCCGTTTGCTTGGAAAATTTGTTTCCAGCCCTTCACTTTCAGTCTGTGTAGGTCTTTTGCTCTGAGATGGGTCTCTTGTAGGCAGCATATGTGTGGGTCATGTTTTCTTATCCATTCAGCTGTTCTATGTCTTTTGATTGGCGCATTTAATCCATTTACGTTTAAGGTTATTATCGATAGGTAGCTATTCATTGCTGTTTTTTCCTACCTGTGTTCCTCTGTCTTTCTCTTTTCCTTCCTTTCCTTAAAGCAGTCCCTTTAGCATCTCTTGCAGAGTTGGTTTGGTGGAGGTGTATTCCTTTAGACTTCTTTTGTCTGGGAAACTCTTTATTTGGCCTTCTATCTTGATTGAGAGCCTTGCTGGGTAAAGTAGTCTTGGTCGCAGGCCTCTGGTTCTCATTACTTGGAATATTTTTTGCCATTCTCTTGTGGCTTGGAGCGTTTCCATTGAGAAGTCAGCTGCTAACCTTATTGGGGCTCCCTTGGATGTTACTTCCTTTTTCTCCCTTGGTGCCTTTAAGATCCTCTCTTTGTCTTGGAATTTTGACATTTTAATTATGATGTGTCTTGCAGTGGGCCTCTTTGGGTTCCCCTTTATTCGGACTCTCTGTGATTCCTGGATTTGTGTGACTTTTTCTCTCATCAGGTTAGGGAAATTTTCCATCATTACTCTTTCAAACAAGTTTTCTATCCCTTGCTCTTCTTCTTCTCCTTCTGGTATCCCAATTATATGGATATTATTACGTTTCATGTTGTCCTGCATTTTCCTTAATCCCTCTTCATTCTTTCTGAGCCTCTTTTCCTTTTCTTGCTCTTTCTGGGTTTTTTTTCCTACTTTGTCCTCCACCTTTCTGATCCGATCCTCTGCTTCATCAAGTCTGCTTTCAATTCCTTCTTCTGTGTTCTTCAGTTCAGAAATTGTATTCTTCATTTCCTCTTGGCTCTTGTTGATAGTTTCTATTTCCTTTTTCATGTTGATATAGTTTGCAGTGAGTTCATTGTAGTTTCCCTGTAGTTTCTTGTAATTCTCTGTGAGCTCAGTGAACTTCCTGATAACCATTGCTTTGAACTCAGTATCTGAAAGTTGACTTGACTCTATTTCATTTAGCATTCTTTCTGAGGCTTCCTCCTTTCCTTTCCTTTGGGGATTGTTTCTTTGTCTTCCCATTGTTTGTGAGACTCTACTTGTTAGCTTCTGCTTCTTAAATTGATCTATTCTGACTCCCTGGGTTTATGGTATGAAATTCTATGGTATAATGTCAGTGGGATTCAGTGGTGCCTTCTCCCTAATCTCCTGAGCTTGCTGGTCTTGGGCTGTCATTTATGTTGGCTCTCTGTGTGTCTTTGGGTTTTGATTGTTGTTGTGTCTTTCTTTGATGGGTCCTTCCCTCGAGCTGGTTAATTGAGGGTCACTCCATCCACCATATCTTGTTTTCTATTGTGCAGATATGGACAGTTTGTGTTGAAGCTGATTCTTCTGTGTGTACAAAGTTTTGAGGCTTCTCTCTCACTCTTGTTCAGTTGTTTGTTCTGAGTAATTTCCCCACTATTTAGTTGTATTTACAGATCAGTCCTGCATCGAGGTTAGTGTGGCTTCCACTCCCTTCTTCACCTTCTTCAGTTGTTATCTCTTGGTGGTTCCTTTGTTGGTGGGTTTCCTCTTCCAGCAGGTGTACTGGTGTTCACTGCTCCTACCTTGCAAGACCTCTGGAGTAGCAAAGTTAAATTTTCTAACTGTCTTGTTTATTAGGATGACCCCTGTTTGGGTCTAACTCTGGTCTTTCCATATCTCCAGGTTTTATTTTCTCACCTGTGGGAATAGGAGGGAAAAAAAAAGAAAAAGAAAAAGGGAAGGAAGGAAAAAGGAATAGAAACGGAAAGGAAGGAGGAAGGAAGGAAGAAGGAATAAAAAAAGATCAGAGGAAAGAAAAGAAGAAGGAATTTTAACAAAAATTAAAATAAAAAAATAAAGGTATCACTTGGGAATATATTTTCCCATATGTTTGGTTCCCTTTTCATTTTGCTGATGTTTTCTTTAGCCATGCAGAAGCTTTTACTTTTGATGAAGTTCCATTTGTTATTCTTTCCTTTATGTTCCTTGCTCTAGGGGATGTATTGGTAAAAATATTGCTGCGAGGAATATCTGACTATTTCCTGCCAATGTTCCCCTGTAGGACTTTTATCGTGTCACAACTTATGTTTAAGTTGTTTATCCATCTTGAGTTTATTTCTGTGTATAGTGTATATTGGTGGTTGAGTTTCTTTTTTTCTTTCTTTCTTTTTTTTTTTTTTGCATGTAGCTGTCTGGATCTCCCAACATCATTTGTTGAAGGGGCTATTTTTACTCCACTTTATGCTTTTGACCCTTTGTTGAATATTAATTGACTGTAGAGACTTGGGTTTATTTCTGGGCTCTCTATTGTCTTCCATGGATCTATATGTCTGTTCTTATGCCAGTACCAGACTGTTTAGACATATGAGCAAAGCCAAAGGGGGTAGGTTTGAGTGGAGGAGGTGTGGATGGGTAGGGTGGGGTGGGGTATGGTGGGGGAAATGGAAACAACTGTACTTGAACAACAATAAAAACATTATAAAAATTTGAAAAATAAAAAAATCTATAACCTTATTGCGCAGAACTTTTTAAAAATGCAAATTAAAACCACAATGAGGTATCACCTCTCACCTGTGAGAATGGCTATTATCAATAAATCCACAAATGACAAGTGTTGGTGAGGATGTGGACAAAAGAGAACCTTGTGCACTGCTGGTGGGAATGCAGTTTGTTGTATCCATTATCAAAACAATAAGAAGGCTTCTCATCAAATTGAAAATGAACTGCCTTGTGACCCAACTATTCCACATTTGGTCATTTATCTGAAGAAACAAAAAACAGTAATTCAAAAATATATATGCACCCCTATGTTCATTGCAGCATTATTTACAATAGTCATTCTATAGAAGTAATCCAAGTGCCCATCAATATGTGACTGGATAAAAAAGATGTAGTATGGTAATGGTGGGAAGATGGCGGCAACATAGGTGGGAGCGGAGTCCACTTCCCCTCCACGCCAGGGAAATACCTAGCTGATCTGAGGAGCAGAGCGAACAGCCAACAGTATTCCAGCATATATGAAGATCAGAGACCAAAGATAGAGGACATTGAAAGATCTGACGGTGAGACAACAAAACCTGGAGTGCTGAAAAGACTAGAGTTAGACCGTGTTAAACACATAAACGTCAGCTGAAGACCAGTGAGCACAGGAGATTAAGGAGACAGCACCACCGAATCCCATTGGCATTCTACCATAGAAGTGCATACCATAAACCCAGGGAGTCAGAATAGAGCAATTTAAGAAGCAGAGGACAACAAGAAGAGCCTCACAAACAATGGGAAGACAAAGAAACAATTCCCAAATGAAAGGAAAGGAGGAATTCTCAGAAAGAATGCTAACTGAAAAAGAGGCAAGTCAACTATCAGATACTGAGTTCAAAGCAATGGTTATCAGGAAGCTCACTGAGCTCTCTGAGCTCAAAGAGAGGTACCAGAAACTACAAGGAAACTGCAATGAACTCACTGCAAACTATATCAACATGAAAAAGGAAATAGAAACTATCAACAAGAGCCAAGAGGAAATGAAGAATACAATTTCTGAATTGAAGAACACAGTAGAAGGAATGAAAAGTAGACTTGATGAAGCAGAGGACCAGATCAGCGTACTGGAGGACAAAGTAGAAAAAAACACCCAGAAAGAGCAAGAAAAGGAAAAGAGGCTCAGAAAGAATGAAGAGGCAATAAGGGAAATGCGGGACAACATGAAACGTAACAATATCCGTATAATAGGAATACCAGAAGGAGAAGAAGAAGAGCAAGGGATAGAAAACGTGTTTGAAAAAGTAATGATGGAAAATTTCCCTAATCTGAGGAGAGAAAAAGTCACCCAAATCCAGGAATCACAGAGAGTCCCAAGCAAGAGGAACCCAAAGAGACCCACTGCAAGACACATCATAATTAAAATGGCAAATTTCCAAGACAAAGAGAGGATCTTAAAGGCAGCAAGGGACAAAAAGGAAGTAACATACAAGGGAGCCCCAATAAGGTTAGCAACTGACATCTCAATGGAAACGCTCCAAGCCACAAGAGAATGGCAAAAAATATTCCAAGTAATGAGAACCAGAGGCCTGCAACCAAGACTACTTTACCCAGCAAGGCTCTCAATCAAGATAGAAGACCAAATAAAGAGTTTCCCAGACAAAAGAAGTCTAAAAGAATACAGCTCCACCAAACCAGCTCTGCAAGAGATGCTAAAGGGACTGCTTTAAGGAAAGAAAGGAAAAGAGAAAGACAGAGGAACACAGGTAGGAAAAAATGGCAATGAATAACTACCTATCGATAATAACCTTAAACATAAATGGATTAAATGCTCCAATCAAAAGACATAGAATACCTGAATGGATAAGAAAACATGACCCACACATATGCTGCCTACAAGAGACCCATCTCAGAGGAAAAGACCTACACAGACTGAAAGTGAAGGGCTGGAAACAAATTTTCCAAGCAAACGGACAGGAAAAAAAAAGCAGGGGTAGTAATACTCATATCAGACAAAATAGAGTTCCAAAGAAGGGCCATAAAGAGAGATCCAGAAGGTCACTTCATAATACTCAAAGGAAGAATCCACCAAGAACACATAAACATTGTAAATATATACTGACCCAACATAGGAACACCCAAATACATTAAGAAAATCTTGGAGGACTTCAAGAAAGATATTGACAGCAACACAATTATAGTAGGGGACTTTAACATCCCACTATCAAAAATGGACAGGTCTTCCAAACAAAATATCAACAAAGATATTGTGTCACTTAACAATACCCTAGAGGAAATGGACTTAACTGATATATACAGAGCTTTTCATCCCAAAGAAGCAAAATACACATTCTTTTCAAGTGTCCATGGAACTTTTTCAAAGATAGACCACATGATAGGACACAAAGCAAGCCTCAACAAATTCAAGAAAATTGAAATCATATCAAGCATTTTCTCTGACCATAAGGGACTGAAACTAGAAACCAACCCCAAAGGAAGAAACCCCAAACACTCAAAATCATGGAGACTGAATAGCATGCTATTAAACAATGAATGAGTCAACAATGAGAGTAGGGAAGAAATCATAAACTTCCTGGAAACAAATGAAAATGAACTCACAACAACCCAAAACCTATGGGACACAGCAAAGGCAGTCCTGAGAGGGAAGTTCAGAGCAATACAGGCCTACCTTAAGAAGATAGAAACAGTTCAAACAAACAACCTAACCCTACACCTACAAGAACTGGAAGAACAACAACAAAGACAGCCCAGAGCAAGCAGAAGGAAGGAAATAACCAAGATCAGAGCAGAGTTAAATGACATAGAGACTAAAAGCACAATTCTAAACATCAATGAATCCAGGAGCTGGTTCTTTGAAAAGATAACCAAAATCGACAAGCCTTTAAGGAGGCTCATCAAGAATAAAAGAGACAGGATCCAAATAAACACAATTAGAAATGAAGAGGGGAGATTACAACTGATACCACAGAAATACAAAGGATTGTAAGAAATTACTATGAAGAACTGTATGCCAAGAAATTTGAAAACCTAGATGAAATGGACACATTTCTAGAAAAATATAATCTTCCAAAACTGAATGAAGAAGAAGCAGAAAACCTGAACAGACCAATAACAGCAAAGGAAATTGAAGCAGTCATCAAAAAACTCCCATCACACAAAAGCCCTGGACCAGATCGTTTCACAGGAGATTTCTACAAAGCATTTAAGGAAGAACTAACCCCTATCCTTCACAGACTATTCGAAAAAATCCAAACTGATGGAAGACTCCCAAACTCTTTTTATGAAGCCAACATCATCCTAATCCCAAAACCAGATAAAGACACAACGAAGAAAGAAAACTTCAGGCCAATATCGCTGATGAACATAGACGCTAAAATTCTCAACAAAATATTAGCAAACCGCATCCAGCAATACATCAAAAAGATCATCCACTATGACCAAGTGGGATTTATCCCAGGGATGCAAGGATGGTACAATATTCGCTAATCAATAAACATAATACATCACATCAACAACAGCAAAGACAAAAATCACATGATCATATCAATAGATGCGGAAAAAGCGTTCGATAAGATACAGCACCCATTTCTGATAAAAACACTCAGCAAAGTGGGAATAAAGGGAGCAGTCCTCAACATAATAAAGGCCATATATGAGAGACCTACAGCCAACATCCTACTCAATGGACAAAAACTTAGAGCTTCCCCACTAAGATCAGGAACAAGACAAGGATGCCCTCTCTCACCACTCCTATTCAACATAGTATTGGAAGTCCTAGCCACAGCAATCAGACAAGAAAAAGTAATAAAAGGCATCCAAATTGGAAAGGAGGAAATGAAACTGTCACTGTTTGCAGACGACATGATAGTGTACATGGAAAACCCTATAGACTCCACCAAAAAACTACTCCTCCTAATAAATGAATTTGGCAAAACAGCTGGATACAGAGTCAATACCCAGAAATCAAAGGCATTCCTGTACACCAGCAAGGAAACTGCAGAAACAGAAATCAGGGAAAAAATCCCATTTGATATAGCAACAAGAAAAATAAAGTACCTAGGAATAAACCTAACCAAGGAGATAAAAGACCTGTACTCAGAAAACTACACAACATTGAAGAAAGAAATTAAGGAAGACACAAAGAAATGGAAGCATGTACCATGCTCATGGATTGGAAGAATTAACATCATCAAAATGGCCATACTACCCAAAGCAATTTATACATTCAATGCAATCCCTATTAGAGTACCCATGACATATTTCACAGATATAGAACAAACATTTCAGAAATTCATATGGAACCATAAACTACCCCGAATAGCTGCAGCAATTTTGAGAAAGAAGAACAAAGCAGGAGGGATCACAATACCTGATATCAAACTATATTACAAGGCCACGGTAATCAAAACAGCCTGGTACTGGCATAAAAACAGGCACATAGACCAATGGAACAGAACAGAGAGCCCAGAAATAAACTCAAGTCTATACAGTCAATTAATATTTGACAGAGGAGGCAGGAGCATAAAATGGAGCAAAAACAGCCTCTTCAACAGATGGTGTTGGAGATCTGGACAGCTACGTGCAAAAAAATGAAACTCGATCACCAACTTACGCCATACACGAAAATAAACTCAAGATGGATAAAAGACTTAAATATAAGTCGTAACACCATAAAAGTCCTTGAGGAAAACATTGGCAGGAAAATCTCAGACATTCCATGCAGCAACATCCTCACAGACACATCCCCTAAAGCAAGGGACATAAAGGAAAGAATAAACAAATGGGACCTCATGAAAATAAAGATCTTCTGCATGGCTAAAGAAAACAGCACCAAATTACAAAGAGATCCAACAGTATGGGAAAACATATTTGCCAATGATACCTCAGACAAGGGCCTGATCTCCAAAATATATAAAGAACTCACACGACTCCACTCCAGGAAGAAAAACAACCCAATTAAAAAATGGGCAAAGGACTTGAACAGACACTTCTCCAAGGAAGACATACAGAGGGCCCAGAGACATAGGAAAAGATGCTCAGCATCACTACCCATCAGAGAGATGCAAATTAAAACCACAATGAGGTATCATCTCACACCAGTCAGAGTGGCCAACATAAACAAATCCACAAACAAATGTTGGAGAGGATGGGGAGAAAAGGGAACCCTAGTGCACTGTTGGTGGGAATGCAGACTGGTGAGGCCACTGTGGAAAACAATATGGAATTTCCTCAGAAAACTAAAAATGGAACTGCCCTTTGACCCAGCAATTCCGCTGCTGGGATTATACCCTAAGAACCCTGAAACACCAATCCAAAAGAACCTGTGCACCCCAATGTTCACAGCAGCACACTTTACAATAGCTAAGTACTGGAAGCAACCTAAGTGCCCATCCGCAAATGAGTGGATCCAAAAACTATGGTATATTTACACAATGGAATTCTATGCAGCAGAGAGAAAGAAGGAGCTTATACCCTTTGCAACAGCATGGACGGAACTGGAGAGCATTATGCTAAGTGAAATAAGCCAGGCGGTGAGGGACAAATACCATATGATCTCACCTTTAACTGGAACATAATCAATAGAAGAAAAAAGCAAACAAAATATAACCAGAGACATTGAAGTTAAGAACAATCTAACAATAGCCATGGCGGGGGGGGGGGGTGGCGCGGACAGTGGGAAAAGGGGATTACAGGAACTACTATAAAGGACACATGGACAAAACCAAGGGGGAGGGTGGAGGTGGGGGAGGGAGGTGGGTTCAGCTGGGGTGGGGTGGAGGGATGGGGAGAAAAGGCATACAACTGTAATTGAATAACAATAAAAATTAAAAAAAAAAGATGTAGTACATATATAATGAAATATTATGTAGCCATAAAAAAGAATGACCCTCCCTCCCCCAAAAAGAATGAACACTTACCATTTCTGATAACATGTATGCACCTGGAGAGTATTATACAAATATCATGTCATTTCAGTTATATGTGGAATGTAAAGATTAAAAAAAAATTGAAACAGACTCATAGACACAGAGTCCAGACTGGTTGGTGGTTGCCAGATGGCAGAAAGTTTGAAGGACATGGTGAAAGAAGTACAGGGATTAAGAAGTACCAATTTTAGTTACAAAATAGTCATGGGAATATAAATTATGGCATTGGGAATATAGTGAATAATACCATGATTAACATGTATGGCACCAATTGGGTTCTGGAAATATCAGGGGGAACACTTTGCAAAATATGTGGTTGTCTCACCATTATGCTATACACAGAAAATCAAGATAAATTAATATTGAAAAAATTAAAAACAGACAAAAAAGACTATAGAAGGCTTACCTGAGTTATGGGATCTCATATAAAGAAACAATCTCTGCATTATTGGAATCCCAAAAGTAGACGAATGGGAGAAACTCTATTTGAAAAAATAATTGCTGTGAACTTGCTAAATTTGGCAAAATATTTAGACCTCCAAGTTCATGAAGCTAATATGTCATATGTATATTCCAACATAAAATTATCTTCTCTGAGACACATTATAACAAAACAGCCTGAAATCAAAAACAAAGAAAGAATTTTAAAAGCACAAAGAGAAATTTCTTACATATAAGGAAACTGCCATAAAACTATCTGTGCATTTCTTAACAGAAGCCTTGCAGGCCCAGAGATAATATAAATATATATTCAATGTGCTGGAAGAACAAAACTACCAACCAGGAATACTTTACCTGTCAAAAATGTCTTTCAGAAATGAAAGAGAGATACAGACTTCCCCAAACAAACAAAACCTAAAGCAGTTTGTCATCACTAGAACTGCTTTACAAGAAATGCTGAAAAAGTTCTGCTAACTGAAATAGGATGACACTAATAGGTCACATGGAATATATAAAAAATACTAGTAAATGTAAGAATATAATCAAATTCAGATTACTCTAACACCATAAGATGGTGGTGTGTTAATAACTTTAGTATAAAGGTTCAAAGGACAAATTTATTAAAAATAACTGTAGCTATAATAATTTGTTTATGGATACACATACTAAAAGGAGGTAAATCATGACATCAAAAACATAAGCTATGGGGAAGGAGTAAAAGCGTAGGGTGTTTCTATGCAATGTAAACTAAGTCATTATCACCTTAAAAATACAGTGCTATATCTATAAGAAGTTTTGTGTAAATCTCATGGTAACCACAAAGAAAAACCTACAGTAGATACACTAAAGAGAAGGAAATCAAAGCAAATGACTGTGGAAAGTTACCAACTCACAAAGACAGCAAATAAAGAAGAAAGGTACAAGAGAACTTCATAACAGCCAAAAAACAATATGATGGCATTAGTAAATTCTTATCTTATCAGTAATTATTTTAAATACGTATGGACTAAATTTTCCATTCAAAAGACATAGAGTAACTGAATGGGTTAAAAAATAAGACCCAATTATATACCACATACAAGACATTCACTTCAACTTTAAGGACACATGTAGGCTTAAAGTGAATGGACAGAAAAAGATATTCCATGTAAATGGAAACCAAGAGAGTACTAGTTATACAGTTATATAAAACAAAATAGAGTTTAAGCCAAAAACTGTTACAAGAAGTAAATGTCATTTTACAATGATAAAGTGATCAATTTATCAAGAGGCTGTAACAACTGTAAATATATATGCACTCAGCATCAGAGTACCTAATATATGAATAAAATGCTACTAAATCTAAAGGGAGAATTAGAGAAATAGATAATAATTCAATAACAGTAGGTTACTTCAATACCCTTTTTTCAACATGGATAGCTCATTCACACAGAAGATCAATAAGGAAATTCTGTAGTTGAACTATACCTCAGATCAGTGGACATAATAAACATATACAGAATATTCCATCTAAAAGCAGCAAAATACACATTTTTCTCAAGAACACATGGAAAATAGCCCAGGATACATCATATGTTAGGCTACAAAACAAGTTTCAGCAAATGTAAGAAAATTGAAATCATACCAAGTGTTTTCTCTGATCACAAGGATATGAAACCAGTAACAAAGAGAAAACTGGAAAAGTCACAAATATGTAGAAATTAAACAGGACACTCCTTAACAACCAATGTGTCAAAGAAGAAAACAAAAGGCAAAAAAGATTGAAACAAACTACAATGTAAATGCAATATACCAAAATTTTTGAGATGTGGCAAAAAAAAATAGTCCCAAGAGAAAAATTTATAGCAATAAATGCCTACATTTCAACAAATGAACAACCAGACTTCACAACTCAAAGAACTAGAAAAAAGGACAAACTAAGCCCAAAGTTAGTAGAAAAAAAGAAGCAACAAAAATCAGAGTATAAATAAATAAAACCAAGTCTAGAAAAACAATAGATGAACAAAACTAAGAGCTGGTTTTTAAAAAGATAAAAAGAATTGCCCTGGCTGGTGCAGCTCAGTGGATTGAGTGCCAGCCTGTGAAGCAAAGAGTCACTGGTTTGATTCCCAGCCAGGGCACATGCCTGGGTTGCAGGCCAGGTCCCCAGTAGAGGGCACGCGAGAGGGAACCACACATTGATGTTCCTCTCCCTGTCTTTCTCCTTCCCTTCCCCTCTCTCTAAAAATAAATAAAAATAAAATCTCTAAAACAAAGATTAAAAAATGGACAAACTGTTCACTGAGTTACACTCACCCTGACTGGTATAACTCAGTTGGTTGGGTGTTATTCCACAAAGGAAAAGGTCACCAGTTCAATTCTTGGTCACGGCACATGCCTGGGTTGCAGGTTCAGTCCTAGTTGGGGCACATGTGAGAGGCAACTGATTGATGTTTCTCTCTCGCATCAATGTTTCTCTTTCTCTCTCTCTTCCCCTCTCTCTAAAAAAGTAAATAAAAAGTATTTTTTTAAAAGATAACAAGGAAAATGAGAAATTATAACTGAAAGAGAAGACATTAGAACTGATACCACAGAAATACAAAGGATCATAAGAGACTACTATGAATAATAATATGCCAACAAATTGAATAACCTATAAGAAATGAATACATTTCTAGAAATATATAACCTATCAAGATTGAATCAATAGAAATACAAAATGTGAAGAGACCAAATACGAGTAAGGATATTGGAAGTATAATCAAACACTTTCCAACAAAGGACAGTCCAAGTTAAACTGCTGAATTCCACCAAACCTTTAAAGAATTAACACCAATCCTTATCAAACTCTTCCAAAAATTGAAAACAAGAGAACATTCCCAAATTCATTTTATGGTGCCAGCATTACACTGATACCTAATCCAGATAAGGACACTACCAGAAAAAGAAAACTAAACTATAGATCAATAGGCCTGATAAATATAGATGCAGAAATTCTCAACAAAATACTAGCAAACCAAATTCAATACCACATTAAACATATCATACATTATGATCAAGTGGGATTTATACCTATAATACAAGGATGATTATTCAACATATGCAAACCAATAAATGTGATACACTACATCAACAAAATGATAAAAATAATATGATCATCTCAACAGAAGCCAAGAAAGCATTTGAAAAAAAATCAACATCCTTTCATTATAAAAAAGTAACTCCCAAAAAATTGGGTGTGGAAAGAATGTACCTCAGCATAGTAAAGGCCATATATGAAAGGCCCACAACTAACATAATACTCAGTGGTGAATATTTGAAAGTTTTCCTTTTAATACCATAAACAACACAATTGTTTCCATTCCTCACTACTCATAGTCAACATATTACTGGAAGTAATATCCACAGTAATTAGGCAAGAAGAAGAAAAGGGATTCAAATCACAAAGGAAGAAGTAAAATTATTTCCGTTTGCTGATGACATGATCTCATATATATATAGTAAACCCTAAAGACTTTACCAAAAAAAAAAAAAACCCGTTAGAACTAATGAACAACTTAAGCGCATTTCAGGATACAAAATCAACATTCAAAAATTCAGTTGCATTTGTATATACTATCAATAAGCTAAAAAAGAAATTTAAATCAACTTTACAACAGTATCAAAATATATAATACTTAAGAGTAAATTTAATCAAGGAGGTGAAAGATCTGTGCAATGAAAAATATAAGATATTAATGAAATAAATTGAAGACATAAATAAGTGAAAGATATCCCATATTCATAAATCAGAAGAAGTGATTTTATTAAAATGCCCATAGTACCCAAAGCCATGTATCTCTACCAAAATTCCAATGGCATCTTTCACAGAAATAGAAAAAACAACCTTAACATTTGTATAAAACTGCAAAGACCCAGAGACATTGCCCAGAGACATTGAAATTAAGAACAATCTAACAATAGCCAGAGGGGAGTGGGGGAAGGGATAGTGGGAAGAAGGGTTTTCAGTAACTACCATAAAGGACACATGGACAAAACCAAGGGGGAGGGTGGAAGCAGGGGAGGGAGGTGGGTTTGGCTGGCGTTGGGGGGGACTGGTGGGGAGAAAATACAAACAACTGTAATTGAACAACAATAAAGTAATTTATGAAACAACAACAACAAAAAATACTGCAAAGACCCTGAATAGCCAAGCAGTACTGAGAAAAAAAGCAAAGCTAGATGCATCACAATTCTTGATTTTGAATCTTATTACAAACCCATAGTAGTAAACACAGTATGATATGACCATGAAAAATAACACATAAACTAGTGAAGCAGAATGAAGAGCACAAAAGTAAACCCATGTGTATAGAGTCAACTAATATTTGACATGGGAATCAAGAATACTCAATAGGAAAAAGATAGTCTCTTCAATAAATGGTGTTTTGAAAACTATAGATTCACATGCAAAAAATGAAATTGGACCCATATGTTCCTCCACTCACAAAAATTAACTTGAAATAAATTAAGCCCTGGCTGGTGTGGCTCAGTGGATTGAGCACCAGCCTGGAAACTGAAGGAACACTGGTTCGATTCCCAATCAGGGCACATGCCTGGGTTTGCAGGCCAGGTCCCCAGTAGGGGGCATGCAAGAGGCAACCACATACTGATGTTTCTGTCCCTTTCTCCCTCCCTTCCCCTCTATCTAAAAATAAATAAATAAAAATCTTTTTTTTTAAGAAATAAAGACTTAAATATGTGACCTAAAACAATTAAATTCACAGAAGAAACTTTAAGAAAAAATGTCCTTGACACTGGCCTTGGCAAAATTTTTTTGGCTATGACACCAAGAGTGCAAGCAACAAAAGCCAGAGTAAATATGCAGAAATACATCAAACTATTATAAAAAGCTGCTGCACAGCAAAGAAATAATCAGCAAGATGAAAAGGCAACATATGGAATGGGAGAAAATATTTGAAAACCATCTATCTGGTAACAGATGAATATGCAATGTATATAAGAAACTCATACAACTCAATAACAAAAACAAATCTAATTAAAAAGTAGGCAAAGAACTTGAATAGACATTTTTCCAAAGAAGATATCCAGATGGCCAACAAGCACATGAAGAAATGTTCTATATGACAAATCACCAAGGAAATGCAAATCAAAACCACAATGAGATATTGATGAAATAAGTTGGAGAAGACACAACTAAATGAAAAAATATCTCATGTTCATAAACTTATCTTATTAAAATGCTCATACTACCCAAAGCCATCTCACACCTGTTAAAATTGTTATTATCAAAAAGAGAACAGGCAATAAGTGTTGGCTAGAATATAGAGGAAGAGACACCTTTGTGCACTGTTGGTTGGAACAGAAGTTAGTACAGGCATTATGAAAAGCAGTATGAAAGTTCTTCAAAAAAGTAAGTATAGAACTACCATATGATCCAAGTATTCATACTTCTGGGTGTATATTCAAAGGAAAGAAATCACTATCTCAACAAGATACCTGCACCTCTATGTTTACTGCACTATTACTTACAATATTCAAGACATAGAAACAACATAAGTGTTGATTAATGAATGAGTGGAGGAATATAGATACAGATAGTTATATAGATAGTTTAGATTGTTTTATAGATATATAGATATAGATATAGAAATTATTAGGCCATTAAAAGGAAGAAGCTCTGCTTTTTGTGACAACATGAATGGACCTTGAAGGCATTATGCTAAATGAAATAAATAAGACAGAAAAAGACAAATACTGTGTGTTCTAACTTATATGTGGAATCTAAGAAAGGTGAACTCATAAAAATAGAGAGTAGAATGGTTATTATCAGAGGCTGTGATGGGGGGGAAATGGGGCAATACTGTTCAAAGTATACAATCTTCCTGCAATAAGATGAGTAAGGTTTGGGATTCAAATGCATGTCATTGTGACTATAATTAACAGTACTGAATTACAGATTTGCAAGTTGTCAAAAGAGTATATTTTACATGTTATTACTGCAAAAAATGATAACTATGTAAGGGGATGGAGGTGCTAACTAACCTTATCATGGTGATCATTTCACAATATATAGGTGTATCAAATCATCGTGTTTTACACGTTATGCTTAATAAGTTAGTTATATGTCACTAAAATCTCACTAAAACTGGAAATAAAAAGCAAACAATATAAAATTAAAAGTTCAGAAACATGTAAAAATAATTACTATATATCATATTTATATACTGCTTACATGGTGTCAGACACCATTCTAAGTGTTTCTACAAACAAGCTCATTTAATCTTCACATCAGTCCTACTATTATTCTCCCACTTTACAGATGAGGAAACTGAGGTCCAGGGAAGTGAATCTCTTGCCCAAGATCATACAGCTAGAATGCAGGAAGGTTGAATTTGAACCTAGAAATCTAGATCTAGAGTCTGGGTCTTAATCATGGAACAAAATGAAGCAAATGTACGGACCACACTAGTGTGGTTTCTGAAATCTGACTGCCTATGTTCCAATTCAAGCTCTGACATTTGCCATCTGTGTGAAATTGATCAAATTACCTCACTTGTCTGTGCCTTGTTTTCCTCATTTGTGAAATAGAGAGAAGAAAGCACATACTTCTGAAGTATGTGCTGAAAGGAGTCAACAAAATAAATTATGTAAGTATGCTAAGGCTGTCTCTGTCACACAGTATGCTTAATAAATGTTAACTATTTGATCACATAGAGAAACAGGGACTTTGTGGGATTTCTATATTTGGAAATCGCAGAAACCAATAAAGAAGGAACACGATGCTATTACAAAAAGAAATGGAGAATGAAAAATAGTCAGTGTCATGAGAGCCAACAGAAGCATCTGGTTATATAGCATAGTAGTTCAAACCACGAGCCCCAGGATAAGTCTACCTGGGTTAAGTCCCAGCTCTGCTATTTTAATTGGTTACATGACATTGAACAGGTTACTTAATTCTAAATCTGCTTTGCTGTCTTAATATACATATAATACCTACCCCAAAAGCTCTTATGAAGATTAAATGCATTAATGCATACAGAGCACTCATAACAGTGTTTAACACACAAGGAACTCCCAATGAATGTTGGCTTGTATTATTTCCAGAATGAGGAAAAAATTTCCTAAAGAAGTTTGGTCATGCCTATGAAAGGAAAGAGATGGACAGAACTAAGGAAAACCTACCTTTTAAGTGTGCATCTCTTCAAATTCATCCTCTCTTCATCCCCACTGCCTGGGACCTCATTTGGGTCCTTATCATTTCTCACCTGGTCTTACTGTACATTGACTGGGACAAGTAGGACAGTATTGAGGAACAGGAAGTAATCTTGTTTGCCTGGAGCATCAGACTAATGAAGGGTCAGGTTGGAAAGGAGTCTTGATTGCTTGGTGAAAAAGTTCAGACTATCCTGTAGGCAGTCAGAAGTCCTGGGAGATTATAGAACAAATTGCAGAATTGTGTTTTAACAAAAATTATCTTACTTGAAGAAGGATTAGGTGTGGCAAACTAGTTAAGAGTGTTGTGAATAATCATGGTATAGATGATTATTTCCTGATGTGTTACTGAAAAGGGAAGGACAGGATGCATTAGATATTAGGGACGTTGATGAGTTTTTTCAAATTCAGTTGTTTATTTATTTAATATTCATTGAAAGCCTACCATATGCGTGGCATGGTGATAGATAGTGGGGATGCAAGAACAAAATCATCATTCATTCAACAAATATTTATCAAACAGCCACAAAGTGCCATGCCTTGCTCTAAGAGCTGGAGATTCAGCAATAGTTCCTACCTTCAAGGAGTTCACAGCCTAGACCAGGGGAAATACAACTTAACAGATAATTATGGTACATTTTGACAATGTTGAGATGAAGATTAAATGAGCATCTAGCAAAATCTGTTTTGGGAATGGGAGACATATCACCTAAACTGCGTGGTGTTTGGGAGTAAACAGGCAAGGACGGACCAGATTGTGAAGGTCTTTGATGTCACAGTAGGAAGTTTGAGCTCTTTCTTGTGGCAAAAGGGGGATATTACAGGGTTTAAACAAGGATATATGATCTAATTTTAAAAAGTCACTGTGGGAGTAAAGACAGGGTGGATAACTTTGGAAGTATAAAGAATGGAGTGTAGAATGTAAAGAACAGAGAAGATTCCTGGAATTTTGGCAGGTCAGAAAAGGCCCATAGAGATCCTCCAATATTAAGCCAACATCTTACAATTTTGTAGACTGAGATCCAGAGACATCAAGTGACAAGTCATACCGCTAATAAATTGGCAGTTACATCTGAAGGTCTGTCCTGATTCTCAATCTGATGCTCTGATTACTACTCCATGAAACCTAATGATGAACTAAATGATGGCCAGGGAAAAGGACTACAGGGGTGGGGGTGGCAAATGTGAACAGCAAATTAATGAGAGATTGGATGTTAAACTAGGTCTTGGGGAGGCTTTTGTTTCTTTCCACATATTTAACTACAGAGTTTTGCAAACCTTACCACTAAAAACAAACAAGAGAACGTTCCCTCGTCAGAAGGCCAAGGAATTGTGAAATAGTAAGAGGGTTAGAGGGGGTGCGTGCTTAAGAATTGTATCCAGTCTGTGAGGGAAACATGTGGTCCAAGCCCTAAAAAAACTGATCAGAAAGTTGAAATTTCTGCCTATTTGGTTAACCACAGCCTCTACCACAAAAGGTGTACTCCAGCGCCCTCTGCTGAACTGTATAAAAGGCTATCTCCTTAGCTCCTGGTGATGCAAACTGTCGGAGAAGTTAAAATGGCGGTGACGCCCCCCTCACTGCCCCCAAGCACGCTGTGCCGTGGAGCACGATGGGAAGATTCATTGGCAATTACAAGAGAATGGACCCCAGACCCTGGCCATCTGGTTTGGGGTTTTGAACACCCCTAGTTGTGACAGCCCCTCTGAAAGCGCTTCGCAAAATCTGAAGATATCTTTAAGCCACTGGTATGGAGATTTTGTCATTACTGCGGGCAGTCCAGTAGGCGGCGGTAGAATGCAACATGAGAGACCTAGCTACATTCCTTTTTTTTTTTTTTTTCCCTACAACTGGGCTTTTAGGACAGGATTTGAGGCTGAGTTAAAGATTACTGGAGTTTACAGAGACATTGAAGTTAAGAACAATCTAACAATGGACAGGGGGGAGTGGGGAGGGGACAGTGAGGAGAGGGAATTACAGGAACTACTATAAAGGACACATGGACCAAATCAAGGGGGAGGGTGGAAGTGGGGGAGGGACGGGGGTTTGGCTGGGGTGGGGTGGAGGGATGGGGAGAAAAGCCACACAACTGTAATTGAATAACAATAAAAAATTAAAATTAAAAAAAATAAAGATTACTGGAGTTTAAACTTTAGATCAAGGAGTTTTAATGTGCGATACCGGGGTGAGCCAAATGGCAGGGATTTACGGCAGTAGTAGAGATCAGTGACTAAACTAATTGACACACACAAAAAAATTAAATCAATCAGTGGATTCCTTGAAATAGTATATAAAAACATACATGTGTAAATTCCTTTGCATTTGGGGGGAGACAGGGTCCATAGTTTTCATCAGACTTTTCGAAGGGGTTGGCAAGTCCTTCCCTTAGAGGATGAGGTTCTAGTCAAAGGATAATATACCATAATGATTATGCAGAACTTTAGACTCAGACTTTCTGGTTTCACATCTTTACTACACTGACCCCTGACTGTGATCTTAGGCAAGCATTTTAACCTGTTTGTACTTCAGTTCCTCATCTGTAAAATGGGAATAATAACAACACTTACCTCCAGGATTATAATAAAATGAGCTTATTAAATAAAAAACTTTCATAATAACCATTTATTAACTGAAAATAACTTAATGGCTTCCCCAAGAGTTAAGTAACCCTTAGAAGCATTATAACATCTTATTCTATTATGCTTTCAAATCTATTATCTTCATCATGATTTTGTGATGTTGGTCTACATATAAGGAAAATTGAGACAGAGACAGGATAACTTATATGAGGTCATGAAGCCAGTCAGTAACCAAATTTGGATTCTAGAACCAGGCCCACCAGATTCTTAGCTTAATGTTCTTTCCATTATACCATGTTGGACTGGTGCAAAGGACATTATGAAAATTTGAGTTAGCCTTTCTAACCTTGATTCGTATGTAATAGTTGCAAGAAGAAATCTTTGGGTGGTTCTTCATCTAGCCTGGGCTTGAGCACATGTGACAGTAAGCAGATTTCATATTGGGAAACCCAATCTCATTTATAGAAGGGTCACTTTATTGTGATGTGCCCTATTAACATTCAGACTTCTCCAGATATCTTATGTGTTAGAAGAAAATAAAAGCTTTCCTTGAGACTAGTCCCTCTCCAGCTATCACCTTCTCTCTTTTTCTTCTCAGCAAGCTTCAAAAACAGAGCTGTCTATTAAGGGCTTTTAAAGCCTTCACTTCTGCTTCACCTATGAACTCATTTTCCTAACCATTCTATCAGTGTCCTTCTCAGGGCAGTTTTCTGACCCATGTGCTATGTTTAACCCTGTTGAACTTTGGCCTCTAAGGTACCATACTGTTCTCATATTTCTTTAGTTTTTCTGTCCTTTCCTTCTCCCTTTCCTTCTATGGTTTATTTTCCTCTGCCTATCCCTTAAATGTTGATGTTCTACAAAGATATGTTCTTGGCCTTCTCTCCTTCTTATGTTACACTCATTGCCTGGATGATCTCATTCCCTCACTCAGTTTCAACAAACACCTGGAGCTAATGGCTATTAAATTTATGTCCACAGCCCAGCCTGCTTTCCCCAATTCTAGACATACATATCAAACTGCATACTATACATCTCACAAGCATCTCCAACTCTTTCTTCTAAAACTGAATTTATCATTTTCTTCTTGCCTCAGATCTGAAATGCTATCATCCATCTTACTCACCAAAGTCAGAAACTTTTTTATAATTCTAGATTTCTCTTTCTACCTTAACTCTTACATCCCATCAGTCATCAATTTACCCATTCACTTAATAAGACTAACTGAGCACCTACTTTTTTTCCAGCATCATCTAGGTGCTGACAATACAGCACCTAGATCCATATCTGGCCCGGTCCATGCCTTCATGCTGCTTTCATTCCAGTACCAAGCCCAATATTAAGCTGTGATTCACATACTAAATTAATTACAATTTTAAATTCCAAAAATGAAAACAGTGGTGCACTCTGAGGGCATGTATTCTGGGACCATGGAAGACTTCTCTAAGGAGGTGATTTTTGAGTTGACAGCTGAGGAATGAATAGGAGTTAATTAGATAAATAGAACTAAGAGGACCTTGTACACAAAGGAGAGAGCATATGCACAAAGACCTGAGGCAGTGAGGTGGATGACACATTTGAGAATCAAAAAAGCCAGTACATGGTTGGCATTTACAGAACATAGGAGAGAGTGGTATGAGACAAGGCTGAAGAGGTAGGCAGGGGCTTTATATGCCACAGCAAGAATTTGCACTTTCTCCTAAGAGTAATGAGGAGCTACTAAAGGATTTTCCTGAGGAAAGTGACATGGTTCAATTTGGGTTTTCAAAAGATCACTCTGCCTTGCTAATAGCGAATCAGAAGATTAGGGAGACTAGTTGGGATGCCTTTGAGGTAAATCAGACAAGAAAGTTGGTGGCTCCTCTTAGTTTTGTTATACGGAGGGTCGGGGAGATGGGTATACTTAGGGATTATCTAAGAGATAAACAGAGACATTGAAATTAAGAACATTGTAACAATAGCCACAGGGGAGTGGGGAGGGGATAGTGGGGAGAGGGGTCTATAGGAGCTACTATAAAGGACACAAGGACAAAATCAAGGGGGAGGGTAGAGGTGGGGGAGGGAGGTGGGACTGGCTGGGGTGGGGTGGAGGGAAGGGGAGAAAATGTAGACAATTGTAACTGAATAAAAATAAATAAATAAATTTAAAAAAATAATAATAAAAAAATAAGAGATAAAAGCACTAGGACATAGACACTGATTAGATATAAAGGTGAGGACATGGTGAGGTAAGAGAATAGAAGTCCCAGGTTTCTAGTTTCTAGCTTAAACAACTAAGTGAATGATGATGTCAGTTTCTGAGTTGGGAATACTGCAATGAGGAACAAGTTAGAGGTGCAGTGAAATGATTAGTGCAATTTGAGATATCATACTTTAATTGGGAGCATTTTTGCTTTCTTAGTGATACATAAAATAATACTTTTCCTTGAAATGGATGACATTAATTTCAGTTACATTTTCTTATGGGAACTAGGAACATGGATGAGCTCACCCAGGAAAGAATATAGACTCAGAAAAAGAGACCAGAGGTCTGAACCTTGAGGATTTCTAACATTTAAAAATCCAAGAGAAGGGTATGAACTGGCAAAAAAGACAGAGAAAGAACAGACAAAGAAACAAGAGGAAATCTAGAAATGTCTATTGTTTTGGAAACCGAGAAGCGAGTACTTTAAAAAGAAAGGGCATCAAGTAGGACGGGGACTGAAATGTGTCTACCAGCTTTATTGGCATGGAGATCATTGTGTATCTTGTGAGAACTGAAGTTGGGTTGTGCTGTGGCAGCAAAAGCTGGATTAAATAGTTTGAAAAGTCAGAGGTGGGGAAGTGCTACCAGCTTAGTACAGACAGCTCTTTTAAAAAGATCAGCTATGAAAAGCACACAAAATTGAGGAATTATCTGTACTGCGATATGAAATCTTGTTTTTACTTCTTTAGCTCTTAAATTCTTTTCCTCTGATTCTTTATTGCTGCTGCCGTGGTCCACTCCAACCTTATCTATTGCCTAAACTATTGCAATGGCAGTCTCTGCGGATCTGCCCCTCCAGATCTATTTTCTACACTGCTGTCAGAGTGGTCTATCTAAAACCCAGATCTGACAAAGTAACTTCCTTACTTGAAGCCTTTGAATGGTTCTGTAGCAGGCATAAGATAATATCCAAGATCTTAGCCCCCTGCTTATCTCTTGCCCTTTGCAATTCTGTGAAAATACCATGCATTCTATGTTTCTATGCCTTTGACTCTACTATTTCTTCTTCCTATAATTCCTTGTCCTCACCTCGTTTGCCTAGTAAATACTTGTTTGTCCCTGTTCAAGCCATCACCTCATCTTTTAAAAAAACAAAAAACACATTTCTCATTCTCTCAGTTTATTATTTTCTTTTAATATTTCTCTATTCTGTACATATTTCTATAATTACATGGAATTTACTATGTAATAATTATTTGCTGATGTAATTTTTAAAATATAGTTTATTGATTATGCTATTACAGCTTTCCCAATTTTTCTCTCCCCTTTATCCCCCCTCTGCCCTGCACCCCCCAAACCTCCAGCATTTCTCCCCCTTAGTTCATGTCCATGGGTTGTACATGTAAGTTCTCCAAGTTCTCTGTTTCCTATACCATTGTTAACCGCTCTCTATTTTATGCCTGCCAATTATGCTGCTTATTCCCTGTACCTTCCTCCCGCATTCTTCCCTGCCCCCTCCCCACTGAAAACCCTCCATGTAATCTCCATTTCTCTGGTTCTGTTCCTGTTCTACTTGGTTTTTTTTAATAATATATTTTATTGATTATGCTATTAGTTGTCCCATTTCCCCCCCTCTATTCCCCTCTGCCCTGTACACCCCCTCCCACCCACATTCCCCCCCTATTGTTCATGTCCATGGGTCATACAGATAAGTTCTTTGGCTTCTACATTTCCTATACTATTCTTAACCTCCCCTTGTCTATTTTCTACCTACCATTTATGCTACTTATTCTCTGTACCTTTCCCTCCTCTCTCCCCTCCCACTCCCCTGCTGATAACCCTCCATGTGATCTCCTTTTCTGTGGTTCTGTTCCTGTTCTAGTTGCTTGCTTTTGTTTTTGTTTTAGGTGTGGTTGTTAATAACTCTGAGTTTGCTGTCATTTTTACTGTTCATATTTTTTATCTTCTTTTTCTTAGATAAATCCCTTCAACATTTCATATAATAAGGGCTTGGTGATGATGAACTCCTTTAACTTGACCTTCTCTGGGAAGCACTTTATCTGCCCTTTCATTCTAAATGAAAGCTTTGCTGGAATAGAGCAATCTTGGATGTAGGTCCTTGCCTTTCATGACTTGGAATACTTCTTTCCTGCCCCTTCTTGCCTGCAAAGTTTCTTTTAAGAAAGCAGCTGACAGTCCTATGGGAACTCCCCTGTAGGTAACTGTCCCCTTGTCTCTTGTGGCTTTTAAGATTCTCTCCTTATCTTTAATCTTGGCTAATTAATTATGATGTGTCTTGGTGTGTTCCTCCTTGGGTCCAGCTTCTTTGGGACTCTCTGAGCTTCCTGGACTTCCTGGAAGTCTCTTTCCTTTGTCAGATTGGGAAAGTTCTCCTTCATTATTTGTTCAAATAAGTTTTCAATTTTTTGTTCTTCCTCTTCTCCTTCTGGTACCCCTATGATGAGGATGTTGGAATGTTTAAAGATGTCCTGGAGGTTCCTAAGCCTCTTCTCATTTTTTTGAATTCTTGTTTCTTCATTCTTTTCTGGTTGGACATTTCTTTCTTCCTTCTGGTCCACACCGTTGATTTGAGTTCCAGTTTCCTTCCCATCACTATTGGTTCCCTGTACATTTTCCTTTGTTTCTCTTAGCATAGCCTTCATTTTTTCATCTGGTTTTCGAACAAATTAAACCAATTCTGTGAGTGTCTTGATAACCAGTGTTTTGAACTGTGCATCCGATAGGTTGGCTATCTCTCCCTCGCTTAGTTGTATTTTTTCTGGAGCTTTGAGCTGTTCTTTCATTTGGGCCATTTTTTTTTGTCTTGGGGTGCCTGAGCCACGAAAGGTTAAGTGCCTAAGGCAGGTTCTGCTGAAAGGACCAATGCGCCCGACTATCTTGGAACATGCAGGTAAAAATGCTGGAAGAACTTGTCCCCGTGTAAAAAGTCTACCCTCATCCACACACCTGCGGCTCCTCGGAAAGAAGCACGTTCTCGGTGGAAGGGATCACTGCTCTTTTCCTGTTCTACTTGTTTGTTTAGTTTTTGTTTTTCTTTTTTAGGTTCAGTTGTTGATAGTTGTGAGTTTGTTGTCATTTTACTGTTCATAGTTTTGATCTTCTTCTATTTCTTAGATAAGTCCCTTTAACATTTTATATAATAAGGGCTTGGTGATGATGAACTCCTTTAACTTGACCTTATCTGGGAAGTACTTTATCTGCCCTTCCATTCTAAATGATAGCTTTGCTGGATAGAGTCATCTTGGATGTAGGTCCTTGCCTTTAATGATTTCAAATACTTCTTTCCAGCCCCTTCTTGCCTGTAAGGTTTGTTTTGAGAAATCAGCTGACAGTCTTATGGGAACTCCTTTGTAGGTATCTGTCTCCTTTCCTCTTGCTACTTTTAAGATTCTCTCCTTATCTTTAATCTGGGGTAACTTAATGATGATGTGCCTTGGTGTGTTCCTCCTTGGGTCCAATTTTTTGGGGACTCTCTGGGCTTCCTGAACTTCCTGGAAGTCTATTTCCTTTGCCAGATTGGGGAAGTTTTCCTTCATTATTTTTTCAAATAAGTTTTCAACTTCTTGCTCTTGCTCTTCTCCTTCTGGCACCCCTATGATTTGGATGTTGGAACATTTAAAGGTATCCTGGAGGTTCCTAAGCCTCTCCTCATTGTTCTGAATTCCTGTTTCTTCATTGTTCCAGTTGGATGTTTATTTCTTCCTTTTGTTCCAAATTGTTGATTTGAATCCTGGTTTCCTTCCCTTCACTGTTGGTTCCGTGTATATTTTGCTTTATTTCACTTTGGGTAGCCTTCATTTCTTCCTTCATTTTATGACTGAGCTCATCAGTTCTTTGAGCATCCTGATTACCAGTGTTTTGAACTCTGCATCGGATAGGTTGGCTATCTCCTTGTCACTTAACTCTTTTTCTGGAGCTTTGATCTGTTCTTTCATTTAGGCCATATTTCTTTGTCTTGGTGCACTTGGGGCCTTAGGTATTTGCCAGGGCAGGGAAACCCTCTTTGCTGTATTGTTGCGCTGCCTGTGGGAGAGGGGTCAGAGAGGGAACAATGCCACTAGCTTGCTGCACTCTAGCCCCACTTTCCAACAAACTCTCATGTGAGACTGGGAGTTTCTCCTGCCGTGGCAACCCCTGCAGTAGTTTGCAGCTAGCTTTGAGTCTTTAGTTTCCTGTTCAGCCAGCCCTGCCTTCCCACGTGGTCCACCACCTTGCTGTGAGTTCTCTCTATTTCCTGACATATCTGTCACCCCTAGTAGACTGTAACTATATGAAGGTACTGGCTATGCCTTTTGCTCCTTTATCCATCCCAGTGCTACACACTGTGCCTAGCCAATAATAACCACTCAGACAAGAACTAAAATTCATTTTTAAGTCATAAACACAAAAACTCATAGAGAAAAATGTTGAGAAATTTGAATATATCAATATTAATATTAAAATGAAATGGGATAAACTAATCTTTCTCATACGAAAGTTCTTTTTTTTCTTTTTTTAAAAATGTTTTTCCCCTTCTTAATATTCTTTCTCTCAACAGCCTCATGATTTCTCTAACTGCTCTATGAGAGACAAGTGCCATCTCCAATGTTTTGCAATTTCTCAAATCTCACATTTCCCTAAGGCTTTGTTGAACTTTCATCATCCTAGAGTTTGTCACAGCTCTTCTTGAGCCAATTGATCTTCACCACCTGTTCAGTTTGCTGAGGGAACATTGACCCAAATTTATGGCTTGCTGGGTCATGCACCACTTTTTTTCATTTGTCCTATATCTACCCCCATTCAAGTATCCCCACTTTCCAAACACTCTGGATCTCAATTGAAGAGGCCAAGGTCCCAGAAAGCCACATTTCCATTTTAGTGTGTATTTATTTATTGCCAGTTCAATTGCACTTCAAATGTAATTATGTTTATGGGGAATGTTAAGTGTCAAAATTAAATACTTGTGCTGTTTCCTCAATTTACATTCCATGAGACACTGCATCCAATATGACCATAGAGAATGGCATTACACTATGTGTTTTTGTGTGTGAGTATGTGTAGATTTCGCCAAAGAATACTGTCATTAAAGTAATGAATTGAGAAATCTGGGTTGTAGTCCTAAATCTGTTATTATCAAAAACAGTCAAACAGAGAGAGTGAATTTGCCCTTACCCTGTCTTTTGTTCTAGTCACTCCTTCAACAGGTTGAATACTGAATCTTTTATTATTATTTCACTCATTCATTCATACAGTCAACAAATATATTAAGGTCTTGTGTTGTACGAGGCACAGTGCTTAGTTTTACAAGGGACTAAAGGCCAATATTTTTCCTTCCTCAGCATACTGTGATTTATCAATCTCAACCAGTATGTCACAGAGTTAGAGAACTTCATTCATTCATTAATTTCCTCAACAGATAATTATTGAAAATCTTCTCCATACCAGGCAAGGTACTGGAAAAAAGTTATAATGAAGACATACATGTGACCCCTTCCATTCCTGCTTCTCTTCACAAGATGACATATACCAGACCCCTTGCTATCATATTGCTATTAGTTTCATATGAAAGTGAATATTTCTAATAAACACTTTCAATGATCTTAACAAGCCACAGTTATACACATCAAACCGATACATAAACAAACAGCCTAATTCAGATACAGGAAAGCACAACAAATGCATTTATAGAAAATCTTCCTTTTCAGACTCAAAAATCCCATAGTCTTCTCAATGTTGTTTGATGAATTGAGAATCAGTTTGTTGGAAACCATAGTGCACTGGTTACTGTTTGTATAAAGCTATCAAATTACAAACTGCAGCCCACCCAGAATGATGTGGTTGATGCATTTTTTTCTTGAATATTCCAGCTTATGGACCAGGGACCAAGGACCAAGCTGGTTGATTTATTTTTCCAGTGATTTCAAGCCAAAATTGATTACCTGTGGCCTAGGGGGCAGAGAAGAGGTCCAGCCAATAGTCACAAAATGAGTCCCCCAATTCAAGATAATTTCTAGTTATGTATCATTTATGTTTTATGTCGCTCCATAAAGTAGTTAAGATGACATGTACCCTCTTGCATCTTTTTTCCTAGATCTGTTCTCTTGATATTGGTGGTACCTGTCCCTACTAATTTCTCCACATTTGGATTTATCTCTGCCCTGTAATGCAGACTAATTCTGTCTTGAATCAAGAAGTACCAAAGAAGTCTCTTTCCATGCCCCTCCCTGCCTACCTAAAAAACAAAATTAAATCTATGTTTGTGGTGGGGGGAGGGTGAGCTACAGAGGCTTAGTACTGAGTCACCTCTGTTAGAGGGCTCTAGGGACTGAGCATTCAGGAAATGACAAGGTAGTCCTCTTATGATGGTGGGGACCCTGTATAGACAGATGCTTACATTCCATTCTGCTTCTTCCCTGCCCCAGTAAGGAAGGAAGAGTGAAGGTGGATTCTTCAGGGCCAGAAAATTCTAATCCTCCCGATAAACAATAAAGAAGCACAAAGGACCAGAGAGATATCCAAAACCTAACTGTAGGTAACTCAGGAGCCCATATGTATAAAAGAGAACGTATGGAAAAATTCTGAATTCTGATAGGATCAGCGCCAGTGGGCTGCAGTCAGAATAGAGTCATTAACTTAACAAACAAATGAGGATGAGAACAGAGGAGGTCTGAAACAATTATCATGAATGTCATCTAGCAACTATAACTTGCATCTGTGGGGTATATATAGTATGAACTTCACTAGACCAAGATGTCCCTTCATGCACCCCAGTTAACAATAGACAACTGGCCTTTGTTTTCCATCATGAGGATGGGAGGAAACAGGACAGGAAAAAATGTTTTCTGCCCTTCTTACTAATGTCAGCTGTGCACTAGGTGCTTTCATTAATCTTAATTCCATGAGGTAGTTATTATTCCTATTTTAAAGATAAGAAGACAAAGCCTCCTAACTCTAAGGCCGTGTCCTTCCCCCTGTGAACCATCATGATGCAGTGGTCTTGAGCCCTATGGCCTATGCTTCAGTCTTTCTCCCCCATGCTAAATCCACTCTAGTCTGTTTATGCCTGTGAATGATGCATATTTTACTTTCTATTTCTGGCTGCCTTATCTCTGCTAATGCTCTAGTGTCTGCCTGCTTCACAAGAGAGTCTTCTGCCCTGAGTCATGCCTCTAATTCAAACCTTGCCACCTCTGTGGCAAAACTAGGCATGGTCAACCTGATAATAATAACAATGATGACATGTATCAGTTTTCGAGCACTTACCATGTGCTGCTAGACTTGTATCAAGCTCTTATTATGCATTATCTCATTTGTTTCTTATAAGTACTATTATTATCCCATTCTACAGAAGAGGAAAAATAAGTGCTTGCCTACCACACATATCTCATCTAGTATAATACCTCCTCTCCTTCATCCTGCCCCAGCCCCATTGGCTTTCTTCCTTTCCTTAGGTCAAATATGTTCCCACCTCATGGTCTTTATACTTGCTATTTCTTCTGCCAGGAACTCTACTCCCTCATATTTATTCTCCATGTCCAACTCCTTCAGATGATTGAAATCTTTGTCCATCTTATCTAAAATAGGTTCATATGCACCCACCCCTGTCAGTCTCTTTTTCCTGACCCTGATTTTTTTGGTGGTTGATATCATTCATGAAACTGTCTTAATTTGTTGACTTATTTATTGCCTTTCTCCCTTACCTGACTGTAAGCTCCATAAAACCAAGGATTTTATATATTTTTTCATAGCTATGTATTGTCTTTAATGAATAGTAAGTACTTAACTTGTATGTGATGGATGAATCTAATACTTTCTGACTCTAAAATTAGTGTTTTTAAGCGTTACACTGGACCCCTACTTTGGCAAAGATGGGTGTCACATCCCTTCAGTGAAAGGGAATTTATCCCTTAAGATTTTTATGTGAAATAATGAGAGAACAGTTATCTTTCCAACTAGGCTGTGAGCTGCCCAAGTGCAGGAATTTTACCTTCCATCTTGTGCTATAATAGAAAGAAGATGGGCTTTAGGGCCAGAAATAACTAGATTCAAGCCCCTGTTCTGCCTTAGGTCTTTTTGTGACTTTAAAATGTTTAATCCCCTGTTAGCCTTAGTTTTCATAGACATCACTTGTAGTTATTGTGACAATTAAATGAGCTATTGTAGGCAACCTGCCTAGTTTACTGCCTAGGACGTAGTAGGCACTCGGTAAATGTCAATGCATCATCTCTTGGCGTTTCCTCCAGAGTGAAGCTTATCACAAATTTTTTTAATTAGTTCATTAGTATAGTACTTTGCACATGGAGGTTACTGAGAACTGTTTTCTTTAATTAACTTGCTCAATTAATATTTATTTAATTCCTACTTGCAAGCAATGTAAAAGTGTGTTCAATGTGAGCATTTTATAAAGCTGGAAGGAAGAGCAAATAAGCTAGATGACAGACAGAAGATCCAAAAAACAGTTTCATGGGCTGATCTAATTAAGACAAATATAATAATGATTATAATGTGAAGTTCTTCATTTGAATCTAAAATACAATTATTCAAGTTTAGGCTGGAAAAGGCATGGCATGGCCCCATATGTGTGTGAAAGCTTTAACTTAGTTTCAGTTGTCAGAAAGTTTAGTATGAATAAGCAATATGATATGACTACTAAAAAAATGAGTGTCACCTTGACTCAAGGGCACCCGTTGGACCTTGTCATCACCTGGAATTGATACACGTACACAATCTTTTTTTTTTTTAATTTTTATTGTTATTCAATTACAGTTGTATGCCTTTTCTCCCCATCCCTCCACATCACCCCAGCTGAACCCACCTCCCTCCCCCACCTCCACCCTCCCCCTTGGTTTTGTCCATGTGTCCTTCATAGTAGTTCCTGAAAACCCCTCTCCCCACTACCCCCTCCCCCCTCCCCTCTGGCTATTGTTAGATTGTTCTTAACTTCAATGTCTCTGGTTATATTTTGTTTGCTTTTTTCTTGATACACGTACACAATCTTAAATATTATTATCTTACTTGGACCACAATATCTTCCTAGCTTTCTGATTTTTTCTACTCAGTGCATTTTCCTCCTCTTTAACATTTCCAGTCTGATTGTCCTGGTATTTCTTTCTGGTCCAATAACCCTGTATGGCTCTACCTCTTTCTCTATGCAACCTAGACCCCACGGTACATCCTATTAGCGATAATTTTAATGTCATAGTCCCTTGTATTTTACTCACATCCACCCTGATAAATGATTCTCAAGCAGTTCATCTCAGAATATCCAGTGGCTCAGCCAAGGAGCACACTGGCTCTTCAGTGTGCTAGCAGTGTAGCTAACCTCTACATTTCAGTTTCTTTAACTGTAAAATGAAAATGAGAATAGACTCTTAAACCACAGAATTGTTGCAAGGATTAAATGAATGAATCTACGAAAAGCATTTAGAACAGTGGCTGGGATATGGTAAGTGCTCAGATAATTATTGTTCTTTTCACATCCTTCAGGAGTGTTGGGGTGGGAAAAGTTTGAGAACCCTTGCTGTTGCTCCCTTCCCACAATATAGCTGAGAAGCTACAAATACCATGCAGCAAGGCACATTAGGGCACCTACAAATTCATGTGCTCTATATCCTCATCTCAGCTTTCAGTGCTACTCTTAGGAGCCATTTCAATGTGCTCCTGGTCAGCCCCCTTTCCTATTACCCACTCCTCAAACCATTTATCCCTCTCCATCCCACCACCTCTTCTCAGTTGGAAGAAAAATCTCTACCCTGAATCTCTCTCAAATTATCACCCTGTCTCTCTCCTTTCCCTTCATTGGGAAGTAACTTAACAAAGGAGTCTCATATCAATCTCTGCATTTCTTCAGTCTAGAACCCACTGCACTCCAGCTCACACTCTCACAACTGCTCTAAGAGTGCTCTGGTGGAGACCATCAACAACCTCCTCATTGCTGGATTCAAAGGTCTCTTCACAACAATCTTATTTACTTAGCCAACCTTTGACTCTGCTGTCTACTTTCGTCTTCATGAAATTGTATACTCTCTTGGCTTTGCTGACATATCTTTCATGGCTGCTTCACCTGCTACCTCTTTGATCATTCCTTCTCAGTCCCTTCTGTAGGCTTCTCTTCCCCATACACTTGAAAGGTTGTTGTGCTTAAAGGTTTTACTCATTGGCCCTCTTATCTCAGTTTACACAGGTATCTGTGATAATCCCACATACTACCAATACTTCATTTACAGCAGTGATTAAAATGAAGGCATTAAAGCCAGACTGACCTGGGCTTAAATCCTGGCTATGCCATTTACTAGCTATGTGAGTTCCTTAACATATTCTAAGTCTTGGTTTCCTCATCAACAAAAAGGGACTAATATGCTTCCTAAATTATAAGGTCTTAGTGAAGATTAAATGTGATAATGCTTGTTCAGCACTGGGCATATAATAAGTACTTGATAAATGTTAAAAATAATAATTCCAAATTCACAGCCCAGCATTTTCTCCTGACTTTAGTCCCATATAACTGATTGCCTACTGGACATATCCCTCAGGAAACTAAAACTTGCTGTGTCCAAACCTGCCCTTATAACTGTTTCCCCCAATTTTTTTCTGCATCCTGTGTCCTTGGTATAAATAAATGACACCATCATTTATCCAGTTACCCAAGCCACATTATAAACTTTTAATCTTAGATTCTTCCTTTTCACTTACTCCCCATATGTCCAACTGATACCTAAGCCCTACTTATTCTCTCTTGTTGATATTTGTCCTGACTGTGCCCTTATCCCCATCTGCCTTACTGTTGCCTATATATTCTACATATTCTTCTAATTGGCTCTTCTTTTGTCTGCATGGTCTTTTCATTAGTCTCTCTGCCTCCTTGACGTTTTATTTTATTCTCTAAAGTGCTGCTAGAATGTTCTTACAGTGGCTCCATTATGCTTACAGGATAAAATACAAATTATTTAACATGACATGTAAGTTTCTCTGTGATTTTACACTTACATGTCAAACAACTTATACTGCTTTATCTACTGGAAATGCTTCCTCACCTCAGTCTTCTAAAAAAGCATGTACTAAATAGCCAGGATTAAACTCCAGGGTCACCTTTTTCAGGAAGATTTCCATGACTTCTCTACCCCTTACCCTACTTAGAACTGACTACTCTTGTGTTCTTCCACTCTACCTATGAATATTCCCTTAAATGTTTAAATGTTTCCTTAAATAATTTGCCTCACATATGAATAAATATATTCCACCTTCACCTAGTAAGTTGTAAGCTCCTTGAGGGCAGGAATTTTGTTTTGACTCTTCTTTGTTTTGATTCTGTTTTAATTAACTGCTTATTATAGAACCTGATACCACAGCATTATTGTTTGAATGAGTGAATGAATGAATGAACAACTCATGATCTGTATTAATGAAAAATAAGCATCTTTAGAAGGATGGAAGATAATTTTTGTCATTTTATTACTTTTAAAAAATCATGATAGCTATTGAAAGAAGAGCACCAGTTAAATGATCTTTCAGATCCCTTCTACTTGTAAGAGTTTGTGATTCTACCTTGTCTTTATAAGGGGAAATACCAAAATATGAGATATGATGTGCATTCTAGGGCACTTATAATATATATGAGGATATGAGTCTAACATCTATGAAAAATCTAAATAACAATACATTAGGGGTGATAAGGCAATAGGGCTAAACATCAAATTAGTCATTTAACAAAATAACAACTCAGAAGAGGCAATATTTGTAACTGGCTGGAGTGGTTAAACAAGGTTTCCTGGACGAGATGGAACTTAGTTGGGCTTTAGCAGATGAGAAGGCATGAATAATGTAGCAATAACAATAACAACAGAGAGGCAGCATAGCGAGTGGTTAGGAGCATTGACCCTATAGTCCAACTTTTCTGGCTTTAAGCCCAACACTTACTAGCCATATGATTTTTGGCAAGTAATTTCATCTCTCTGAGCCTTGGCTACTTCTTCCATACACTTAAGATGATAATCTCGTTAGCCGTATAAGGTACTGTATATAAAGAGCTTAGCAGAGTGCCTAGTTTCTAGGAAGCACTTAAAAAATCACTTAATAAATCTCCATTGTTGTTGTTATTATATCTTATATATACTGAGGGCTCCCATTTTGAAGATTTTTACATCTATCTTCAGCAATACTATAAAAGCAGTGGAATTATTATTATTCTCATTTGATAGATGGTGAAACTGAGGCCCAGAAAAACAATGACTTAACAAAGGTGAGGTAATGAAAGTGTCAAAGCATTTGAATTTCTGACAGGCCAACACCCTTCTTGAGGCTTCCCTCTCACCATGGGTTGGTCCTGCATACTCAGCGACATCACAATTTCTGAACAGCTGTTTTATTCATGTTTGGGAAACAGAGCAGGGTGGACTACAGCAAGTTGGGGGAATGTAAAGGAGGAAAAGTGTTAAAAAAAAAAAAAAAGCTAAAAACATCTTTAGGATTTGATGTTTTTAAGGACCACTGAATTCAGTGGAATAAGACCAGACTCCGGCTTGTAGGACACAAAAGAGACACAACAAACAATTCATCCCACTAGGATAAAAATCATTTGGTGGGCAGGGTATAAAAGTAGATGAGGCCTCACCATTCTCATCAGTTATAAAGGCAAACAGAAAGTGCTGACTAGGTTGAGTCCATTTCCTGAGTAGGAAAAGAGAGCTTTTGTGCAATAATTAATAGCATCTGGCAAAACTGTTTCTGATTGGCAAGCATGGGTTCCTAGGGTAATTCTCCAGTATTCAGTGTTGTGCAGCCCATATCTGGTTCTCACAGGGGGGTGGGGGCGGGGACAGTGGGTAGAGGGGATTACAGGAACTACTATAAAGGACACATGGACAAAACCAAGGGGGAGGGTGGAGAGGGGGGAGGGAGGTGGGTTCAGCTGGGGTGGGGTGGAGGGATGGGGAGAAAAAGCATACAACTGTAATTGAATAACAATAAAAAAAAAAGATGAATGTAACAATAACTATACTTTCCTTACTAAGATCACTCACTCATCAGAATCTTCCACTCAGGGGGAAAAAGAATCTTGGGTTAGCCTTTATTTTTGTAGGCTTCACTACAAAAGCGTCCTCCCTTTCTGTTTCCAGGCAAGGTTAGGTCAAGGTCAGACCACAGGAAAACAGCTTCACTATTTCTGTTTCACCACCACCCATCTCAGCTCTCTCCCTCTCCCCTTCCCTCTCCCTTCCTCCCTTCCTCCCCTGTCTCTCACAAGCACACAAGCACACATATGTGCACTGTCCCAGTGCTGCCTCTCTGTGATAACCTGGTAGATTGATACTCTCTAACCATACGTATGCTGTGGTTTCCAGAGGTGCTCCATTCTCATCTCGCCTTTCAGTGCTACACAAGAAAATGATGACTAGGAATAAAAACGAATGAATTACTGTAATACCCACTATCTTGAATTTATCTCACAGCTATAATATTGATTGAAAGACACAAGACGCAAAAGAGAAAATATCATGATTTCATTCATATAAAATTTTAAAACAACAAACCTAAAATGTAGTGTTTATGTAGAGAAAAAAGCAATGAAACTATTGTTTATTATTATATATTCTTATTTATATTCCCTCTCTCCCTCACTTTTTTTCTTTATGTATTGCATATGAGGTCTGTCTAGAAGGTATCCAGCCATGTAATATGAAAAATAGAGCCATTTATTAAAGAAGATACAAGATACAGGAAACATTGTACATAGGACAATGACGCCTCAGTCTCCTTCAAAGTAGGCACCTTGGAACCTCACACAGATCTCCCAATTGCCATCAGCTGCCCTGTTGTATTTTCCTGATCTCATCAATGGTCTGAAATCTCTTCCCTTTGAAAGGTGATTTTAGTTTTGGGAAAAGTCAGAAGTCATAGGGCACCAAATGTTGGCTGTAGGGGGCTGAGTCACCTGGATGATTTGATGTTTCACAAAAAAACTCTGCACAAGACATGATGCATGAGCAGGCATGCTGTCATGATGAAGCTGTCAATCACCAGTCGCTCATAGTTTTAGCCTTCTGAAACATATGAATGGTTTCCATGGAGGAATGTTCAAGCTTAATGCAAAATCTGTTGCAGATTCATTGCTCTACTCGCTCAGTCATTTTGAATGCAAGGGCCACACAGTACACGTGCTCACTCAACAGCATCTACCGCCCCCACTGACTAGTACAGTGAAGTCATCATTGTTCATGCATGCACATTCCAGTCCACTCTCCTTGGCTGCCAGGTTACATCGATGTTGCACAAACCATTCTCATTATATTAACAATAGCTGTACTTTTTCCAGACAGACCTTGTATATATCAAAATAAAACTTTTACTCTTCCAGGACCTAGGAAAGGGCATAGGGCTTTTTTGAGAGGAATTTTACATGTTCTACCTTGGTATACACCACACCCTTGGACTAGGCATGATAACTATAAGAGGACCAAGGTATGGTACAGGGGTTGGCTGGGGACAGTTATCATGCATGGCGTTGTTGTGAGTAAAGCAGTGAGCTCACAGGAGGCAAGTGGATTTTCAATAAATGCTTAGTGGCTCAATGTACTCCAAATCCCTAGAATGAAGAACTTCAGGAAGTCTAAACAGGCTAAAATGTTAATGATGGAACTTCATAAATATAAACCTCTATTTTTTACTCTATTTGAGGAGTTCTAGGGACCAAAGAATAATTACTAGTAACATGGCATAGTGTAGAAAGGACAGATTTTGGGTGTCTGACTGATTTGAGTTCATATCTTGGTTCTGACCAAGCTGTGTAACATTGAGCTAGTTGCTTCCTCTCTCTGAGTCTCAGCTTCCTCATAAATGGAGATAATGATGGGCTTAGCATATACATACAAATCAACACAATTAAAAGAACATAATAATTATTTGTGGAATCTAAAGAGCAAAATAAACAAACAAAATAGAAACAGACTCATAGATACACAGAACAGACTGATGATTGCCAGAGGAAAATAGGGGTGGGGATTGGGTGAAAAAAGTGAAGGAATTAAGAAGTTCAAATTGGTGATCACAAAAAAGTCATGAGGATATAAGGTACAGCATAAGGAATATAATCAGTAATATTGTAATAACTATGAATAGTGCCACATTTGTACTTGAAATATTGGGAGGACCACTTTGTAAAATATATAATTGTTTAACAACTGTGATGTACACCTGAAACTAATACAAAATAATATTGAATGTAAATTGTAATTGAAAAAATAAAAAAACAATTCCCCTATTGTTAAAAATTAATTGTTTCTCTTTTAAATATAATAAAAATACAACAAAAAGGTAACAATGCTACCTCACTTATAGAATTCTTTTAGGAAAGCACCCAGCTCATAGTACATACACAATAAATAAACTTTTACTTCATTTCTTTACTTTGTGTCCCCAGCAAGACCTCAAAAGGTAAAGCAGAAAACCCATTGTCAGTTGACTAAGGAGAATATATGCTAATTAATTTTTGAAAGGATGTACTTAAAAACCTACACTTTTATCATTGGTAAAAGAAGACACTCTTGAAAACACAACATCAATCTGCCATCTGCCTCAAGCTCTCTGTTTTATGGGAACAGAAAAACAGAAGGGAGGTCTACTTAGCTATATACCTTCATCAAAAAATATTCTGTTGCTTTAAAATCTACTTTGGGTTATTTTTCTCTACCCCCATGTCACTGTAGCACCCAAGCACAGGAGCTTAAAGATATAAAATCCTAATAACATTGAAGCCAGCAGCTTTTCGTAATAATATTTAAAAAACTTATTACCTATGGCTAATATTTCTTGAAAACATACTCTGTGCTGGTTATTAAAACACAGTGTAATATAAGAAACTGTGAAAATACCACATGACTGCATTGAAACAGATGTGATGCCCAGAAGATAATTATGACTACTTTCCTTTTGCAGCCCCAGGGAGATATCAGCTGTTGCTGTTGTGCCTGTTGGTCTGAACCCCCACCAACCTCTGCAGTTAGTAGCCAGAGAGACATGTGAGACATGGGTTTGAACCCTGGCTATGTCACTTACTGGTTAGGGGAACTCAGACAAATCATTTCTTTTTTTTTTTTTTATTGTTATTCAATTACAGTTGTATGCCTTTTCTCCCCATCCCTCCCTCCCCCCCCTCCACCCTCCCCCTAGGTTTTGTCCATGTGTCCTTTATATTAGTTTCTGTAATCCCCTCTACCCACTGTCCCCGCCCCCACCCCCCACCCCCGCCCTGGCTATTGTTAGATTGTTCTTAACTTCAATGTCTCTGGTTATATTTTGTTTGCTTTTTGCTTCTATTGCTTATGTTCCAGTTAAAGGTGAGATCATATGGTATTTGTCCCTCACCGCCTGGCTTATTTCACTTAGCATAATGCTCTCCAGTTTCATCCATGCTGTTGCAAAGGGTATAAGCTCCTTCTTTCTCTCTGCTGCGTAGAATTCCATTGTGTAAATATACCATAGTTTTTGGACCCACTCGTTTGCTGATGGGCACTTCGGTTGCTTCCAGTACTTGGCTATTGTAAATTGTGCTGCTATGAACATTGGGGTGCACAGATTCTTTTGGATTGGTGTTTCAGTGTTCTTAGGGTATAATCCCAGCAGCGGAATTACTGGGTCAAAGGGCAGTTCCATTTTTAGTTTTCTGAGGAAATTCCATATTGTTTTCCACAGTGGCCTCACCAGTCTGCATTCCCACCAACAGTGCACGAGGGTTCCCTTTTCTCCACATCCTCTCCAACTTTTGTTTGTGGATTTGTTTATGTTGGCCATTCTGACTGGTGTGAGATGGTACCTCATTGTGGTTTTAATTTGCATCTCTCTGATGGCTAGTGATGCTGAGCATCTTTTCCTATGTCTCTGGGCCCTCTGTATGTCTTCCTTGGAGAAGTGTCTGTTCAAGTCCTTTGCCCATTTTTTAATTGGGTTGTTTGTCTTCCTGGAGTGGAGTCGTGTGAGTTCTTTATATATTTTGGAGATCAGGCCCTTGTCTGAGGTATCATTGGCAAATATGTTTTCCCATACTGTTCGTTCTCTTTGTAATTTGGTGCTGTTTTCTTTAGCCATGCAGAAGCTTTTTATTTTCATGAGGTCCCATTTGTTTATTCTTTCCTTTATGTCCCTTGCTTTAGGGGATGTGTCTGTGAGGATGTTGCTGCGTGGAATGTCTGAGATTTTCCTGCCAATGTTTTCCTCAAGGACTTTTATGGTGTTACGACTTATATTTAAGTCTTTTATCCATCTTGAGTTTATTTTCGTGTATGGCGTAAGTTGGTGATCGAGTTTCATTTTTTTGCACGTAGCTGTCCAGATCTCCAACACCATCTGTTGAAGAGGCTGTTTTTGCTCCATTTTATGCTCCTGCCTCCTTTGTCAAATATTAATTGATCGTATAGACTTGAGTTTATTTCTGGGCTCTCTATTCTGTTCCATTGGTCTATGTGCCTGTTTTTGTGCCAGTACCAGGCTGTTTTGATGACAGTGGCCTTGTAATACAGTTTGATATCAGGTATTGTGATCCCTCCTGCTTTGTTCTTCTTTCTCAAAATTGCTGCAGCTGTTCGGGATTGTTTATGGTTCCATATGAATTTCTGCAATGTTTGTTCTATATCTGTGAAATATGTCATGGGTACTCTAATAGGGATTGCATTGAATCTATAAATTGCTCTGGGTAGTATGGCCATTTTGATGATGTTAATTCTTCCAATCCATGAACATGGTACATGCTTCCATTTGTTTGTATCTTCCTTAATTTCTTTCTTCAGTGTTGTGTAGTTTTCTGAGTACAGGTCTTTTACCTCCTTGGTTAGGTTTATTCCTAGGTACTTTATTTTTCTTGTTGCTGTATCGAATGGGATTTTTTTCCTGATTTCTGTTTCTGCAGTTTCGTTGCTGGTGTACAGGAATGCCTTTGATTTCTGGGTATTGACTCTGTATCCAGCTGTTTTGCCAAATTCATTTATTAGGTCGAGTAGTTTTTTAGTGGAGTCTATAGGGTTTTCCATGTACACTATCATGTCGTCTGCAAACAGTGACAGTTTCATTTCCTCCTTTCCAATTTGGATGCCTTTTATTGCTTTTTCTTGTCTGATTGCTGTGGCTAGGACTTCCAATACTATGTTGAATAGGAGTGGTGAGAGAGGGCATCCTTGTCTTGTTCCTGATCTTAGTGGGAAAGCTCTAAGTTTTTGTCCATTGAGTGTGATCTTGGCTGCAGGTCTCTCATATATGGCCTTTATTATGTTGAGGACTGCTCCCTTTATTCCCACTTTGCTGAGTGTTTTTATCAGAAATGGGTGCTGTATCTTATCAAATGCTTTTTCCCATCTATTGATATGATCATGTGATTTTTGTCTTTGCTGTTGTTGATGTGATGTATTATGTTTATTGATTTGCGAATATTGTACCATCCTTGCATCCCTGGGATGAATCCCACTTGGTCATGGTGGATGATCTTTTTAATATATTGCTGGATGCGGTTTGCTAATATTTTGTTGAGAATTTTAGCGTCTATGTTCATCAGCGATATTGGCCTGAAGTTTTCTTTCTTCATTGTGTCTTTATCTGGTTTTGGGATTAGGATGATGTTGGCTTCATAAAAAGAGTTTGGGAGTCTTCCATCAGTTTGGATTTTTTCGAATAGTCTGTGAAGGATATGGGTTAGCTCTTCCTTAAATGCTTTGTAGAATTCTCCTGTGAAACCATCTGGTCCAGGGCTTTTGTGTGATGGGAGTTTTTTGATGACTGCTTCAATTTCCTTTGCTGATATGGGTCTGTTCAGGTTTTCTGCTTCTTCTTCATTCAGTTTTGGAAGATTATATTTTTCTAGAAATGTGTCCATTTCATCTAGGTTTTCAAATTTCTTAGCATACAGTTCTTCATAGTAATTTCTTACAATCCTTTGTATTTCTGTGGTATCAGTTGTAATCTCTCCACTTTCATTTCTAATTCTGTTTATTTGGATCCTCTCTCTTTTCTTCTTCATGAGCCTACTTAAAGGCTTGTCGATTTTGTTTATCTTTTCAAAGAGCCAGCTCCTGGATTCATTGATCCTTACAATTGTGCTTTTAGTCTCTATGTCATTTAACTCTGCTCTGATCTTGCTTATTTCCTTCCTTCTGCTTGCTCTGGGCTGTCTTTGTTGTTGTTCCTCCAGTTCTTGTAGGCATAGGGTTAGGTTGTTTGTTTGAACTGTTTCTATCTTCTTAAGGTAGGCCTGTATTGCTATGAACTTCCCTCTCAGGACTGCCTCTGCTGTGTACCATAGGCTTTGGGTTGTTGGGAGTTCGTTTTCATTTGTTTCCAGGAAGTTTTTGATTTCTTCCCTAATCTTGTTCTTGACCCATTCATTGTTTAATAGCACGCTATTCAGTCTCCATGATTCTGAGTGTTTTGGGTTTTTACCCTTGGCGTTGGTTTCTAGTTTCAGACCCTTGTGGTCAGAGAAAATGCTTGATATGATTTCAATTTTCTTGAATTTGTTGAGGCTTGCTTTGTGTCCTATCATGTGGTCTATCTTTGAAAAAGTTCCATGGACACTTGAAAAGAATGTGTATTTTGTTTCTTTGGGATGAAAAGCTCTGTATATATCAGTTAAGTCCATTTCCTCTAGGGTATTGTTAAGTGACACAATATCTTTGTTGATCTTTTGTTTGGAAGACCTGTCCATTTTTGATAGTGGGGTGTTAAAATCCCCTACTATAATTGTGTTGCTGTCAATATCTTTCTTGAAATCCTCCAAGATTTTCTTTATGTATTTGGGTGCTCCTATGTTGGGTGCATATATATTGACAATGTTTATGTGTTCTTGGTGGATTCTTCCTTTGAGTATTATGAAGTGACCTTCTGGGTCTCTCTTTATGGCCCTTCTTTGGAAGTCTATTTTGTCTGATATGAGTATTCATACCCCTGCTTTTTTTTCCTGTCTGTTTGCTTGGAAAATTTGTTTCCAGCCCTTCACTTTCAGTCTGTGTGAGTCTTTTGTCCTGAGATGGGTCTCTTGTAGGCAGCATATGTGTGGGTCATGTTTTCTTATCCATTCAGCTGTTCTATGTCTTTTGATTGGAGCATTTAATCCATTTACGTTTAAGGTTATTATCGATAGGTAGTTATTCATTGCCATTATTTCCTACCAGTGTTCCTCTGTCTTTCTCTTTTCCTTCCTTTCCTTAAAGCAGTCCCTTTAGCATCTCTTGCAGAGCTGGTTTGGTGGAGCTGTATTCTTTTAGACTTCTTTTGTCTGGGAAACTCTTTATTTGGTCTTCTATCTTGATTGAGAGCCTTGCTGGGTAAAGTAGTCTTGGTTGCAGGCCTCTGGTTCTCAGTACTTGGAATATTTTTTGCCATTCTCTTGTGGCTTGGAGCGTTTCCATTGAGAAGTCAGTTGCTAAGCTTATTGGGGCTCCCTTGTATGTTACTTCCTTTTTCTCCCTTGCTGCCTTTAAGATCCTCTCTTTGTCTTGGAAATTTGCCATTTTAATTATGATGTGTCTTGCAGTGGATCTCTTTGGGTTCCTCTTGCTTGGGACTCTCTGTGATTCCTGGATTTGGGTGACTTTTTCTCTCCTCAGATTAGGGAAATTTTCCATCATTACTTTTTCATACAGGTTTTCTATCCCTTGCTCTTCTTCTTCTCCTTCTGGTATTCCTATTATACGGATATTGTTACGTTTCATGTTGTCCTGCATTTCCCTTATTGCCTCTTCATTCTTTCTGAGCCTCTTTTCCTTTTCTTGCTCTTTCTGGGTGTTTTTTTCTACTTTGTCCTCCAGCTCGCTGATCCGATCCTGTGCTTCATCAAGTCTGCTTTTAATTCCTTCTACTGTGTTCTTCAATTCAGAAATTGTATTCTTCCTTTCCTCTTGGCTCTTGTTGATATTTTCTATTTCCTTTTTCATGTTGATATAGTTTGCAGTGAGTTCATTGTAGTTTCCTTGTAGTTTCTGGTAGTTCTCTTTGAGCTCAGAGAACTCAGTGAGCTTCCTGATAACCATTGCTTTGAACTCAGTATCTGATAGTTGACTTGCCTCTTTTTCGGTTAGCATTCTTTCTGAGACTTCCTCCTTTCCTTTCATTTGGGAATTGTTTCTTTGTCTTCCCATTGTTTGTGAGGCTCTTCTTGTTGTCCTCTGCTTCTTAAATTGCTCTATTCTGACTCCCTGGGTTTATGATATGAACTTCTATGGTAGAATGCCAATGGTATTCGGTGGTGCTGTCTCCTTAATCTCCTGTGCTCACTGGTCTTGATCTGACGTTTATGTGTTTAACACGGTCTAACTCTAGTCTTTTCAGCACTCCCGGTTTTGTTGTCTCACCTGTGGGAAAAAGACAAAGGCGGGAAGAAAGAAAAGAAAAAAAAAAAAAGATGGGAAGGAGGGAAGAAGGAAATAGAAAAGGAGGAAAGGAAGGAAGGAGGGAAGAAGGAATAAAGAAAGATCGGAGGCAAGATAAGACGGAATTTTAACAAAAATGAAAACATAGAAATAGATGAAAGAAGGCAGGAAGAAGACATAAAAATGGTAAAGGATGGGAGGAAGAAGGAATGAAGAAAAAAAAAGAGAGAGGAAGAAGGAATTCAGGGGGAAAGGAAAAAAAAAAAAACGGGAAAAAAAAAATCTTCTGCTGGCTTTAAACCGGTCAGGTTAGTTCTGCTGGTGTCCTGTCTGTGCAACGGGAGGGGGTGGTTGGAAGGATTGGTTTCACTTTTCTCCCTTCCTGGGTCACACTCTTCCCTGTTGTTCAGCCTGCAGACTCCCCTATCACTGCAGCTCCCCTCTGCTGGGTGTTCTGCCTTTGTCCTAGAGAGCTAGTAGGCCCTGCAGGGTGCGCACTTGTTAGGTAGGCGTTGTAGGTGTGGTCCCTGGCAGCCAATCATGCTGTTGATCAGCCAATCCAGCAGCTTTGTTTTTGGGACGCGCAAGCAGAGGCTCCAGCTGCTTTGGCTTGGGACGGGTGTGCGCGCAGCAGGGGGATCCAGCCGCCTTGGGGTTAGGACACTCGCCAGCAGCTTTGTGCTTGGAAAACGCGCATCCAGCCAGCCCTGCGCTTGGTGAGCGCACAGCCCGCAGAGCCAGAGGCTCTGTGCTTGGGGGCCAATCCAGCCGCCCTGGGCTTGAGTCTCTCAGGCGGGCGGGGCCGCCCTGGGACTGAATCACGTGGCACTCGTTCCGAGGTTTTGGGCCTGTGGGTGGAGCAGATAGCCTCTGCTCCAGATGATCTGGGAGGTTTCAGGTGTGGGCGCCCCTCCGGGGTTTCATGTATGGGCTCCCTCCCCCCCGTTCGCTAATCTGCGCGCGCACGTGACCGGACCTCAGGTGAGTGCTACGTTCGCAGTCCAGGGGCGGAGGGGGGAGGGGTGCCAGGGGCCTTGGCTGCTACCGAGAGTTCTCTAACTAGCCCCTGAGTGTCTCTATTTTCTTTTTCTTTTTGAGAAATTCCTCCTTTTCAAGCCCCCCTGGTCCAATCAAGCACCTGGCTGCTCACAGCGCAGCCTGGCCCTCTCCCAAGACTCCTGCAGCAGCCCCTGCGCCTGGGCTGGCGCTTCTGCCGCCCTTGTACTGCGCGGTCCCGGGTCCCCAGGACCTTATTGTCCTTGAGCACTCTTCTTACCGTCAGATCTTTCAATATCCTCTATCTTTGGTCTCTGATCTTCGTATATGCTGGAATGCTGTTGGCTGTTCGCTCTGCTCCTCAGATCAACTAGGTATTTCCCTGGCGTTGAGGGGAAGTGGACTCCGCTCCCACCTATGTTGCCGCCATCTTCCCTCCGACAAATCATTTCTTATCCCTAAGTCTCCTCATTTCCCAGATAGGAATAATAATAATAGTACCTACCTTACAAAGTTGCTGTGAGAACTAAGTAAAATTGTGTTATATAAAACCCCTAACACCACAATTCATACAAATTAGGTACGCTAATATTAGTTCCCTCTTGCCTTGCTCACTAAAACATCTACCCCATTTCAGTGAATGAATTTAGGTGCATATTTGAACACTTCCAGTATGTGATTGATTGGATCCTAAGATATTGTAGCATTCTTAGTTTCAAAATGATCTGGGCCTAGATTCTTATTTAAATTCACTCAACCAGAGCTCAGCAAACTATGGCCTGCCAGACCATATCCAGTCCTGTACCTGTCTAGGCATGGCCCATGACCTAAAAATGGATTTTAAAGGTTTAAAGATCTGTAAGAATAAAAAAAGGAGGAAGTAAAAGAGACAGCATATGGCCCACAAAGACTAAAAACACTTACTCCCTTTGGCCCTTGACACAAAGTTTGCCTAAGTCTGCACTAGACCCTAATGCAGTTGGAAAAGCACATATTGTGGTTAGTCTGTGGGATTTACTTTTTTATCTGCCCTTTTTTATCCATCGTCTTCTAGTATCAGATTCTCCTCGGCCTGGATGAGCATGTGATCCACGCCTGACCAAACAAATTATTTCACTTCTTCTGCCAACAGTGATTGGTCCAGTCCAAACAGGGTTAGTCTGTATCCTTTGAAATATGTGGATGTTAGGAGAAATAAGTTATTTTTCCATTGAAGTTGATAAACCTAGATTATTGACAGTCTTGTTTCCTACAAAGTGAGCAAGTGAGAGGACATGAAAGCAACTTGCATAAAGAAGCAAAGATGACAGAAGAAGAGTAAAAGAGAGTCCTAACACCTTTGAGTCCCTGGTTGTAGTCACCAAAGACTTGTTTCTGGCAGCTCTTTCTTTGATTCTGAGTTATCCTAGTACTTCCTAGATTACCCAAGTAATTTCCTCCGAGAAGATAGCCAATAAATACATTTTGTTAGGTTGTTTTTTTCCTAATCTAGACTGAGTTGGGTTTCTGCACTTATAACTAAAGAATCCTGCTCCAATATACAACACAGGTTTGAAATCTAATATACCTGGAATCAAATCAGTATCCTATTTCCTAAGTTTGTGATCTTTGGCAATTTACAACTGGGATAATAATACTTTTATAGTAGATTTTTTGTGAGAAAAATAAGATAGATGTATACAATAGAAGTCACAGTGCATGGTGCAATATATACAGTTAATGTGAGCTCCCTTACCCAATGACAAGATTCAAAAGGCCAGCTGACCTGCAAACAGGGAAAAGTCTCTTGATTCCTAACTTCTCATACTTTTTTTGGGTCACTCTTGGGCATAATAAGCATTCCAAACATCCACCATATAAATTGCATCCTGGACCAACCAGCCAGTATGGCAGGTATATTTTACCAGCTTGTGATTAACAAACCACTGAAACTCTGTCCATCCCTCTTCAAACAAGTCATTCTCCTCTTGCCACACCTATTAAGCATCTTGAACTATACTCTGTAGCCCCCCCCTATGTTTTCTAATGTGTGAAATATGCTAATTTCCAATTAGGATGAAAGGGTGTATTGGCCAATCTGACTGGGAAAAAATCCAAGATCAGCAGACCTATCCAAGGGAGGAGTTTAACTAATCTTAAGAAACTCTATTGGCCTTAAGAGACAGCTAGGTAGAGGGACAGCAAGCAGCAGCCTCAAGTTGCTCACTTGACCCAAGATATGTCTGATATGTCAGAGGGAGCTGAATCTGTCTACACAGCTCTCAGGCCAGGCTCCCTGATGAGGTGGGGTCAGAGAAAACCTTTTCCTTGTACTACCTGGCTGGAACCTGAGAGTAGGATCCCTGGTGGCTGTGTGGGCAAGACAGGTAGAGGGATCCACAGGGATAAGCAAATCCAGCCTCAAACCTAACAACAACAACAACAAAAATGAACTCCTTTACACAGGAGACAAGACCATGAATGGTACTCCTTTCATACTCCCCCAATTTCCACTAGGGAGCATACACAGTCAGGAGATTACTGAATAGCCTAGCTGGAAAGAGGGACTAAACAACAACAACAAAAAAAAGCAAGGCCTTCTCCTGGTCAAACTGCAGAGCCTGCAACAGCACATATGGGCACATAAGAATGTTTACTGAGTAAATCCTAGCTACCATCCCAAGAAATGAGGCAGGCTTCCATGGGACGTGGTTCATTGATTTAGTTTTTGTACCACTGGCTCAACATAAAAAGCAAAGCAAGAAAGACATTATAAGAAAACAATACTAAAGAACAGTCTCAGGAACATGAGTGCAAAAATACTAAACAAAGTACTGTTAAATTAAACCCAGCTTCATATAAAGAAAAATGTGCCACAAGCAAGTGGGGATTGTTCTAGAAATGCAAAGGTGGTTTAACATTCTAAATTATTAACAGAAAAAAAGAAAATAATAATATGATCATCTTAGGAGATGCAAAAAACACTTGAAAACATGCAATGCCCATATGAGGTGAGTGTGTATAAGTAGACTAAATGGTAATGGAAAAATACAATAAAATTTTTTAAAGAGATGGCCATAGGGGACTTCCAGCCAAGATGGAGGCATAGGTAGATACACTTTGCCTCCTCCCACAACCAAAAGAAGGACAGGAACAAACTTAAAAACAAAAAACAACTGGAACTGCCAGAAAATTGAACTGTATGGAAGTCCAACAACTAAGGAGTTAAAGAAGAACATTCATCCAGACTGGTAGGAGGGGCAGAGACAGACAACCAGGGTAGAGAGGATGCATGGTAAGGTAGGTGATTGCGGACCTAGCAAGGCTGCCGCAGGCAGACCTGGCGAGCCAGCGATTGGTGGACTGGGCAAGGTGGTGGCGGGCAGACCAGATGAGGTGGCAGCAGGTGGACCAGGTGGTCCCACATTTGCATGAGAGTAAACCTGGAGGAACAACTGGGGAGCAAGACAAACCACACAACCCCAGGTTCCAGTGCAGGGAAATAAACCCTCAAAACCTCTGACTGAAAAAAAAATCCTGTGGGGGTTGAGGAACATGAGAAACACCCAGCCTCACAGGAGAGTTCCTTAGAGAGACCCGCGCTGTCCTAAAATGTACACAAGCCCATCCACCCAGAAATCAGCACCAGAAGGGCCCAATTTGCTTGTGAGTAGCAGCACAAGTGACTGAAAGCTGGTGGAGAGCTGAAGAAGCTGCATTGTTCCCTATCAGACCCCTCTCCCACATACGGCACCACAACGCAATGAGGTGGGTTGCCCCACCCTGGTGAATACCTAAAGCTCCACCCCTTACTTTGTAACAGGCATGAAGAGACAAAAAAAATATGGCCCAAATGAAAGAACAGATCAAAGCTCCAGAAAAAATATAACTAAGTGATGAAGAGAGAGCCAACCTATCAGCTGCACAGTTCAAAACACTGGTAATAAGGATGCTCACAGAATTGGTTGAGTATGATCACAAAATAGAGGAAGAAGTGAAGGCTATGCTAAGTGAAATAAAAGAAAATGTACAGGGAACCAAAAGTGAAGAGAAGGAAACCGGGACTCAAATCAACAGTGTGGACTAGAAGGAAGAAAGAAACATTCAACCAGAACACAATGAACAGACAAGAATTCAAAAAAAAAAAAAAAATGAGGAGAGGCTTAGGAAACTCCAGGACAACTTTAAACCTTCCAACATCTGAGTCATAGGGGTGCCAGAAGGAGAAGAGGAAGGGCAAGAAATTGAAAACTTATTTGAACAAATAATGAAGGAGAACTTCTCCAATCTGGCAAAGGAAATAGATTTCCAGGAAGTCCAGGAAGCTCAGAGAGTCCCAAGAAATTGGACCCAAGGAAGCACACACCAAGGCACATCATAATTTCATTACCCAAGATTAAAGATAAGGACAAAACCTTAAAGCAGCAAGAGAAAAGGAGACAGTTACCTACAAAGGAGTTCCCATAGGACTATCTGATGATTTCTCAAAAGAAACCCTACAGGAAAGAAGGAGCTGGAAAGAAGTATTCAAAGTCATGAAAGTCAAGGACCTACATCCCAGATGACTCTATCCAGCAAAGCTATCATTTAGAATGGAAGGGCAGATAAAGTGCTTCCCAGGTAAGGTCGAGTCAAAGGAGTTCATCATCACCAAGCCCTTATTATATGAAATGTTAAAGGGACTTACCAAGAAAAAAAAATCAAAATTATAAACAGTAAAATGACAACAAACTCACAACTATCAACAACTGAACCTAAAAAAGAAAAACAAAAACTAAGCAAACAACTAGAACAGGAAGAGATTCACAGAAATAGAGATCACATGGAGGGTTATCAGCAGGGAGGGGGAGGAGGGAGAATGGGGGAAAAGGTACAGGGAATGAGAAGCATAAATGGTAGGTACAAAATAGACAGGGAGAGGTTAAGAATGGTGTGGGAAATAGAGAAGTGAAAGAACTTATGTGTATGACCCATGGACATGAACTCAGGTGGGGGAATGATGGTGAGAGGAGGGACACGGGGCAGAGGGGAATAAAGGAGAGAAAAAAATGGGACAACTGTAATAGCACAATCAATAATATATATTTTTTTTAATGGGAAAAAAAAAAGAATAGCCATGGGGACAGAAAGGACAGTATAGGAAAGTGAGTAGCCAAAGAACTCACATGCATGAAGTGTGGACATGTGCAAGGGTGGGGGGATGGCTGAGGTAGTGGGGGGTGCTGGATGGAGGGGGCAAAGTGGTAAAAACAGAACAACTGTAATAGCATAATCAATAAAATATAATTTTTTGAAAAAGGAAAAAATTAAAGCAGTAAAAATATATATAATCTAAAAAAAACAAAAACAAACAAACAGAAAACTGTTAGCAGAGTTGGAATAGAAGGGAACTTCCTTTACCTGATAATGAATATCTGTAGTAACCTACAGAAAATATCATATTTAGTAGTAAATAATTGAAGCCTTTCTCTTGAGATCAGGAATAAGTCAAGAATGCTTGCTATCACCATTTTCACTCAAAATTATATTGGAGTTCTGGCCAGTGCAATAGAAGAAAAAAAGAAATAAACACCATAAAGATTAGATTAGGCAATATAAAGCTGTTATTATTCTCATATGACATATTTGTATATGTATAAAATCCAAAAGAATCTAAAATATTATTAGAATTAACAAGTAAATTTAGTAAGGTCTCTACATGCAGGATCAGTATACAAAATAAACTATATTTCTCTCTTCAACAAATGGTATTGGGAGATCTGGACAGCTACATGCAAAAAAATGAAACTCAATCACCAACGTACACCATACACAAGAATAAATTCAAGGTGGATAAAAGACTTAAATATAAGTCATGACACCATAAAAGTCCTAGAGGAAAACACCAGCAAGAAAATCTCAGACATTCCACACAGCAACATCTTCACTGATACATCCCCTAAAGCAAAGGCCATAAAGAAAAGAATAAACAAAGGGGACCTCATCAAATTAAAAAGCTTCTGCATGGCTAAAGAAAACAGCATTGAAATGAAAAGAGAACCAACTATATGGGAAAACATATTTGCCAATGATGCCCCAGACAAGGGTCTGATCTTCAAACTGCATAAAGAACTCACACAACTCCACTCCAGGAAGACAAACAACCCAATTAAAAAATGGGCAATAGACCTGAACAGACATGCGTCCAAGGAGAACATACAGAGGGCCCAGAGACACGTGAAAAGATGCTCAGCATCACTAGCCATCAGAGAGATGCAAATTAAAACCACAATGAGATACCACTTCACACCGGTGAAAATGGCCATCATAAACAAATCAACAAACAAGTGTTGGAGAGGATGTGGAGAAAAGGGAACCCTAGTGCACTGTTGGTGGGAATGCAGACTGGTGAGGCCACTGTGGAAAACAGTATGGAATTTCCTCGGAAAACTAAAAATGGAACTGCCTTTTGACCCAGCAATTCCACTGTTGAGATTATACCCCAAGAGCCCTGAAACAACAATCCAGAACCTATGCACCCCAATGTTCATAGCAGCACAATTTATAATAGCCAAGTGATGTGGATCCTGGCCCATGGGATCCCTGTGTTGTGGCTGAGACGAGACAAATTCACATGGACTACCCCGTCCTGTGGAGGAAAAGGGATGGCACGGCCACTATCTCAAGAGGGAAGTGCCTCGACCCTTGCCTTGACAGGCTTTTATTGCTTTTCTGGGCACTGTTATATTGAGGATGGTCTTCATTTACTATGCACAGGTTCCCTTTAGGTGGCTACAGAAAACAAAGGAGAGGATGTTGCTAATTTCATAAAAAAGGAAGGATATTTGCAAATGTAAAGGGAAAAGTGGTTAAGCTTGTTACACTGGTCCTTGGAAGGTTTAGCATAGATTTTAGGAAGTTACTTTAATGCAGGCCTAATTCCCCACAGGAGAGCCTATCCATGGGTGTGGGTCCTGTGTGCTGTACCTCGCTCCCCACTGGCCTTTGTGAGTGGGAGCTGGGCCCATGCCATGCAGAATGGTCTCCTATAGCCAAGTGTTCGAAGCAACCTAAGTGCCCAACAGTAAATGAGTGGATCAAAAAATGGTGGTACATTTACACAATGGAATACTATGCAGCCAGAAGAAAGAAGGAACTCCCACCCTTTGCAACATCATGGATGGAACTGGAGAGCATTATGCTAAGTGAAATAAGCCAGGCGGTGAGGGACAAATACCACATGATCTCACCTTTAACTGGAACATAATCAACAAAAGAAAAAAGCAAACAAAATATAACCAGAGACATTGAAATTAAGAACATTGTAACAATAGCCACAGGGGAGTGGGGAGGGGATCGTGGGGAGAGGGGTCTATAGGAGCTACTATAAAGGACACAAAGACAAAATCAAGGAGGAGGGTAGAGGTGGGGGAGGGAGGTGGGACTGGCCTGGGTGGGGTGGAGGGAAGGGTAGAAAATGCAGACAATTGTAACTGAATAAAAATTAATTAATTAATTTTTTTAAAAGAATAAAAAAAGGAAAGAAAATGGTATCCAAATTATCAATATGTATACCAAGAAGTGCCCAATTTCATTAGATAGCAGTTAAATTAAAAATGAAACTATAGTAAAATAACACTGAATAAATAACACATATTTACCAGAATGACTAATAAGAAAGAAAGAAAATACCAAGTTTAAGTGAAGATATGGAACTGCTGAAACTCTCATATAGTATTGGTGGGAGTTAAATTATTATAAACACTTGGAAAAACTGATAGTATATGCTAAAACTGAACATAGGCATACCCTACTCCTAGGTATATGACCAACAGAAATGGATACATGCACTCATTAAAAGACATGGGGTTTTTTTTGATATATTTATTGATTATGCTATTACAGTTGTCCCATTTCCACCCCTTCACTCAACTCCATTCTGCCCACTCCTTTCCTCCCTCATTCTCCCCCTATAGTTCATGTCCATGGGTCATACTTATAAGAAAATAGACAGGGGGAGGGTAAGAATAGTGTAGGAAATGTAGAAGTAAAAGACATGTTTAATAATTTTTATAACTCACTACTTCTCATAGCCCAGTCCTGGAAACTCTCCATATGCACAACAACAGTAGAATGGATAAGATGAATAAATACATTTCATACAGGTTATACTTTACACCACAGGTAGCAAACACAAGGCCTGCGGGCCAAATCCAGCCCTCCACCTTGTTTTATCCGGCCCGGCACCTTGTTTCTACCCGGTGGCAGCACCAAGCTCCTTGCCCCTAGTTAAGGAGTAGTTATATTTACACAATCCTAAAGTTACATTCGGCCCTTTGAAGGCAACTGTGAGGCTGATGTGGCTCTGGTGAAAATGAGTTTGACACCCCTGCTATACAGCAATACAAATTAAACTTCTGCAGTTACATGCAAAATGTGGATGAATCCCACAATGAAGCAAAGGAAGCCAGAAACAAATGAGTACAAACTGTATGATTTTATGCATATAAATCACAAAAACAATCTAAAGTAATCTATGTTATAAATGGCTACTAAATGATAATGGCTACTTTGGGGTGTATAGTGACTAGAACAGGGCACAAGGAAAAACTTCTGGGATAGTGGTGATAGTTTTATGTGTTGATTGGTCAGAGTGTAGTAAGAGAAAATAAAGCAAGTTACTGTAATACTTTGCTAGGGTTACCATAACAAATTACTATAAAATAAGTGGCTTAAAACAGAAATTTATTTTTTCATAATTATATAGGCCAGATGTCTGCAATGAAGGTGTTCACAGGGCTGCACTTTCTCTGAAAGCTCTAGGGGAGAATCCTTTATTGCTTCTTTCAGCTGCTGGGGGCTGCAAGTGTCCCTTGGCTCATGGCTGTATAACTCCAGTCTCTTCCCCCACATTTCATGGCCTTCTCCCTGTGTGTCTCACGTACATATGTCTCTCATAAGGACACTTATCAAGGGATTTAGGGCCCACTCAAATAATCCAGAATCATTTTGTCTCAAGACCGTTAACTTAATTATATCTGCAAAACACTTTTCCAAATAAGGTCACATTCAGAGGTTCTGGTGGATTGGAGCATGTACATATCTTTTTGGAGACCACCATTCAACATACTAGAAGCAGAAAGAATATTTAAAGAGAAAATATTTAGCAGAGGAAGTCCTTCATTGTCTGAAATCTGTAAAGGCCTCTTGCTCAGTGCATTGGTATTTACTATTGCTATTCTGGCCTCCTGAATTGAAAATGTTGCCAAAGGATTCCAGCAGTGTGTACTTGATGACCTAATTGAAGGCAAGGGCTTATATGAGATTGAAACCCTAGAAGATATTTGGAACCAGGACTAATTTTAAATAAGTCATACAGGAGGCATTGTGGAACTGCCTAGGTCCCACACTTCCAACAAAAATTATTTTGGCAAATGGTGTCCATCTAGTCCCACTATGTAGGTTGCTTAGTTTCTAGATATCTGCAGTGAGCATCATCATGCCTTTGTCTTTCTGTAGCTGAGCTAAGTCCTATAAAGTGGTCAGCACAGCAGTTAATAGAAAGGGTGATTTGTATTCAGTAATGCCATTCTCAAAGGTATCTTCATGTTGAGATTTGTAAGGGCCTTTTGCTCAATGCATTGGTATTAACTATTGCACGGAATAACTATTGTTGGTAGATGAGGATGAGCCAGAATGGTTGCATTTGTAAAGGAAAACATGACATTATTGAATAGGTCCTTAGAATAGCTGAAGTTCTGGTTCATGGCTGACTTAGGTGCTGCATGCATATATCATTATGGATAAGCCAAATATCTACAGAGTTGTTACCCTAGCCAAGATAGTGTGACACATGAACCTAAGTTCATTTTGTTCTTTTCATTCAGATATTTCCCCTGGGTGGTTAATAGACATCTCAAACTTAACATCGTGAAAATAAAATACTAACCCAAACCAGTCCTTCTCTCATTGTTACTCATTTCAGTAATTGGCACACACTTCTAACCAGCTTCTCAAGCCAAAAACCTAGCAGTCATATTTAACTTGTGTTTTACCACATGCATTCAGTTGGCATGTCAAGTCAACTCTACCTCCAAAATAAAGTGTCTTCTAAATTGAACTACTGTTACTATGTACCACCACTCCTACCAGCCTGGGCCAGGCTTCTATTATGTCTCATCTGAATTATTGCAACAACCTTCTAACCAGTCTTCTGACTTCCACTTTTGCTGGTACAATCTATTCCACAGAAACCAGAGTGATCTATTTTAAATAAAAATATGTTACAGGGTTGTGAAAGTGAATTTTCCTGTTGATCTGATTGTTATAATGTGTGTCTAAAGAAAGAGAACAAAGAAAAGAGTAAGAGCTGAGGCTGAGCCCAGTGACCTAGGCAGAGATGAAGTACAGAGATGCGGCCTTGGTTGTTGGGCAGTCAGCATTCAAGACAGAAACAAAGCCACAGAGCCTGGCTGTGCATTAACCTCCCAGAACTCCTCTCCCTTCACTTTTCATGTAGGGTTGCAGAGTGCACTATCTGCAAACCCAAGAACTGGCACTATGGAATAAATTATACCCTGAACAACAGTCGCACTCTGTGACTAATCCCAACTGTGGAGGCACAGGGGAGATGCTGCAGAAGTTCACTGGTTGTCATTGCAAGGAGGCCAAAACAAAAGAGGCAGCCAGGTTCCTCTAGTTTACCCCAACCCTATGCATCATAGCTACACTGCTGCTGGCATATGGATGCTGAGGACAGCAATGAGATTCATAGATTTGGAGTCACATTGCTCACCACATTCCCTGGCATGAAGGTGACCAGATCATAAGGGAGGCACCCATCATCCTAAGGAGCACAGGTCATTTTCCATCACCCCACAGAGATCCCTGTTCAAATGGCAACCCTTTGGTTCTTAGGCCCATGCTCAATCCACTGAGCTACACCAGCTGGGGCTGGATTTCTATGTATTGATATTGACATCTCTTTCTATTATGGTAGTTAAGACAGGCCAGTACTATTGATATACCAGAGTTTTAGGTTGGAGAAAGCACAGGGCTGATGGGAGGGAATGATGTGAATAGTAGGGAAGACACATCTAATGGAAATAGAGTAGTAGGGGGTTACCATCTGAATTTAGTGGGATTATTTTTTCAAATGATGAAAATGATGGGTATCTTCAAAGCATAGAGTGGATTTATTATCTTCATCACTGAAAGTGATTAAGAAGAGGCTGGATTAATTTCTACAGATGATAAAGATGAGATTCCAGCATCAAATGGCAATGGCAAGTGGTATTAGATGGCCTTTAATTTTCCTGTGAGTCTTAATGTTTTGACTTGATGGTTCGATCATTTGCCATTCTCATACCCTTCTCTCTCTCTCTCTCTCTCTCTCTCTCTCTCTCTCTCTCTCTCTCTCTCTCTCTTGCTAAGGGTCACATCAATCAACTTCTGATTATCTGGGGATTCTCATTTCTTTGACTCTTGCTTCTGCCTGTCCCCAGTCAGTGGGCTTCTGAATCAGTGTATACTGAGTCTCTGGGAAATTGAATAGGCAGATTAAAATTTAATACATGGAAAACTACACACTTGAATTTCTACCCTCATAAAACTTGCTCCTCCCCCAGTTTCCTCATCTGAATAAATACCATTACCATTCATCCACTTGCTCAGGACTGAAACCTAAGATTATTTTTTTAAAAATTAATTAATTAATTTTTATTCAGTTACAATTGTCTGCATTTTCTCCCCATCCCTCCACCCCACCCCAGCCAGCCCCACCTCCCTCCCCCACCTCTACCCTCCCCCTTGATTTTGTCCATGTGTCCTTTATAGTAGCTCCTATATTCTTGATCCTTATTGTTCTGTCACTCTCCATACCAAATCCAGTAACAAACTAGGAGCAAATTCTAAATCTTACCTTCAAAGCAATTATAGAATCCAACTGTCTTTTTTAAAAGAATTTATTTATTTATTCCTAGAAAGAGGGGAAGGAAAGGAGAAGGAGAGAAATATCAATGTGTGGTTGCCTCTCACGCACCCCATACTGGGGACCTGGCCCACAAACCAGGCATGCGCTCTGACTGGGAATGGAATAGGCGACCCCTTGGTTCACAGTCCAGCACTCAATCCACTGAGCCACACCAGCCAGGGCAGAATCCAACTATCTTTTCACACTTTAATCCAAGTCCAAACCAATATTGCCCAAGCCTAGACAAATGTTATACAAATGTTAGACAAACCTAACATTTGTCCTCCTATCTACTCTGGCCCCCTAAGTCTGTTTTCCACAGAAAAAAAAAAAAAGCAGTCATCCTTTTGACATGGAATTCACATTATGTCTCTTCTCTCACAAATACCCTCCAGTGGCTTCTCATCACACTTAAAATAAAATCCAAACACCTTACCATGACCTATACAAACCCTAAATGATCTGCCACCAGAAAATCTCTTGACCTCTATTTTTAAGATTGGCATTATTATTATTGTTTGAACATCTCTATGCCTTTGCACTGGCTTTTCACTTATCCTGAAATATTCTTTCCTCAGACCTTTTTATGGTTTGACTTCCCACACGATTCAGGTCTTTGCTCAGATGGCACTGGCTCAGAGAGGCCTGCCTTGACAATTTTATCCGAAATAGATAGATACTCCCCATCACATACTTCCTTTCTGTATTTTCTTTTTATTACCAGTGGTTATCAATACTTAAATTGTGTTGTATATTTGTCATTTGTTTATTTCTATATCTATTCACAATAATAATAGGTATCCTTTGATCTGTCAGAGATATATGACAGATCTCAAGATGAGATTAGGCTTCATTATCTTCTCTCTTATCAAGGGAAATATATGGGAATCAGAAAAAATCTGTTTCAAGCCAATGATGCACACACTGAATGTGTTTGAAATAGGGCTATTTACAACTCATACTGTAAGTTAGCCTCAGAAGGGACAACAATTACAGGATTATTATTTCACTAAACTGCAGGGACAAAGTCATATTAACAGGAAATACATGCTTTCCTTGTTTGGGACTAGACCGTGTCCTGGGAAAAATTAATGTTCTGGTTGATAAGGTATGCTTACTTGTCAGGTAACTAATTATGAAATTATCTGTGGCTTTTACCAATGGTGTGAATCGATTGGAACTATAACACCCATCACTCACACATAGGACCAGAGCCCACTTCTTTTCCTTTAGACTAGACAAAGGGCAGAAAATAGTTTTCATTATGAACAAGCCAAAGCCTGAGGGACTAGAATTTCAGGACAATATAAGGGCATGAGCTGTGTAATGGGTGGGGAACCACAACTATGGATATTGAAAAAGAGGACTCTAAAAGCAGTAGGAGGAGAGAGATTAGAGAGAAAGTGAGGTCATATACTTAGGGTATGTCCTTGAACACCTAAGTGGTAAGGCTTCTTCACATTAAGTGGTACAAGGAAACTAGAAGGTTGTTCAATAAAAGCACACTATAGCCCTTCTGTACTCTGTGGAATCCAGTGCACTTACCTTTTTCATTGTCAAGTGTATGTTGGGTCAAGGGAAAATTGGCAAGGCAAGAGATATTGGGGGGGTGTTGTTCTAGAAGAGAAGCATTCAGGCCATACTCAGGAATATTAAGTGGAATCACCATTTAGTATCTCTAGCTGTGGAGGGGCCCATGAACCAGCAGCTGTAGAGAAACAACTGACCAAGTGATGACAATTTTCTACCCACCCACCACCCCCACCAAACAGTTCATCTATAGGTAGCAGGGACTTTACTTCATCCAATAAAAAGTTATGAGGTAGAAAGGTAATAGATTAAGAGATAGTCAATAGATAGTCACAGTTATTGAGCCCTTACAAACATATTTGACTATCAAAAACTTCTACAACTTAGTTTTTCTAACATTTCAGATGAAGAAGAAACAATCAAAGTCACATAGTAGGTGGACAACTCAGGGTTTGAACTCAGGAATCTACTCACTAAAGACCCTTTCCCTTTTTACTATATTCTAATACCATCTCATTATTGATTGATAAGAGCCAAGATACTGTACTTGAAAGAACAAAGGTTTTTCAATCAGAAACACCTGGTTCCAAGCCAAGTTTTATGTACTTTCTAACCTAATGGTCTTAGCCCTGTCACTTGCCAAGTCAAGTCCTAGTTGTATAATTCATGAAATAAGAATATGGGATCTGTCTCACCATGTAATTGTATTAAATGAAATAACCCGTGGAAAGGACTAAACATAGCATAGAGCATACATAAAGTTCTTCATAAATGGCAGCTAGTCCTACTACTATTTTCAAAATGAACATGGAAAAATACATACTACATTATTAGACAGTGATTTCATGCTAGTTAATGTTAGTAAGGGGTTTGTTATCAGAAAAGAGGCCATGTTTAAATTTTTTTTAACTTTATTTTTTATTGTTGACATTATTACACATGTTCTCATTTCTCCCCACCTTTTTGCCAACCTCCCCCCAGCCCCTGACCCCCTTCCCTCTGGCCTTCACCACACTGTTGTCTGTGTCTATGGGTTATGCATATATGTTCTGGCTGATCCCTTCACCTCCTTTCATACAGTTCTCCCATTCCCCTCTACTCTGACAGATGCTGGTCTGTTAAAGAGGCTAAGTTCAAATCTTGATTTTGCTACTGCCTAATTGCATATTGTTAGGTAAGTCACTTAACCTCTCAGAATCTGAATTAGATTACTTTTAAATAAGCCTTAAAAATAAATTAAACAAATAAATAAATAAGACTTTGGATAGGTATAACTCAAGATTCCCTTGAGGCTCAGATAATTCAATTAAAGTACTTAACATAGTCCTAGACAATCAGTTGATGCTCAAAAATATAGCTATTGCTGTTATTGTTAGTATAATGCATTGAAATACTTCAGAGTTTATTCCATATGCAGTGGGAAGCTGCCATACACGTTCTTGGGGAAAATGATGATAAAGGAAGCGGGTGAATGTTTATTCTCAATACTTAAGTATAAGAATTGGAACCTAATCAACAAAACAAACAAGCAGGCAAAGTACAACCAGAGACACTGAAATAAAGAACAAACTGGCAGTAACCAGAGAGGAGAGGGGAGAGGGATAATGGGGGAAAATAGGGGAAGGGCCATCAAGGAACATGTATAAAGGACACATGGACAAAGCCAAAGGGGGTAGGTTCAAGTGTGGGAGGCAGGGATGGGTGGGGTAGGGCAGCATGGTAGGGTGACAATGGAGACAACCTGAACAACAATAAAAAAAATAATTTTAGGGTGGTCTCTCCCCATCCGGGGCAGCCGGGAATGGCTGAGCCCGGGATCCGCTGCTGTCCCCCGCCACCACCACCACCTGCT